>NW_022436966.1:7282543-7291905 GCF_009761245.1 Sapajus apella
TTGAATGTCTTAGAATTCAGCTATGAATTGGCTGGACCTGGACTTTTTTGTTGTTTTTGGTAACTTTTAAATTATCATTTCAATCTTGCTGCTTGTTTTTGGACTCTTCAGAGTTTCTATTTCTTCCTGGCTTAATCTAGGGGGGTTGTATATTTACATAAATTTATCCACTTCCTCTAGGTTTTCTAGTTTATGCACATAATGGTGTTCATAGTAGCCTTGAATGATCTTTTGCATTTTTGTGGTATTGGTTATACCTACTGTTTCACTCCTAATTGCACTTATTTGGATCTTTTCTTGATTAACCTCACTAATCGTCTATCAATTTTATCTTTTCAAACAACTACCTTTTCATTTCATTTATCTTTTGTTTGTTTCTATTTCATTTAGTTCTACTCTGATCTTTTTTTTCTCTTCTTCTGCATTTGGGTCTGGTTTGTTCTTGTTTCTCTAGTTCCTTGAGGTGTGATTTTAGATTGTCTATTTGTACTCTTTTAGACTTTTTGATGTAGGCATCTAATGTTATGAACTTTCCTCTTAGCACTGCTTTTGCTTTACCCCAGATATTTTGATAGGTTGTGTCACTATTATTCAGTTCAAGTAATTTTTTAATTTCTATCTTGATTCCAGTGATCACTCAGGAGCAGGTTATTTAATTTTCATGTATTTGCATGGTTTTGAGGGTTCCTTTTGGAGTTGATTTACAATTTTATTCCAATGTGGTCTAAAAGAGTACTTAATATAATTTTAATTTTCTTAAATTTCTTGGGACTTGTTTTGTATCCTATCATATGGTCTATATTGGAGAATATTTTATGTGCTGATAAATAGAATGTATATTCTGCAGTTGTTGAGTAGAACATTCTGTAAATATCTGTTAAGTCCATTTGTTCTAGGGTATAGTTTTAGTCCATTATTTCTTTGTTCACTTTCTGTCTTGACCTGTCTAGTGCTGTCAGTGGAGTATTGGGGTCCCCCACTGTTGTGTTGCTGACTGTCTCATTTCTTAGGTCTAATAATAATTGTTTTGTAAATTTGGGAGCTCTTGTGTAAGGTGCATATATATTTAGGATTGTGATATTTTCATGTTGGACTAGTCCTTTTATCATTATATAATGTTCCTCTTTGTCTCTTTTAACTGCTGTTGCTTTAAAGTTTGTTTTGGCTGATATAAGAATAGCTACCCCTGCTTGGTTTTGATGTCCATTTGCATGGAGTATCTTTTTCCACCCATTTACCTTAAGTTTATATAAGTCCTTATGTGTCAGGTGAGTCTCTTGAAGACAGCAGATACTTAGTTGGTGAGTTCTTAACCATTCTGCCATTCTGTATCTTTTAAGTGAAATTTAGGCCATTTACATTCAACATTAGCATTGAGATGTGAGGTACTATTCTATTCATCATTCTATCTGTTGCCTGAATATCTTTTTTTTCCCCATTGTGTTATTGTTTTATAGGGCCTACAAAATGTATGCTTTAAGGAGATTATATTCTGGTGTATTCTGAGGACTTGTTTCAAGATTTAAAGCTCCTGTTAGCAGTTCTTATAGTGATGGCTTTGTAGTGGTAGATTCTCTCCATATTTATTTTTCTGAAAAAGACTTTATCTGTTCTTCATTTATGAAGCTTACTTTTGCTGGATACAAAACTCTCAGCTGATAATTGTGTTCACTAAGGAGGCTAAATATGATACCAAATCCCTTCTAGCTTGTAGGGTTTCTGCTGAAAAATCTGCTGTTAACCTAATAGGTTTTCCTTTATAGGTTACCTGATGCTTTTCCCTCATAGCTCTTAAGATTCTTTCCTTTATCTTGATTTTAGATAACCTGATGACTATGTACACAGGTGATGATCTCTTTATGATGAATTTCCTAGGTGTTCTTTGAGCTTCTTGTATTTGAAGGTCTAGATCTCTAGCAAGGCCAGGGAAGATTTTCTCAATTATTCCCTCAAATATAGTTTCCAAACTTTTACATTTCTTTTCTTCCTCACGAACGTTAATTATTCTTAGGTTTTGTCATTTTACATAATCCCAAACTTCTTGGAGGGTTTATTTAAAAAAATTTTTTTTTGTCTCTGTTAGATTGGGTTAATTCAAAAGCCTTGTCTTCAAGCTCTGAAGTTCTTTATTTCACTTGTTCAATTCTATTGCTGAAAATTTCCAGTTCACTTTGCATTTCTCTAAGTGTATTCTTGGTTTCCAGAAGTTGTGACTGTTTTTTATTTATGCTGTCTATTTCAATAGACATTTTTCCATCCATATCTTTTTAAAAAAATTTTTAAGTTGGACTTCATCTTTCTCTGGTGCCTTCTTGATTAGCTTAATAATCAACCTTCTGAATATTTTTCTGGCAATTCAGAGATTTCATCTTGGTTTGGATCCATTACTGGTAAGCTGGCATGATGTTAAAAAACCTTGTTTTGTCATATTACCAGAATTTGGGTAGACTATGTCAGAGGAAAGACCTGGGACTCAAGAGCTGCTATTTAGATTCTTTTGTCTCAGGCATGTTCCCTTGATGTGGTGCTCTCTCCTTTCATTTAGGGATGGGGCTTCCTGAGAGCAAAACTGCTGTGATTATCATTTCTCTTCTGGGTCTAGCATCCCAGTGAAGCTACAAGTCTCTGGGCTAGTACTGGGATGTGTCTGCAAAGAATTCTGTGTTGTGGTCTGTCTTTAGGTCTCTCAGCCATGAAGATCAGCACCTACTCTGGTGGATGTAGCTAGGGAGTGAAGTGGACTCTGTGAGGGTCCTTGGTTGTATTTTTAAGCACACTGGTTTGGTGTTGGTTGGCCTTCAGCCAGGAGGTAGCACTATTAAGAGCACTTTAGCGATGGTCATATAGGGAAGATACAAGCTCGTTCTAGGGCTGCCTGTGGATAAGTATTCAGGTTTCTCACACAGTGGGCAGAGCAATAGAGCTCTCAAGAGATTATGTTTTGGCTACGAAGGTAGGTGGGGAAAGACCACCAGGTGGAGGCAGGGATAGGCATGTCTGAACTCAAACTCTCCTTAGGCAGGGCTTGCTGTGGCTGCTGTGGGGGATGGAAGTGGTTCTGAGGCCAATGGAGTTTTGTTCCCAGGGAATTATGGCTGTCTCAGCTGCTCAGACAGGTCACCAGGGAAGTGGGAGAAAGCAGGCAGCAACAGGCCTCACCCAGCTCCCACAAAGCCTGCAGCCCAAAAGGCTGGTCTCAATCCCACTGTTTAGATTCAGGGACCCCTCATCCCCCTGCTCAACAGCACTGAGTTTATTTCCAGGCAGCTGGTGAGCAGGGCTGAGAACTTTCCCCAGGCTACAAACCTCCCAGCTGAGAAATAAAGCAGACTCACAGTTCTTCAGTTGTCCCACAGAGCCTGCAGTGGCAACCCACCTCCTCCAAAGGTTCTGTGGATTCTCTTGGCTTTCCTGGCATGTTCCTGTGGTAGTTCTTGGAGAAAAAGTTCCAATTGTGGGCCTCCACACTCTGCTCTGTCCTTTGAGTGGGAGCTGCAGGTTAGTCCTGCCTCCTATCCACCACTTTTTCTGCTTCCTTTTTTCCCCTTTAAATTGTTCATCTTCCTGAGGATAATGAGTAAGGTTGTGACAACTCAGATAAGGTTCTTAAATCCAATGACATAAATGCAAATTTCTAATTTACAACATAAATGCAAATCTAGCTTGAGCAAAAGTCTATTCCAGGCTCAATGTGAAGCAACTGGAAGTTCTTTAAGCCATTCTGTAAAGGAAATTTACCAAAAAAATATGTTTTTACCAAGATACCTTGAAGAACTTATCTGGATGCTTGAAGTAGATTTCTTATTTATTTCTCTTAAGTGTATTTAAAATCTATAAGAACAACCATCATGTCCATTCAAATTAAGGACAGATGTGACTAAAATTTATTAATGAAAAGGAGACCCGTAACAATCCAACATGTGGTGATAATATTTAAAAAGGCAAGCTTTTTCTTAAGTCAAAATACCCAAACAAAAACACAAACTTACCATAGACTTTCAACCCATATATTATTGCTTTATGTGTGTGTTTGTGTGTATATGTAGATGGCATTCTGAGTAGTAGCAAGCAATCAGGCTTCAATGCCATTTTCCAGTTGGAGCCTACATTCAGCTCTCCCCCTGTAAAATAAAATGATAAAAATGAGGGGTTTCAGCATGCCATAATGCACTCACACAGACTCAGATGTCAAAACCTACTTGACATTATCCTCCTGGGAAGCACAGCATCTGTGACTTACTTGCATTTGGTTTTTAGCAGTCTGTGGGAAGGGTTGCATTTGTAGAGCAAAATGCAGGATGAAAACTATATCACCTTGGGAAGACTTGAAGTTCTTACAGTTCTCTGAAGTAAGTCTACCATGATTAGCAACTACTTTGGGAATAAAGAATGCCAGCCGCACTGATACCAGTAATAGCAGCAGCAGTAATAATAGTCACCTTGTTTGAGCTTTCACTGACCAGCCTTGATGCTAAATGCAGAAGATAGGTCATATCATTTTACCTTCAGGACAATTCTTAATGTAGGTATTACTACTTTATAGGAAGCATAAAAGTCTCAAGCAAAATAGATAACCTGCTCAAGTTCACACAGGGAGAGACCTGGGCTTGGAGTCCCAGTACTGTTCTTTGATTAATTACACCTCCTCCTTTTATTTTGGACTGTGTGATGCTGTAATCTGATGAGGAATTAGTAATGCAGCTTTTCAAGTCAATAGTCTGCTGAGTCCAAGGTTACGACTCATTCACTTATTCATTCACTGGACCCATTCATGTTGCCTTGACACCTTGGCTCAGAGTGAGCTTGAAGTCATTCACAGGTTTCCATCACAATTTGATGTCCAAATCTGTACAAGTGTTGCTGCCAATTACTGGTTTGGGGATTTTCAATTACATGAAGCATAACTGAGTAACTACATCAAAGATTTCTTATTTAAATATAAAACTTCAGGATATAAATATCACTAAGAAGCCACTAGGTGCCCAATTTCTTATTGAGGAGACCAAAAAAACTGTTCTCATTCAGAGAAGAAGAAGTGTAAATGCCCATGAAAATCAAAATAATCTCTAAGCTCTATTTCTCCAGTTATTCTTTCCTGCATTTAACCCAATGAACTGTGAAAAGTTCCAAAAGTTTTTCCCCTCTTTATCAACCTCCTAAATGGTAAAGTTATTTAACACTATCTTATTTTAGTGGAAGTAGCAAGGTTATGTCTTGCATGAGCATAGAATGCATTTCATATTTTTGAGTGGAAAACTGCTAAATGCCACTGGTCTAGACTTTTATAACAGGGCCCCAAAATAATGTGGAAAAGGTGGATTTGTTCCTGGTTTTCTTACATCCCACATGCTATCCATAGATTTTAATCTGGCTTCTTATTATGGAGGATTCCTACAACTTAGGTCCTGCCAACTCTATTGAAGAGGAAAAGAAGACGGATAACTTAAAAAGTTAGAAGAGCACAGGGAAATGATAAGAACAGTAAAAATCTAACTCCAGAGACATGCTTTCCTTTCTTTATGTGAAACTCAAAAACCAGAGTAGAGAAATAATTTGTCCTGATGGACACTAAAGCCAGAGGAAAGGGCTCCTTTCTTCCCTCATGGTCATTGTCTCTAGGCAAAACATAGCACAGAACAGAAAACAGAATAAGAGTTGGTTCCCCCCCCCGCCACACACACACACTTAATTGGTTCACAGAAGCATCTTTGCTCTTTTTCTCCCCCGAATCTCTCAGATGGCTGGTGCTGAATGTTGCCTGGGTGACACAGCTGCTCAACAGAAACAGAAGAAAGAGCCTCCTCCCCTGAAGCTTGTGGCCTCCTGGTCCCCACATCCATGCCCCCACCTGCTGCTACCTACCCTCTTCACTCCCTCCATATCCCTAGTGAGTCACAAAGGGCTTGGCTAGGGAGAAGTTTTATAGGTCTTGCTGTGTTTTCAATTTAGAAAAAGCTCCCGAGGTGATTATGCTATGCAGCTGTCCTCGTATTCCCATGTAAGAGCCATTGACTTAGTTTCTACTCGCTGCCCCAACCCCCATCTCCCAAAAGGACACAGTTTACCCAATATCATACAACCAACTGTGGGGTAGAAGGAACTCAGGTCTCCTGAATCCCAGTTCTGTGGTTTTTCTGCCAAAGCATTTCTCCCATTGTAAGACAGAGGCTTTTAGTAATGTCAAACAGACAAATATTCCACATTCTTACTCCTATGTGAGAGCTTAAAAAGTGGATTTCATAGATATAGAGAGTAAGAGGGTGGATACCAGAGGCTGGGAAAAAAAGGGTGGAGGAATGATGAAGAGAACTTAGTTAAGGGGTATAAAAATACATTTAGAGAGATGGAATGAGTTCTAGTATTTGATAGTATAGTAGGTAAATTAGAGATAACAATAATTTATATTTCAAAATAGCTAGGAGAGGGAAGACAAAGCAAGATGGCCAAATAAGAACAGCTCTGGATTGCAGTTACCAGTGAAAGCTACACAGAAGGTGAGTGATCTCAGCATTTTCAAATGAGGTACCAGGTGCATCTCAATGAGACTGGTTGCACAATGGGTGTAGCCCAAGAAGGGCAAGCTGAGGCAGGGTGGGGCACTGCCTCACCCAGGAAGTGCAATCCCCAGAGGACCCCCATCCTTACCCAACAGAGGCCATCAGGGGCTTTTCCAGCCACTCCAGCACTATGGATCAGGTACTGCACCTCTCCCACAGTTTTCACCACCCACAGCCCAGGAGAATCCCAGCCGAAAAGTGCCACGAGTTTCCAACACAGCTGTTTGAGCCAGCACCTGGGTTTCCACACAAAAACTCACACTAAGCTGGGTGGCTGTTTCAACTGGTGCCTGGAACACCTGGGAGACAGAGCTGCCAATTCGACTGAAAAAGAGGGGAATGAAAGCAGGGAGCCAGGTGATCTGGCTTGGCGGGTCCCACACCCACAAGATCAGCAATCTGAAAGGCTCTGGATTGAGAGTTTCACAGCAAGCTTAGCAATTTGAGCTTGACCTGGGACAGTTGAGCTCTGTTGGGAGGAAGGTCATCTGCTATTACCGAGGCAGTCTGCCTTTACTGAGGGAGTCCACCATTACTGAGACAGACCACCATTAGTGAGGCAGTTCTAACTGTACCTCTGTAAACAAAACTGCAAGGAAGTTAACACAGCAGCTGGGCAGAGCCCGAGGCAGCTCAGCAATCCCTCTGCTGACAGACTGTGACTAGACTTCCTCCTTGCTGGACAGGGCATCTCTGAAAAAAGGCAGCAGCATGTAAGGGACTTATAAATAAAGCCCCACCTTGCCAAGACAGAGACCTGGGAAAAAAGGCGGTTATGAGTTCCACTTCAGCAGACTTAAACGTACCTGTCCAGCAGCTCTGAACGGAACAATGGAGCTCCCAGCACAGCACATGAGCTCTGATAAGGAACAGACTGTCTCCTCAAGTGGCTTTCCAACCCCAGTATATCCAAAGAGGCACCACATAAAGGAGAGCTCTGGCTTACATCTGGTGGCTACCCTTCTGGGGCAAAGATAACAGAAGAAGAAACTGGCAGCAGACCTTACTGTTCTGCAGCCCCACAGGTGATTCCCAGGAAAGTAGTGTCTGGAGTGGACCTCCAGCAGTCCTGTAGCAGAGGGGCCTTACTGTTAGAAGGAAAACTAAAATACAGAAAGAAACAGCTTCAACATCAACAAAAAGAATCTCCACTCAGAGACTCCATCCAAAAGTCACCAACTTCAAAGACCACAGGTAGATAAATCTAAAAAGATGGGAAGAAACTAGTGCAAAAAACATGAAAACACCTGAAACCAGAATGCCTCTCCTTCTGCAAGGGATCACAACTCCTCACCAGCAAGGGAACAAAGCTGGATGGACAATGAGTCTGATGAATTGACAGAACCCGGCTTCAGAAGGTAGGTAATAACTAACTTTTCTGAGCTAAAAGAACATGTTCTAACCCAATGCAAAGAAACTAAGAACCTTGAAAAAAGGTTAGATGAAATGCTAGCTAGTAAAACCAGCTTAGAGAAGAACATAAACGACTTGATGGAGCTGAAAAACAGCACAAGAACTTCGTGAAGCATTAAACAAGTTTCAATAGCAAAATCGAACAAGCAGAAGAAATGATATCAGAGATTGAAGATCAACTCAATGAAATAAAATGACAAGGCAAAATTAGAGAAAAAAAGAGTGAAAATAAATGAACAAACCCTCCAAGAAATATGGAATTATGTGAAAAGACCTAATCTATGTTTGATAGGTGTACCTGAATGTGACAGAGAGAATGAATCCAAGCTGGAAAGCACTTTTGAGGATAATATCCAGGAGAACTTCCCCAATCTAGCAAGGCAGGCCAACATTCAAGTCCAGGAAATACAGAGAACACCACAAAGATATTTCTCAAGAAGAGCAACCCCAAGGCACGTAATAGTCAGATTCGCCAGAGTTGAAATGCAGGAAAAAATGCTAAGGGCAGCCAGAGAGAAAGGTCGGGTTACCCAAAAAGGGAAGACCATCAGATTCACAGCGGATCTCTTGGCAGAAACCCTACCAGCCAGAAGAGAGAGGGGGCCAATATTCAACATCCTTAAAGAACTTTCAACCTAGAATTTCATATCCAGGCAAACTAAGCAAAAGAGAAATAAAATCCTTTATAAAGAAGGATTTATTGTTCCTTTAAATTTATTGTTCCTAATAAATCCTTTATTTCTCCTTCCTAAGCAAAGGAGAAATAAAATCCTTTATGAACAAGCTATTGCTGAGAGATTTACCACCAACAGAGCTTCCTTACAAGAGCTCCTAAAAGAAACACTAAACATGGGGAGAACCCAAGATGGCCGACTAGGAACAGTTCAGGATTGCAGCTCCCAGTGAAAGTGCAGAGGGTGAGTGGACACTGCATTTCCAGATGGATTTTTATTGCCCAGAGAGCAGGAGATTCCCAGGCAGAGGAGCCCCATGGGTCACCACCATGGCCGTTTTGGCTGGCACAGCTGTTTTGGCTGGCGCAGTTGCTTTGCTGGTGCCCTGGCACAGTGGTTCTCCGTACAAAATACACTGGTCTGAGTGCCCTCTTAGCTGGTGATTGGAGCCCTGGGAAGGCAGATCACCCATTCATCTGATTTAAAACGGAATTGAAACAGAGAGCCAGGCCAGGAGATTCCCGGGCAAAAAACCCACCAAGAATCTCAGCGCCACTGTTTCAGCCGGTGCAGTGAGTCACCGCACGGGAAATCACACAGATCCTGGCACCTTTTCAACAGGCGACTGGAATACCTGGGAGAGAGTCTACCGTTCAACTAAAAAAAAAAAAAGAATCTGAGTCAGGGAGCCAGGTGATAAGGCTTGGCTGGTCCCAGG
>NW_022436966.1:7292005-7299548 GCF_009761245.1 Sapajus apella
GTAATTAAAAACACGCTGGGTTGAGAGTTTCACAGCAAGCACAGCTGAACCTGGGATGGTCCAGCTCTGTGGGGGAGGGGCGTCCACCATTACTGAGACACTCCACCACTACGGAGGCAGTCTGCCATTGCCGAGGCAACCTGCCATTACAGAGAGAGTCCGCCATTACAGAGGTGGGCCACCATTGCCAAGGCAGTTCTAACTACACCCATATAAACAGGACTGCAGGGAAAATCACACGGCAGCTGCGTGGAGCCCACAGCAGCTCAGCAAAGCCTCTGCAGGCAGATAGTGACTAGGCTGCCTCCTCACTGGGTAGGGCAGCCCTGAAAAAAAAAAAAAAAAAAAAAGGCAGCAGCACAACGGAAACTCATAAATAAAGCCCGAACTCCCTGGGACAGAGCACCTGGGAAAAAAAAAAGGGGGGGCGGAGTTTGAGTTCTGTTGCAGCAGACCTAAACGTACCTGCCCAGCAACTCTGAAGGAACAACAGAGCTCATAGCTAAGCACTTGAGCTCCAATAAAGGACAGACTGTCTCCTCAAGCAGCTCCCTGACTGCCATATATCAAAGAGTCACCTCATAAAGGAGAGAACAGACCGATATTTGGCGGGTATCCTTCTGGGACAAAGATAGCAGAAGAAGAAACTGGAAGCAACCCTTACTGTTCTGCAGCTGCTGCATGTGATCCCCAGGCAAGCAGGGCCTGGAGTGGACCTCAGCAGTCCTACAGCAGTAGGGCCAGACTGTTAGAAGGAAAACTAAGAAACAGAAATAACTTCATCATGCACAAACTGGAAGTTCACTCAGAGACCAAATCTGAAAGTCAGCAACTACAAAGACAATAGATGGATGAATCCAAAAAGATGGAAAGAAACCAGTGCAAAAAGGATGAAAACACCCGAAACCAGAACACCTCTCCTCCTACAAGGGATCACAACTCCTCACCAGCAAGGGAACAAGGCTGGATAGAGAATGAGTGTGATGAAATGACAGAATCAGACTTCAGAAGGTGGGTAGTAAGAAACTTCTGTGAGCTGAAAAAACGTGCTAACCCAATGCAAATAAGAACCTTGAAAAAAGATTTGACGAAATGCTAACGAGAATGGACAACATAGAGAGGAATATAAGTGAATTGACGGAGCTGAAAAACACAACATGAGAACTTCACAAAGCCTGCACAAGTTTCAACAGCTGAATTGACCAAGCAGAAGAAAGTATATCAGAGGTCGAAGATCAACTCAATGAAATAAAATGAGAAGGCAAGAATAGAGAAAAAAGGGTAAAAAGGAATGAACAAAGTATCCAAGAAATGTGGGACTATGTGAAAAGACCTAATCTACATTTGATAGGTGTACCTGAATGTGACAAAGAGAATGAATCGAGCTAGAAAATACTCTTCAGGATATTATCCAGGAAAACTTCCCCAACCTAGCAAGGCAGGCCAATATTCAAGTACAGGAAATACAGAGAACACCACAAAGATATTCCTCAAGAATAGCAACCCCAAGGCACATAATTGTCAGATTCACCAGGGTTGAAATGAAGGAGAAAATGCTAAGGGCAGCCAGAGAGAAAGGTCGGGTTACCCACAAAGGGAAGCCCATCAGACTCACAGCACATCTCTCAGCAGAAACCCTACCAGCCAGAAGAGAGAGGGGGCCAATATTCAACGTCCTTAAAGAAAAGAAATTTCAACCCAGAATCTCATATCCAGCCAAACTAAGCTTCATAAGTGAAGGAAAAATAAAATCCTTTGCAAACAAGCAAGTACTCAGAGATTTCATCACCACCAGGCCTGCTTTACAAAAGCTCCTTAGAGAGGCTCTATGCATATAAAGGAACAACCAGTACCAGCCACTCCAAAAACATACCAAATGGTAAAGAGCATCAAAACAATCAAGAATCTGTATCAACTAACAGGCAAAACAGCCAGCTAGCATCAAAATGGCAGTATCAAATTCACACATAACAATAGTAACCCTAAATGTAAATGGACTAAATGCCCCAATCAAAAGACACAGAGTAGCAAATTGGATAAAAAGCCAAAACCCATCGGTGTGCTATATCCATGAAACCCATCTCACATGCAAGGATATACAAAGGCTCAAAATAAAGGGATGGAGAAAGATTTACCAAGCAAAAGGAGAGCAAAAAAAAAAAAAAAAAAAAAAGCAGGAGTTGCAATTCTCATCACTGGAAAAATAGACTTTAAAGCAACAAAGATCAAAAGAGACAAAGAAGGACATTACATAATGGTAAAAGGATCAATGCAATAAGAAGAGCTAACGATCCTAAATATATACGCACCCAATGCAGGAGCGCCCAGATACATAAGGCAAGTTCTTAATGACTTACAAAGAGACATAGACTCCCACACAATAATAATGGGAAACTTTAATACCCCATTGTCAATATTAGACAGATCAACCAGACTGAAAATTAACAAGGCTATCCAGGACTTGAACTCAGACCTGGAACAAGCAAACCTAAGAGACATTTACAGAACTCTCCACCGCAAATCCACAGAATATACATTATTCTCAGCACCACATCATACCTACTCTAAAATTGACCACATAATTGGAAGTAAATCACTCCTCAGCAAATGCAAAAGAACAGAAATCATAACAGTCTCTCAGACCACAGTGCAATCAAGTTAGAACTCAGAATGCAGAAACTAAGTCAAAACTGCACAGCTTCATGGAAACTGAACAACTGGCTCTTGAATGTTGGCTGGATAAACAATGAAATGAAGGCAGAAATAAAGATGTTCTTTGAAACCAACGAGAATGAAGACAAAACATACCAGAATCTCTGGGACACATTTAAAGCAGTCTCTAGAGGAAAATATATAGCAATAAGTACCCACATGAGAAGCAAGTAGAGATCTAAAATTGACACCTTATCATCAAAATTGAAAGAGCTAGAGAAGCAAGATCAAAAAAACTCAAAACCTAGCAGAAGACAAGAAATAACTAAGATCAGAGCAGAACTGAAGGAGATAGAGACACAAAAAACCCTTCAAAAATCAATAAATCCAGAAGCTGGTTTTTCGAAAACATCAACAAAATAGACAGACCACTAGCCAGTTTAATAAAAAAGAAAAGAGGGAAGAACCAAATAGATGCAAAAAAACGATAAAGGAGATATCACCACAGACTCCACAGAAATTCAAACCACCATCAGAGATTATTACAAACAACTCTATGCACATAAACTAGTAAAATTGGAAGAAATGGATAAATTCCTGGACACTTGCCTCCTCCCAAGCCTAAACCAGGAAGAAGTCGAAGCCCTGAATAGACCAATAACAAGGGCTGAAGTTGAGGCAGCAATTAAGAGCATACCACCCAAAAAAAGCACAGGTCCAGACAGGTTCACAGCTGAATTCTACCAGACATACAAAGAGGAGTTGGTACCATTCCTTCTGAAACTATTCCAAATAATCCAAAAAGAGGGAATCCTTCCCAAATCATTTTATGAGACAAACATCATCCTGATAACAAAACCCAGCAGAGACTCAACAAGAAAAGAAAACTTCAGGTCAATATCCATGATGATCATAGATGCAAAAATCTTCAATAAAATACTGGCAAGCCAATTGCAACAGCACATCAAAAAGCTTATCCACCATGATCAAGTAGGCTTCATCCCAGGGATGCAAGGCTGGTTCAACATACACAAGTCTATAAATGTAATTCACCACATAAATAGAACCAAAAACAAAAAACACATGATTATTTCAATTGATGCAGAGAAGGCCTTTGACAAAATTCAACAGCCCTTTATGCTAAAATCTCTCAATAAATTAGGTATTGATGGAACATATCTCAAAACAATAAAAGCTATTTATGACAAACCAACAGGCAATATCATACTGAATGGGCAAAAACTGGAAGCATTCCCTTTGAAATCTGGCACTAGACAAGGATGCCCTCTCTGACCACTCCTATTCAATATAGCACTGGAAGTTCTAGCCAGAGAAATCAGGCAAGAAAAAGAAATAAAGGGTATTCAAATAGGAAAGGAGGAAGTCAAATTGTCTCTATTTGCAGACGACATGATTGTATATCTAGACAACCCCATGATCTCAGCCCAAAATCTCCTGAAACTGATAAGCAACTTCAGCAAAGTCTCAGGATACAAAATCAATGTGCAAAAAATCACAAGCATTCCTATACACCAATAACAGACTTAAAGAGAGCCAAATCAAGAGCAAACTGCCATTCACAATTGCTACAAAGAGAATAAAATACCTAGGAATACAACTAACAAGGAACGTAAAGGACCTCTTCAAGGAGAACTACAAGCCACTGCTCAATGAAATAAGAGAGGACACCAACAGATGGAGAAACATTCCATGTTCATGGTTAGGAAGAATCAATATTGTGAAAATGGCCATACTGCCCAAAGTAATTTACAGATTCAACACTATCCCCATCAAGCTACCAATGACCTTCTTCACAGAACTAGAAAAAAACACCTTAACCTACATATGGAACCAAAAGAGAGCCCGCATAGCCAAGTCAATTCTAAGCAAAAAGAACAAAGCGGGAGGCATCATACTACCGGACTTCAAACTATATTACAAGGCTACAGTAATCAAAACAGCATGGTGCTGGTACCAAAACAGAGATATAGACCAATGGAACAGAACAGAGGCCTCGGAGGCAACACAACATATCTACAACCATCTGATCTTTGACAAACCTGACAAAAACAAGCAATGGGGAAAGGATTCCCTGTTTAATAAATGGCGTTGGGAAAACTGGCTAGCCATGTGCAGAAAGCAGAAATTGGATTCCTTCCTGACACCATACACTAAAATTAACTCCAGATGGATTAAAGACTTAAACATAAGACCTAACACCATAAAAACCCTAGAAGAAAATCTATGCAAAACCATTCAGGACATAGGCGTAGGCAAGGACTTCATGACCAAAACACCAAAAGCATTGACAGCAAAATCCAAAATAGACAAATGGTACCTAATCAAACTCCACAGCTTCTGCACGGCAAAAGAAACAGTCATTAGAGTGAATTGGCAACCAACAGAGTGGGAAAATATTTTTGCAGTCTATCCATCTGACAAAGGGCTGATATCCAGAATTTACAAAGAACTAAAACAGATTTACAAGAAAAAAAAACAAGCCCATTCAAAAGTGGGCAAAGGATATGAACAGACACTTTACAAAAGAAGATATACATGAGGCCAACAAACATGAAAAAATGCTCATCATCACTGGTCATTAGAGAAATGCAAATCATTGGGATACCATCTCAGACCACTTAGAATGGTGATCATTAAAAACTCTGGAGACAACAGATGCTGGAGAGGGTGTGGAGAAATAGGAACACTTTTACACTGTTGGTGGGAGTGTAAAT
Source organism: Sapajus apella (assembly GCF_009761245.1). Lineage (NCBI taxonomy): Eukaryota > Metazoa > Chordata > Mammalia > Primates > Cebidae > Sapajus > Sapajus apella. Next base: position 7,297,393 of record NW_022436966.1, read on the forward strand.
TAGTTCAACCATCGTGGAAGACAGTGTGGGAATTCCTCAAGGACCTAGAAATAGCAATTCCATTTGTCCCAGCAATTCCATTACTGGGTATATATCCAAAGGATTATAAATCATTCTACTATAAGGACACATGCACACGAATGTTCACTGCAGCACTGTTTACATTAGCAAAGACCTAGAACCAATCCAAATGCTCATCGATGATAGACTGAACATGGAAAATGTGGCACATATACACCACGGAATATTATGCAGCCATCAAAAACGATGAGTTCGTGTCCTTTGTAGGGACATGGATGAATCTGGAAACCATCATTCTCAGCAAACTGACACAAGATCAGAGAATCAAACACCGCATGTTCTCACTCATAGGCGGGTGTTGAACAATGAGAACACATGGACACAGGGAGGGGAGCACTACACACTGGGGTCTGTTGGGGGTAAATATGGGTGGCACAGCGGGGGGTGGGAGTTAAGGAGAGACAGCATGGGGAGAAATGCCAGATATAGGTGAAGGGGAGGAAGGTAGCAAATCACACTGCCATGTGTGTACCTATGCAACAATCTTGCATGTTCTTCACATGTACCCCAAAACCTAAAATGCAACTAAAAAAAAAAGAACTATGGTAAGAAACAGAAGGGGAAGAGGGGCATGTTATTATTAAAGCTGATGTTTCTGGTCATGAAAAAAAAAAAGAAAGAAACACTAAACATGGAAAGGAACAACCAGTACCAGACACTCCAAAAATGTACCAAATGGTAAAGACCATCGACACAATTAAGAAACTGAGTCAGCTGGGTGCAGTGGCTCACACCTGTAATCCCAGCATTCTAGGAGTCCAAGACAGGTGGATCACGAGGTCAGGAGTTTGAGACCTGCCTGACCAACATGGTGAAACCGCATCTCTAACAAAAATACAAAAATTAGCTGGGCGTGGTGGCACATGCCTCTAATCCCAGGTACTCAGGAGGCTGAGGCAGGAGAATTGACTGAACCTGGGAGAGAGAGGTTGCAGTGAGCCAAGATCATTGGGCAACAGAGACGTCATCTCAAAAAAAAAAAAAAAGAAAAGAAACTGAGTCAACTAATGGGAAAAACAACCAGCTAGCATCAAAATGGCAGGATCAATTTCACATATAACAATATTAACCTTAAATGTAAATAGGCTAAATGCCCCAATCAAAAGACACAGAGTAGCAAATTGGATAAAAAGTCAAGAACCATTGGTGTGCTGTATCCAGGAAACCCATCTCACATGCAAGGACACACATAGGCTCAAAATAAAGGGATGGAGGAAGATTTAACAAGCAAATGGAGAACAAAAAAAAAGCAGGAGTTACAATCCTAATCTCTGATAAAATAGACTTTAAACCAACAAAGATCAAAAGAGACAAAGAAGGACATTTCATAAAGGTAAAAGGATCAATGCAACAAGAAGAGCTAATGATCCTAAATATATACCCACTCAATACAGGAGCACCCAGATACATAAAGCAAGTTCTTAACGGCCTACAAAGAGACTTAGACTCCCACAGAATAATAGTGAGAGACTTCAACACTCCATTGTCATTATTAGAAAGATCAACGAGACAGAAAATTATCAAGGATATCCAGGACTGGAACTCAGATCTGGACCAAGAAAACTTAATAGATATCTACAGAACTCTCCACCCCAAATCTGCAAAATATACATTCTTCCCAGCACCATATCACATTTACTCTAAAATAGACCACATAATTGGAAGTAAATCACTCCTCAGCAAATGCAAAAGAATGGAAATTATAACAAACAGCCTCTGAGACCACAGTGCAATCAAATTAGGATTAAGAAACTAACTCAGAACCACACAACCTCATGGAAACTGAACAAATGGCTCCTGAATGTTGACTTGATAAACAATGAAATAAAGATGTTCTTCAAAACCAATGAGAACAAAGACACAACGTACCAGAATCTCTGGGACCTATTTAAAGCAGTGTCTACAGGGAAATTTACAGCAATAAATGCCCACATGAGAAGCAAGGAAAGATCTAAAATCGACACCATTTCATCAAAATTGAAAGAGTTAGAGGAGTAAAGTCAAAAAAACTAAAAAGCTAGCAGAAGACAAGACAAGAAATAAGATCAGAGCAGAAATGAAGGACATGGAGATAC
>NW_022436966.1:7299648-7301158 GCF_009761245.1 Sapajus apella
TACCATCAGAGATTACTACAAACAACTCTATGCACACAAACCAGTGCAAGTGTGCAGGATGCAAAATCAATGTGCAGAAATCACAAGCATTCCTATACACAAATAACAGACTAAAAGACAGCCCAATCAAGAGCAAATTCCCATTCACAATTGCTACAAAGAGAATAAAATACTTAGGAATACAACTAACAAAGGAGGTAAAGGACCTCTTCAAAGAGAACTACAAACCACTGCTCAAGTAAATAAGAGAGGACACAAACAGATGGAAAAATATTCCATGCTCATGGTTAGGAAGAATCAGTATCATGAAAATGGTCATACTGCTCAAAGTAATTTATAGATTCATTGCTATCCCCATCAAGCTACCATTGACCTTTTTCACAGAACTGGAAAAAAATCATCTTAAACTTCACATGGAACCAAAAGAGAGCCTGCATAGCCAAGACAATCCTAAACAAACAAAAAAGCTAGTGGCATCATGCTACCTGACTTCAAACTATACTACAAGACTACAATAATCAAAACAGCATGGTACTGGTACCAAAACAGAGATATAAACCAATGGAACAGAACAGAGGCCTCAGAGGCAATGCCACACACCTATGACCACCTGATCTTTGACAAACCTGACAAAAACAAACAATGCGAAAAGGATTCCCTGTTTAATAAATGGTGTTGGCAAAACTGGCTAGCCATGTGCAGAAAGCAGATACTGGACCCCTTCCTGACAACTTACACTAAAATTAACTCCAAATGGATTAAAGACTTAAACATAAGACCTAGCACCATAAAAACTCTACAAGAAAACCTAGGCAAAACCATTCATGACATAGGCATAGGCAAGGACTTCATGACTAAAACACCAAAAGAATTGGCAACAAAAGCCAAAATAGACAAATGGGATCTAATCAAACTCCAGACCTTCTGTACAGCAAAAGAAACAACCATTAGAGTAAACTGGTAACCAACAGAATGGGAAAAAATTTTTGCAGTCTACTTATCTGACAAAGGGCTAATATCCAGAATCTATAAAGAACTAAAACAGATTTACAAGAAAAAAACAAACAAACACATCCAAAAATGGGAGAAGGATATAAACACTTTTCAAAAGAAGACATATATGAGGCCAATAAACATATGAAAAAATGCTCATCGTCACTGATTATTAGAGAAATCCAAATCAAAACCACATTGAGATACCACCTTACGCCACTTAGAATGGTGATCATTAAAAAATCTGGAGATAACAGATGCTGGAGAGGATGTGGAGAAATTAGGGACACGTTTACACTGTTGGTGGGAGTGTAAATTAGTTCAACCATTTTTGGAAGACAGTGTGGTGATTCCTCAAGGATCTAGAAATAGAAATACCATTTGACCCAGCAATCCCATTACTGGGCATTTATCCAAAGGATTATAAATCCTTCTTTTATAGAGACACATGCACACATATGTTCATTGTGGCACACAATGCACACATATGTTCAATAGCAAAGACCTGGAACCAACC
>NW_022436966.1:7301258-7416538 GCF_009761245.1 Sapajus apella
TGTGTATATCAGTTACTGATTTGGTCACTACACCTTGTATACAGGTATCAAAATATCACGTGTACCCCACAAAATATGTACTGCTATTATATAAGGGCTGGGCGCAGTGGCTCTTGCCTGTAATCCAAGCACTTTGGGAGGCCAAAGTGGGCGGATCACTTCAAGCCAGGAGGTTGAGACCAGCCTGGCCAATATGGAAGAAACCCTGTCTCTACCAAATGCATAAAAAATCAGCCGGGTGTGGTGGTGTGCACCTGTAATCCCAGCTACTTGAGAGGCTGTGGCAGGAGAATTGCTTGAACCCAGGAGGCAGAGGTTGCCGTGAGCTGAGCTGAGACAGTGCCACTGCAGTCCAGCCTGGGTGACTGAGTGAGACTGCGTCTTAAAAGAAAAAAAAAAAAGAGTATAGAAAGAGTATAGAGAGCTGCTTGCAGGGTTCCAAGAGAGGAAAACAAAGAAATAAAAAAGATTAAACACTGATTTAGTTTCCCCCTATCTCTGGGGCAATTGCAACTGCTTATAAAGACCACTGCAATAAAGACAATTGCAGCTGCTGATTAAAAACTTTCAGAACTTGAGGACTGGAACTATGGGAAGAATGTGGTCTAAGCATCCTCCTCTAGATGAAAAATGCACAGAGCAGATGTCTCCCCTAGGTCCAGCCTTGAAACATCTCACCTGGGTGACCAAAAGTAGGGCTTCAGGATCCTGAACTTCAGCCAGTCCTCCAAAAGTGTTGACCCACTTCCTACGCCCTCCTACTGCAGCTGTGTGTGGAAGCCTTTGCAGCTGGAAAGAAATGTATCAAAATATCAGGGAGTAGAACTAGTGATAATTTTAATGTTTTAAAATACTTCTCATATTTTCCAAGTTTTTTTCCATAAACTTACATTGCTTTTATAATTAGAAAAATAAACAAGTACTCTTCCCAAAATGAAGGCAATGGCTCTTAGCATAGTTCTTTACAAATGGAAGCATTCTCCATCCCTCAGCATTTCCATGAGCTCTTCCTGCATTAGGCAATGGCTGCGAGATGGAGTGATGCCTTATCATAAAGTGGGGGAGCAGAGAGAGGCTTGGTAGTTCACGCCTGTAGTCCCAACTACTTGGGAGGCCAAGGCAGGATGATTACTTGAGCCTGGGAGTTTGAGACTGCCCTGAGCGACATGGCAGGACTCCATCTCTGAAAAACCAGGTGGTTCGAAACAGACATTGAAAGTCTTCTCTGTTGGTAGCCTGGTTTCTTTCTACAAGATATTTTTAGGTTATCTACGTATCTATCTATCTGTCCATCCATCCATCCATCTACTTACTGACCTAATCATGTAACTACAGAATTGTCATTTTCTCTATATCGAAGTCTATTGACCAACTCTAAACTGTCAGGTTGACGTCTCAGAAAGATCAATTGATTTCTAGTGTTTCTTGGAGCTGGGTAGGGTAGCATGGATGTGTATGTTTATTTTAAGAAGGCAAACCTATGAGTATTCAAATTGCTTAGACTGTGAAACAGTTGCCACAGCTGACTTAGCTGTACTGGTTCTTCCTTGCAACTTGGCCCTTGAAACAATTTTAATTTTCCCTTTCAAGACCAAAAGCTGAAACAAAGGACATAAACATACAAGGCAGTGAAACCTTAGCACCTACTTTCGATCTGAGTTAATTGTTTCTTGAGGTTCTGCAAGTGATTTATCCCATCTATAAGCATGCTCAACTGCCACTGGGCCCCCCAAGGGCAGAGATGAATCTGATTTCATGGACTGGGTGGCTTTTGTTGTTCGCCTGTCCCCTCCTGGAGCTCTGCATGATGCTCCTTTCCTGGGATTCCTGACGCAGCCTGCTGCATGATCATGGAGTGTAGCAGGGGAGGTCTGAGCAGTCTAGGCAGATGGCAATGAAAACTGCGAAGACCCCACACTCCCCACACAGATCAGCACAAGAGCCTCCTAAGGGACTGGGGTCCTTTGTGTGTGAAGAGGACTTTTGCCCCTGAAATGGGAGGAAGTAATATGGATTAAGTATGGTGTCATTTTCACCCTGGTCTCTATGTGCATTTAAGTAAAGAGCCTATGTTTTTGTATATCTTCCCCAGTTCGGAAGAAGGAAGAATAATTTGGTAGCTTTTAATTCAATATTGCTTTGCAGGGGGTATAGAAAAGGGGTGGTGGGTCTGAGATTTATGAAGACAAATTAGTCATCACATGAATAAGAATAGAAAACAGTCATAAAGGCGGGAGGCTTGGAATATGAATTCTTTTGTTTTGTTCCTATGAACACAGGCTACATGTAACAAAATATGTTCCCTCTTGGAGTCTACTCTAATATAAATATCTATATTATCTATTGATGAAATATCAAAGGGCAATGTTTTGGAGAGACCTCATAGCTAGTTAAGTCCCAGTTTTCCATAACAGATACACACAGTATGCTAGGAATTATTGTAGGTGCATAGGGACATTGCTTATTCCTTAGACATAGGTATTAATCCCACTTTATAGATGAGAAAACAGAGGCTTCTGCAAGCCAAAAAAAAAAAAAAAAAAGAAAAAAAAGAAAGTCCTTCACATAGTTACCTAGCTATAGAAGAGCACCTGCTGTTAATTGACCCAACTTGCCTAATTCTAACAGGCTTGCTAGAAAACTAACTGCTCCTTTCCATCAGCTCTCTTGAAGGCATCATGTCTGTGCCCTAATGATCATGAGTCCCAGTCCCCTGTGTAGAGCACCCTGCATTTACCTCCAGTGAAACTGTTTTCTCACTTGACTATGATTCCTGCTTTTTATAAGACAAAGCATTCAGGATTTCCAGAGCCCCCTACTCCGGTCATTCTCATCTGATCAAGCACATTGGAGTGGTGAGTTGGAGCCTAACAGGGAACCAACAGAGAAGGTGCAGGAGTGAATTGCCACTGATTTTAATGCATGGTTAATGTAAGTGGAGCATGTGCTCAGAAAGGGCTCTGTTGCTTTTCTGGGAAATACCCCTCCACACCAATTGTTTTTAAGTGTTATTGCTGATTAATTATGTTCTATCTTTTCTGTCACCCCACCACTACCACCACTCCATGTTTTTCTCCCTCCCTTTCTCTCTTTTTTCTCCCTCTCTCCCTGCATTTCCTTCTCCCTCTTCATTAAAAGCACCATAGATAATCTTGCATCTCTTTTTCCCTATATATTAATTTTTCAGCATGTCTGCTATTGAAAAGGATTAGGAAAAAAGGAACAAGTCAGTAGTTAATATGATCTAAAACTCTCCCAAAGCCTGAAAGACACATCAGCACCTGTGCTCCAGCTTTGGCACGTGCTTGGCAGCAAATTGCAAGACTGGGAGGTCATAATCAGGAAAACAGAAACACATTACATTTTAATAATCACCTACCTTTTCAACAGCTTTGAGCTTTCACATGTCACCTCCAGTTACAGGGAACTAAAATCAACCTTCAAGCCCTCTCCCTTTCTGCTCAGCAGAAAGAACAGCAGACAACTGGTGACAATTGTCGAAAGGAAAGAACCAATAAATATAAGCTGCATGCTCAAAGCAATTCAGCAAAATCAAACTCATCAACTTCCCAGCATGGATTTTATTTTATTCTAAATCAGATACTCATTAATGGGGACCATTCTTTGAATCATCTTTTATTTACACTAGAGAAATGCAAGACATTTTGCCTGGCCACGGAACGAAGTGGCTCTCTCGCTGCTAGGTTATAGGTATTTCTTTCTGTAGCCTTCTGAATTTTGATGCTAATGGAAAATACCCAGGCCAGATGCTTACCAGTACCAAGTTAAAATTACACTGGAAAGTAAACAATTTTTTTATTTAAACACACACACACACACATACACAAAGAACAAACAGCATAACAGGCAAAATATGAAAAATCTTACCCGCCTTAGATGTCAGAATCAAGTCATATGGATTATGCTACTTAAAAGGATCACTGGCCAGCTGCCTTTAGAGTCTGTGGGAGAGTCATGCCCTGGTTTGAGACAGTGCCTGGCTTCTTGTTATCCTGCTAGGAAATAGGTCCACAGGGATTCTTGCCCTTCTTCACAGCTGTGTCTTCCCAGGTCCCATCAGAGAGATCAGCACATACTAGATGCTCAATAAATGTCGGTGGAGTGAAAAAACATTTGCATTCTGGGAGGTGCCCTTTCTCTGTTAAAGGTTAAAAATATTTTAATTCACTGATAATTGATATCATTTTTAGTCTGTAGGCAAAAAATTAACATTCCCCTCCAGCACCCCTCTGATCTGAGTATCATTAAAGTCAAATCTTCTTCATTCATTTCCTGCACCACACAGTGCTTACCCTCTAGATTTTCCTTGGCTGGACAGAAACCACTGTAGGTGGTTTCTGCCTTCCAATCATTACACCTCAACACTGTAGGTGCTTGCTGCCTTCCAATCATTAGCATTTGTGAAGAATCCTTCCCACCTTCAAGGGCCCTAAAGAGATGCTCCTGGGAGGGTAGTGGAAGGTTAGGCACTATGCAATGAATGGGGGGCAGATACATTATTTGCTCTTAGAAAGTGTCTTTTATTTTTATTTATTTATTTATTTATTTATTTATATTTTGAGATGGAGTTTCACTCCTGTTGTCCAGGCTGGAGTGCAATGACATGATCTCAACTCATCATAACCTCTGCCTCCCAGGTTCAAGCCATTCTCCTGCCTCAGCCTCCCAAGTAGCTCGGATTACAGGCATGCACCACCATGCCCACCTAATTTTGTATTTTTAGTAGAGATGGGGTTTCTCCATGTTGGTCAGGCTGGTCTTGAACTCCCAACGTCAGGTGATCCACCTGCCTTGGCCTCCCAAAGTGCTGGGATTATAGGCATGAGCCACCTTGCAAGGCCAGAAAGTTTTTTTTTTTATTGTTTTGTTTTTTGTTTGGTTTTGTTTTTTTGTTTTTAACATAACAGAGCCAGTCAGAACTGATGCCTGCTCTTGGAGCAGGCTGTACTGGTGCTTTGTACTTCCTGTGAAGTTATAAAGAGGAAGGCAGACTAAGAAGCCCCTTGCAAATCAGTTAACAGAATACTCTACAACATGCCATGCATCTAGTTTCCACTCTTTCAGGAGTCTGTGCGGTTTTCAGGCTTTTAAAAAGCCTCTCTTAATCCTGTGTTGTATTTCACAGCATTTTTCAGTTCATTAGCGTTAAGCATAATTATCTCATGTTACCCAAGATAATACTGTATGAGGTATTATTCACATCCTTCCAGATGAGGAAGCTTATTTTAAATCATTGTCTTTCTCAATAAGTGACTCTCTTTGCATAACACCATGGTGTTCTCCAAGAGACCCTTGACCTTCTGATTAATTGCTTACTCTTCTCATGACCTCCAGGACCTCCTTCCCTTGTTTGTCCTATCTTTGGCCAAGATGCTTTCTTGATAGGTGGATTCCTCTCCCTCCCCGCCCCCTCCTTCTCTCTCTCTCTGTATGTGTGTGTGTGGCTTTTTTTCCTGTGATACCTTGACCTAATCAGAGAAAGTCCTCTGAATCTCTAAAAGTAGACAAACATCTGACAAAAAAAGGAAAAAAAAAAAAGAAAGATGTTTCAGAATGTGAGGATTTTGGAGAGCAACCCACATACAGATGGTGTGTAATGTTCACTAAACACCAAACGCTGGTATTCCTGCCTGGCTCCTTGTTGCTATTTCTCGGTCACTTTGAACTGGCTTATCAAATAGAATAGATTCCTTGATACATATGTTGGTATTTGAACTCCTGGTGGGAACAAGGCCTTCCATTTGTTTCAAGTTTTACTCTTTAAAAATGTTTATAAAAACCCTTCTTAGAAAAGGAATCTCAGTCAAACCCACTATGACTTTGGTCTTCACCCATTTCAAGGAATGATGCCAACCACTAGGATTCTTATTAAGAAAAACTCCAACGGGCTCCATTCTCCACGGGCAAATTGGCTAAGATTCCTGGAGGTGCCAGCAGGCAGATGCTGTTAATATAGGTTCCAGAAAGTAGAATGTTAAAACTTGAAGTATGAAGGCACTCAATAAATAATATTTTTCTTCCTCCCCCCAAGTATTGAATCAGATGAAATAAGAAAAACCAGTTAATATTCAGAGGCTCAACTACCATCTTCATTGCTGAAAAGACCCAGTGGAAGGACATTACTTTGGGGTGAGAACCAAGCAGCCTTGATCACTTCCTGCATGTCCATTTCTCTCTCCTATTTAGACCTGGGAACAATTGACTCGAGGAAGTTTTAGTCTGCAGAGCAGATACCTTTTTCCACAACGCTTTCTTAAACTGGTCTGGATGGAAAGGGCAGTAGGAAAACAAATTAATTAAGCTCCATCCAGCCAAGAAACAAGAACCAATGCCTGCTGCCCACTAGTTCTGAACACCCTCCTCCTCAGGGTGGGAAAATCACTTGACCTTTGTGGGCCTTGATGTCTTCAGCTTTAAAAAAGGGGGCTAGGCTGGGAGACAGTTATGACTCAATCTAGCTCTGAAAGTCTATGGTTAGCCCCCACAGTGACCCTGATGAGATCCAAGCCACACTGTGCTTTCTCCCTTAAGGTGTCAGTTCCCTTTGCTGAGGTTCATGGTCAAAGATCACAACCCTGGAGACTCACCAATCACCTCCTAAAGGATGATGATCATGATGGTGACTCAGTGCCCATCTGTCTCCACTACCAGAAAAATTACTCCAAGTGCACAGGTCAGCAGGAGCATCTCAGACCACAAAGAGCACTTTGTCATCAATACTAACTAGTCCCTGGGAATATATAGGCCTGTCTCTTTCCTAATGATTCCAAGGCAAAACTCAAGAACATTATTGTGAAGAGTATGTTGCAGCTGGCTGGTGAAGAACAATGAAAAACCAAGGTACTAGAGATTGTGGATTCTAAATTTGTCTTAGCACTAGCAAACTGTGTGTCTTTCATATCTCTGGGCCTCTTTGCTCAGGCGCAAGGTGATGGCAGTAGCAGTTTTCAAGCTTGTTTTCCCCTTCTAAAAAACATAAAATCTTAGATCGAATCTTAATATATAACATGGGTAAAAATAAACCTGCTCTTCTCCTTGTGGAGGGAGAGCCTCCAATCCCTGCCACTTTTCTCCCTCCCCTCCAGGTATCATCTCCAACCCCAACTATGCTAGACCCTGAGGTTTCATGGAACACTTGCCTGAGAAGAATTTCTCTGTACCAGGCTAACTTTGGGGGCAATGTTGTGTTCTGATGTCATATCCATTTGACAGCCCACCCAGTTTTCCTGAAGCTATATCCCTGATAGTTCTGAGAAACCATTAAAGAAAAACTGAATCATAGGCCAAGTATGGTGGCCCATGCCTGTAATCCCAGAACTTTGGGAGGCCAAAGCAGGTGGATCATTTGAGGTCAGGAGTTCAAAACCAGCCTGGCCAACCTGGTCAAACCCTGTCTCTACTAAAAATACAAAAAGTAGCCAGCAGTAGTGGCACACGCCTGTTAGCCCAGCTTCTCAGGAGGCTGAGACAGGAGAATTGCTTGAGCCTGGGAGGCAGAGGTTGCAATGAGCCAAGATTGTACCACTGTGCTGCAGCCTGGGCAACAGAGTGTGAACCTATCTTCAAAAACAAAAACCAAAAAGAAACCACTGAATCTTATGTCTACAAGTGATGTGAGCCAATTATTATCAGAGTTAGAAAATAAAAACAGCAAACAAAATATACTTGAGCTCTCAGTGCAAGACTAGACTTTATCTCAAGAGAGACAGAGAGAATAGGATAGAGCATAAAGGGACAGCACCATTATAAAATAATTTAGCTAAAAAGATATTATTCTCACTACTCCATGATGCACAGTCCAGACGCACGGCATGAGGCTTTTACCATGAAGAACTGTGAGGAGGGCGAGGCTCCTCTCCTGAGAGAATGCCTCTCTCTCACATGAAACATGAAGAGTTTTGGCCTTCAGAAAAGCTGGCCTCATCCTCCGGTCAGCCAGCCCCTCGTATATCTCCTCTGCATGTGTTAATTCTTTTGAAGGTGATGGGGGTTTTTTGCATGGAAGATATATGCAGCTCGATGGCGGGAAGTGAGATCCTAATTATCTGCAGCTGACAACCTTTCAGGGCCCATTATAAAAGAAACGTCTGCGCCAGGCCCTCGGAGCCCTATATCCCAGCTCTAGGGAGTTTGAGGGAGCAACAAGGAGCGATTCTGAGAGCCTGATTTATCAGGGAAGATTAGAAGAGTTACATCTATAGTCTGGTGAAACAATGACAGAGGGGGAGCAGGCTAATGGTTGACAAAGGGGCAGAAGAAAGAGAAGAGATTTATGCAGCCTGGTCTGAGGATGAGCAATCAGAGGCATAGAATGAAATGAAGACGGGAAAGAAAGTCCTGAGTAAATATCAGGGAAACTTTCTGCACTGATTTATTAGACAGAAGAGCAAATCTTCCAAATGAGGCTTCATCCTCACCCAGAGAAAAAGTGAGCCTACATAAATGTGTCATGGCCATTCATCTCTGTCACTGTGGGACCAGTCGTGATACCTAGCTTGGCTTTCTATCTTTCTCTTGACGAGTGTCCTTAAAAGTCAGAGTTGACCCTTTTCTGAGATCTCTGTGGGGCTCTGAGAGGCCCTTAAAGGGCGGGTAAGCACGTCTGCAATTCTAGGCTCAGCTACTTGCTAAATGTCGCCAAAACTTATATCTACTTTACAGTTTTTAGAGGAGGCAGGATGCACTTGTCTGTGGTACCCAGTCCAAAATTTCCCTGGGGATGGAGAGGAGCTTATGCTTGGGAGAAAAGCCAGGATATATCAAGATTCCATTGATGTTCTGTCAGCAGGGGCATATGGAAACCTTCTGGTGAATTATGCTAGCTACTGAGTGCCTCCATCTGATTCTAACACGGATAGAGAAACTCTTCTGTGCTCCCAGATTGTCCTTATACCAAGCACTCCTGTGGCAACCTCTTCTGCCTGGGCTCCACCTAATACCCTGCAGACTCCGCTTGACCCACCTGGCCTCCTGTCTCGGGGCTTCCCTGTTGCTACAGAGAAGCAGGATGCCCAAGAGCCCACCAAATACCCACCTTATGCAATCTGAAAGTGATAAGGAGTTAATGTACAGTGGGGAAAAATTTGGCCCATGAGAGATAGGGAGCTGGTAGACACATTCTTTCCCTCTCCTCCCAGATAGACTGTCTGGTTACACAGTTTGTGTGGCTTCCTAGGCGGACAGTCCTGCAAGAGCAAGCAATTAGTCAGTGGCAACCAGAGGGCTAAGACATCCTTATACTGGCTCTCTCTCCTTCCCTTTCCCTTCACCGTTCCCTGAGACCGTACCTTCTAACAGAATAATAGCACAACAACTTTGACTTCAAGTTACGCTTTCTGGGGGAGCCCAGCCTAAAATGTGACCAAATGATTGGAGGAGAAGAGTTAGTAGATTATCTGATTAATGGCATGAATATCTGTGGTTATTTGGCCTAGGCACCTGATCCAGACGTTTCTCTTAGGAATTCCATAGAATTGTCTCCTTCCAACCTCAGCCTCCTAGTGGGGACTCCATGACTGATCCCATTACAGTCCAGATATTGTGAGGTATTTTGGTGTCTCCAATGCCTTACTCTACTGGAGACTAAGCTGGAGGACCAAGCCAGGTTGGTGTTTTCCATGCTGTACCTGATGGGAACTGAGATATAATACACAAGGTAAGTCAGGAATATGGGGTGCTGATGGTCAGCCCCTTGGAGGTCACCCGGGAAGTCACTGACTAGTCTGCAGCCTTTCCATTCAGCTGTGAGGTCCCCCTACCATACAACTCTCTTTGATTCTATCCTTTGTATCACATGCATTACAAGTCTGGTCAAGCACTCGTAAATTCAGAATCTTCAGATGATCTTAATCTCCATATTACCAAAAACCCAGTCTGGCCCTCCAAAGAGAGACTCTGCAATTCTATATTTTCTGTAAAGGCTGAGGGCTCTTTCTCCTTGTTTTGTTTTTAGTATGTGTTTTAAGTTCAACTGTTTTTATGTCCCCCACCAAAAGAAAAAAAATTCCTTCGTAACCCATTATGGGTTAGTGAATTCCCAAACCGTTCAAAAATACTTTAAAGTTCTTTTGGGACATAGCCAGATACTTAATATTGTATTACATTTTATAGTTGTCACTTAATCAAGCTATTTAATATTATAGTACATTTTAAAACTGTCACTTAATCACATTTTCTTGACCCTTTTATGGGAATTAAAGATCACTGTAGATAAAAAATGGCATGCTTTAGTTTAAATAGATTCAGTATGTCCAGTTTGACAGTTACTTCTGAGACATTAAAAGAATTTTCTGTGATTAATGTGACCCACACACGTTAAATGGTGTAATGTTCCATTTCTTCAGCCATTAGCGGAAACAGCATCAGACAGAAGGAGCCAAAATGTAGCCAACTGTATGTAAAGCTGGGTGGTGGGGTGGGGAGGGGGGAGTCTAAAGATAATATAGAGCCAGGAAGCCTGCGATAAGAGGGATGCTTCTACTGATTTAATATTTGCTTTCTCTGGGCATCTCGAGAGTGAAGTCGGAGAAACACAAAGGTCAGACGCTGGTAATGGAGTGGGTGCTGGTCCAGCAACACAGCACTGGTCAGGGACCACTCTTCACCAGGGGGCTGCATCTCGGGCAGGCAAGCGCAGTTATTTGGTGCTTATTATAAATGATTGATGAACGTTGCTTCTAAATTTAGAAAAGCTCTCTAAATGGACATTTACTCACAAGAAAAAAAAAATCTTCTGAAAGGTCTGTCCCTGGAACGGTTTTGTTTATGGCACCACGATAGTTCTGGGCAATTAATCCAGAATTGCGTCACTGAAAGATTTTATATTCTTAAGTGTTCACTCATGTAGTTAAAGTAAATTATGTCCTTTTTCAAACATGTTTCAAGGAATTGTACTGGGTTTTAAAAATCCTCGTCCCTAAATCCTACTTGTTTGTTTAATTAATCTGAAAATAACTACTCCTGCTCTGTTTCTTAATCACAGACCAGATACACTGTATTTGTTAGCAGCTGTGAATGAAAGCATGTCCCAGTGTGTTTTTCTTGATTGTTTAATAAGAGTTGAATAATACCCTATTTAATCCATCAAGTAGGACATTACAATAACATTGATCTTTTGTTTGACAGCAAATTTGTTTGATAACAGAATAGAATCAAATCAGTGTCAGAAATGTATTTCAGAGGATCCAATTAAAAACATCCGTACACATGCCAAGCACTGAGCGACATGGCAAAGAAACCAGGCACAGCAAAACACAGCAGGGAGAAGGGTGCAGACGGAAAACCTAGCTTTGCAAAATGCCCAGACCTTACCCAGGTGATGGAAGACAAACACTTCACTGCAAGGACTCCACATCTTAGGCATGTGGCCATTTTGGCTGATCAGGACCACCTACTCTAAGGTCAGAATAGGCAAACTAGACCCTCAGGTAGAGGTCTGTTGTGCTCCTCCTTTGTTGGTTCAAATGCTGTAATTCCTAGGGTCAAAGAAGGCCAGATCCTATATGACTTAGCACCCCTCCTTTGCCCTCCAGCTACCACACTGTAAGGGCTCCTTGGGGATGCAATTGTTCACATCCCAGCATCCTTGCCCTATCTCCAGACCTGTATGTAAGACACCCTTTCTTTTCAGCACCCTTTGTCTCCAGGAAGGAACTGGTTTGGAGGATCATGCAAGACCTGATCTTTATGGACTTCATTTAGGAGGACAAGCGTCAGCCCTAGTGTTCATTTGCATGCATGTTTATTCGATGTTTTACTATTGTACCCTTCCTTTCAGAACCCGGCAAGAGGTGTTAACAAAGCCTCTCTGTAGATACCAAAAACAGATAATGCTGCAAAGAAGAGAAAAGGAGGTATCGCAACAAACACAAATTCTCAGAGTGCTCAGTTTGAGAGTCACTATCTTGTCCTGAAAGTTTAGTTGGCTGTGTTTCACACAGAGCTATTCATTACACGCACACACCCCACAGATATATCTCGGAAAAATAATTGTTGAGATCAACTAGTTGTATACAAAATACCCAATTGCTTAAGTGAATTAAACCTTTCTTCAGGATGATTTATGTGCAGACAGCAACTGGATTCGATGTGCTGTCCCTCTCGTAGAGAAGGTGCTAGTACAGAGAGTCAATAAGCAGTTGGGGGTGGGGGGGGGATGCAGAGACTTCTCTTTATGTCACGTTGTGGGAAGGACAATTGTATTTGAATATACTCATAGAAAAAATAAATAGCCATTGGAAAACCTGCAATCTCTTTAGGAGATTTTTTATCAATTTTTCATTAATAATATGAACCTCACCTTCTGAAGAAGACAGAATGAGAGATCACAAAAGTAGGGTCTGTCATTTACCGGTGGTGAATATAAGCCGAGAAGGCAAAACTATACGTGTTATCAAATTTCCCAAATCAACCTAAAGCTGTGCTGATGGCTTTCTGCTAACCCAGAGTGTGGGAGAAATTTAATTGTTACTACATTTTAAAAACATTTACACCTCACACCCGAATTTCTCTGTCACTCACACTTCGTCTTCATCTCCTCAAAGAGGGGAAATATCCAGGATGATCTCGTGGATATAGAAAGTTGAGGAGTCTTTGTTTTAATTCCTCCTTAGTTTTTCCTCACCAGCCTTCCCCATCTGACATTATTATAATTCCTTCCCTGCCTTTCCATTCGCTTCCTCCTTCCTTATTCTTTTGTTCTCTGACTAATCTTCCCTTTTGTATTAATGAAGTCCTTTGTAGTTTCTTTTCAAATCTTCAAGTGGATTCCTTTGTGACTTTTTTTTTTTTTTTTTTACCTGATAGGGCTTAAAAAAAAACATGAAAATTATTAATACTTCCATCCTCTTTGGCACTGTACCGCAGGCCTTAAAACATTCTATTACATTTCTGATCTGAAATTGCTTTCTCTTGACTCAGAAGTATTGGCAAATTACAGACCCCAAGCCAATCTTTTATGGAGAAGGTCTGAGAGCAAGTGGTAGCCTTTCAAGTACTTAACCATGGAGTCATAATCTCAATGACAGATAGCCTCTTGCTTTGCAGTTACAGCTAGTTTACTATGCATATGGCTAAGAGAGCGCCCCTTAAAGTGGTCAGGGACTTTTTCCTAAGCCCCCTCCCAGGTGCCACATCACTCCTTTTTACTGGTTTTGTTAGAGGGACAGCATTAGCCCTACAGATCACCAGAGCTCCCTGACCAGCTGCCAGGCTATAAAGCACGTGGAATTGGGGTGGTCGATCCAAAGACATCAACATGTCACTCTTGATGATCATTCATCTGCAACAGAAATAGCCCATGGTGCCTCAGAAATCGATGTGGAGACCACTGCTCTTCAACATTATTGCCACTAATTATTAAGATGAATGCAGTGATTAATGGGAGCGGTGCTTTTGCGCTTTATGCAAATGGAGAGCTCATGCATATACATGGCAGAGGGGGCTCACCAACCTGGTGCCCAGAACAACGTTGCCGCTCAGCCCCCTTATTCAGCTGTCACTGTGACCCAGGTGCAACAACTTAGAGCTATTTAAAAAGAAATGCTAAAAATGAATTGTTGATCAGCAACCTCAGGCAGTCTTCTGGAAATTCCCTTCTATGAGGGCCATGCCTTGATTAGGAAGAGCCCAATCCAGGAAATAACTGGGGTTGTTAAAGATGCTGTTAGCTATGGTCCTGTGTTGGTGATGTCTGGAGGAAAGACTGGGTGAGGAAGGAGAAAGTGCAACTTACACTTCGATGAGGTGGTAAACTGAGGCAAGCCAACCTCTCTGGGTTTCAGTTTTCTCCTCGTTAAAAATGAGGGTGTTCAATTAAATACTATAAGGCTCCTTCAGGCTGGCTGCGGTGGCTCATGCCTGTAATCCCAGCACTTTGGGAGGCCTAGGTGGGTGGATCACTTGAGGTCAGGAGTTCAAGACCAGTCTGGCCACCATGGCAAAACCACATCTCTACTAAAAATATAAAAATTAGCCTGGCGTGATGGCACATACCTGTAGTCCCAGCTACTTAGGAGGCTGAGGCAGGAGAATCACTTAAACTCAGGAGGTGGAGGTTGCAGTGAGGCAAGATCGCACCACTGCACTCCAGCCTGGGTGGGTGACAGAGGGAGAGTCTGTCTCAAAAAAAAAAGAAAGAAAGAAAGAAAGAAAAGAAGAAAAAGAAAGAAAGAAAGAAAGACAGAGAGAGGGAGGGGAGGGAGGGAGGGGAGGGGAGGGGAGGGGAAGGGAGGGGAGGGAAGAGAAGAGAAGAGAAGAGAAGAAAGAAAAGATCTCCTTCAACCTTAGAATTATATGATCCTACCAGGCACAGGGTAAGTGGGATATAGGCATGCAGGCTTTTGTCTTCCACTCAGTGTGAACACTTTCTGACACAATAGCCTCTAATACAACAGATCTTTCATTACTTGTTATATTCTACAAGCATATATTTCGGTCATTCAGCCAACCTCTTCTCATTCTCCATCTTTTAACTCTGAAGGAATGCCAGGATTCAAGGTTGGAGTAGTAGTATACAATGGTTGGAGCAAGAGTTCTGTAGTCAGGCCTGAATATGAGTGTTGCATCTTCCCCTGCCAGCTAAGTGACAAGCCTTCAGTACTGCCACTTGCCAGATGGAGAGAATAACTGTATATGCCTTATAGAGTTATTCTGAGGAATGCAGGGGATAAAGTGGGTGAAGTGCCTGGAATATAGAAAGGCCTGGATAAGTGAAACAGAAATATAATTTTTCCTCTGTCTGCACTGGCTGGCCTAAGGAGTAGAGGTCAATGCTTAAATCGTTATTCTTAAAGTACCACAGATTATCTTCAGGTTCAGCTCTTGCTTTCCCAAGAGGCAGGATACCCTCCTTATTGTGATTACAATGACAGAATGACTACAACTGTCATTCATGCTCAGGTGCTAATTGTTTTTTATTTTATCAACATTTTGTTCTGACTTTCAGATTTGTGGATGCACTAAATTATGCAACTTAATTTAATAAAACATCACTATAAAGCTACTGGAATATGTGGCACAAGGTTTGCATTTCAGATGATATCATCCCATCTACTGCTACATCCCTTTGCTTAAATCTGTTTGCCTCCCACAGCCTGGATCCCAGGGCATGCTGGTTAACTCACATGGATGGCGAGGACCACCTATTAGATGATGAAACCCACTGTTGGTTGAAGGTATAAAGAGTGTAGAATTGGAAAGCCCTGAACAGGGAAAGGGAAATTTTTTACTGTCAGAGTTGCTGTGATGGACAAAGTGAGAAGCAGGCCCGGATTTCACAGTCAGCTTCAGCCTGGGCAGACATCTGGTCTCTCAACAGACACTGAGGCTCACTTACTACTCTACATACTCTAGGCCTATCCTGGGCTCTCATTGTCTCCATATATTGAAATGATTTTCCATTATTTAAAGGTAGCTTTTAAGGAAGTATTTGTGGGTATGATGGATGCATCCCCAAGGACCTGCTTCTGTATTCTTCCTGTAGGCACACCCCCTTGCTGGTCACATCTGCATTTGTCATGAGAAATCCTGCTTTCACCAGCCTCTCCAGCTCATTTCGATTCCTGATACAGTCACTGCTTCTCAAAAGACCGAGTCTCCCAGGCCTCTGCTGGGGAATTTAGTTAAGTCCTCAATCCCTTGCTTGGCTTCACTCCTGGTAGCCTGACTTATCCATATTGCTAAACCTGGCTGCTCCAAGCGATGTTTGACAAGTGCTTTCTCTCTAAGGGTCTCCAGGGCAAGGCAGGGAAAAATAATCAGGTTCAGGTTATTTTTTTCTCCTTCTTCACAAAAAATCTGGAGTGTAAAGCCCTACCTAACTTTAAACATGTTGCATATTCAAAGGGTCTATCAGAATTGTGGGAAGTGGCTGCCTCTGGAGAAGAGCACGAAAACCTCTAGTCTATCACCCCAATCAGAACTGAGCACAACGAGGCTCAGAGAGGGGTGTCTACACAGTTCCAGCCTGGTAAGTGGTGAAGCCAGGAGGTCCACTGAGTCAGCCAACACTCTCTCTTCCCTTGCTGCATAGCTAGGGCCTCTCAGAACGGAGAGAGGGGCAGTCTATATGGCTACCCTTCTCTCTTTCTTTTATTCTATCCTTCTTTTCTTCCTTCCTTCTCCCTTTTTTTTCTTCCTTTATTTTCTTCTACTTTTGGTGGGGGGGTGGTGCAAGGAGCTTGGAACATATTACATAAAGGAAGAAATGCTGAAATAAATTTAAATGTTATATATTTTATACATTTGTATTTAAATTGTGCTTTTTACAAAATATGTAGAATTTTTTTTTAAATAAGGCATAACACACTCTGAGCAGGACCATATATAGTCATGCCTTCTGCTGTAGTTTGAATATTTATCCTCTCCAAAACTAGCTGAAATTTAACCCCCCATGTGGTAGTATTGAGATGGGACCTTTAAGAGATGATTGGGTCGGCTGCAACGGCTCTACCATCATGAACGAATTCATCCATTCATGGATTAATAGATTAATAGGTTATCATGGAATGGGACTGGTAGCTTTATAAGATGTGGGAGAGAGACCTGAGCTAGCATGCTCAGCCCTCTCGCTGTGTGATACCATGTGCCACCTGGGACTCTGAACAGAGTCCCCACCAGCAAGAAGGCCCTCATCAGATGTTCTCCCTTGACCTTAGATTTCTCCATGACTGCAAGAAATAAATTCCTTTTCTTTATAAATTACCCAGTTTCAGGGATTCCTTACAAGCAGCTAAGACACCTTCTTTCAGTCCTTTGGTGTATCTCTATGACATGTATATGACCTTGTCTGGGGATAATCTCTGAACCTGAGCCCGATGGGGATGCAAGGCCAGCGACATGACCCCCTCAACTCAGCTTCTTGCTTCCCTCCCAGACTCCTGGAATGGGCTTTAGCTACCCCATAGGGTTTTCCATTCTGAACAGAGGAAGAAGTTAAGAAGTAAGAGAAGGTGATAACAAAGGGAGTGGAAAACAGGATAAGAGAGTGAAGAGGAGGAAAGAAAAGGAAAAACATAGACAGGCTTGGTGGTGCGCACCTGTAATCCCAGCTACTAGGGAGGCTGAGGCAGGAGAATCACTTGAATCTGGGAGGCACAGGTTGCAGTGAGTCAAGATTGTACCACTGCACTCCAGCCTAGGCTGAGACTCCATCTCAAAAAAAGAAAAAAAGAAAAGAACAAAGAAACAAACATGTGGTTGACTTCTATTCTTATTCATTTAAAAAATCATTCACAGATAAAGCACCAACAGGAGATCCCAGGAAAAAGGGAATCTGGGTTGAAGAGGAACTCTGTAGAAATGTGCACCCTTCAAAAGTGTGTGAAATAGAATTCAAGCCATGCAAATCAGGCAGTGTGTGTCTTTGGCCCCAGATGGTACCCCAGCCTCAAATGCAGCCTGGAGCTGATGAGTGCTGCTCAGGTCCTCAGCTCTTCACACCTAGAAACCACCTTTCACTGCATACACACACACACACACACATACACACACACACACATCTTTATATATAGATAATATGGGCTCATTATAGTATTGTAGATAACTGTTGAATCAAAATTAAAATGAACTGATAAATGCATTAAGTGGTTCAGCATATTTTCCTTTTTAACAAAAGTTAATTTCATATGAAATGGGAGGTCTAGCTACACCATAATAAATCACAAAAAAACTCAAAAAGAGGGTAAAGTCCTTTTTTTGAATAGAGTGGAGGCATTGCCTATGCAGCGTTCCACATTTAGAGAGGTCTACGTTTGGATGGATGATAGAATGGTTGAGGAGATGGGGAGACAGGAGCGACCATAGAAGGCTCTGCATTCCCAAGGAGGGTCCTGAATGCACAGGAGCAGTGGACAAGTGATCCAGCTTTGCTGTCACAGAAACTCCAGGACAAGAGAAAGGATTTTTTATGATCAGCAAGAAAGATGTGGAGCAGAAAGTAATGACAGATGAATGTATACAAGTACTTGAACATGACTCCCCAGTCAAGACATCCTGAAGGGAGGGAAGAAACACAATAAGAATTTGAAAAGTCTGCAATATTTGGAACCTTTGAAAAAGGCAACAATAGCAAAAACGACATGGGAAAAATCTAAGGGGTACATTCCATCTGGGAGGAGATATTTTCTCACATGGAGCATACTTATAATAACCTGGCAATATATTTGGATCTGAATATCTAAGCCCAGAGTTCAGAATTTTGTAGTTTCAAATAGAGAATTTTCCCTTCAATATGGTTTGTAACCCTACTCTTGACATGTCTTAGAAAATAAGAAGCATTTTATACTGCGATTAGAAAAAATATATATATTTTTTTACCCCAAAGAATAGGAGTTGATATTTAATGTCCCTTCTGACTCTAAACTCAGCATCTTTGAAATTCTAGTGCTTGTCTCTATCCACCATGGTAAGCAAGGGCTGACTGGAGGGATTTGTTAACAGCATAAATATTAAAATGGCATTGGTCTTCGGCATTCCAACAGCATAAACAGTACAACCTAAGAATGAAGCAAAGCACATCTTGCAAGTCTACACAAATGTGCAGGACTATGTAAACTACTTTCTCTATTTCTGGAAGCTAAGAAATCTCATTTGTAAAAGAGTTTTTCTTTCCTGCCCTTTTGTTAGTAAACCCACTCCCAATAATTCCCAAACTTCAACTGTTGTTCCTCTTGGTGCAAATGCAGTATTTTTGTTCACTGTTTTCTTTCCCGGTTGCCAAATGCCAAATCTATCACCATCACTTTTTCTCATGACACAGTTTGCCCTTGATGAAGTGAAAAGTTTACTTTTTAAAAAACAGAATGTCTAGTTATATTATTTAAAAGATATTTCTATTTCCCCTTGATATGGTTCCTAAACAATTCCCATGTTGGCCAAAATTTTGGAAAAGCTATAATTAAAATCTTACAATATTTTGGAGAAGATCTCCAGAAGGTCCCTAAGAAGGGTGTCTCAATTTTATATTCAGATAAGATACATATGGTACAACAGTAAGCCTACCATGTGCCTGTGTTCCATGGAAAGACTCAGTGAATTTGGGGACATTTGAGTATTGTGTCTGATTATCCAGACTGTGAATTAACAGGCTCTTCTGCCTTCTTTCATTTTCTCTTGGCTGACCTTTCCCTGACCACTAAAAACCTCAGGTTCAGCAGACATTTTTGAGCAACTATTGTATGTTGTAGGTATTTGCTAGGAACTGCCTAATTTGTCTTCTCCAAAAGTCTCCACATTCTAAAAGTCAACCTTTTCCCATTATATCACGGCAACCCCTGTCCCAAGTGGTCAAGAGGAAGAAAGAAAGAGGGTGACTCTCACATGAATTTATCTGCAGTTCTGGTAAAAGACTTGAAGAAGCCTAGGGCTAAACAGAAACTTGCCAAATGAGGTTTCTCAATTAACTGTGCCTTGTGTTCCCCCATAATGGGGAAATAAAAAGCTTATATTTGTTCACTTAATAGATGGGACATTCTCTGCAGAGATGGTTCTCCATGAGCAGTCATTTTTCAGAGATTTCTGAGAGCAAACAGGCTTCGAAGAAAGCTGTTTATAATAGCTAAACTTGCTGAAATTCATGATTACATATGGATAAAACCAATTCTAATATGTGGGAAAGGGACCAAGAGGCATTGTTCAAAAAGTTTAAGATTAGTTTACAAATAAGCTATAGCTTATTAGATTCTGTAGGTTAAGAATAAACATGGAAACTTCAGGACTAGATGCTTTCTAAGAGCTCTTGGAAGCTCAGACCAGCCACAGTCCCATATGATCAAAGCTGATATATGGTAATTACATATTGGTTGTTAAAATATTGAAGTACTCCCATATCGGTTTTGAACAGCTGCTGCTTTGAGTCCACTGATGCCTCCCCACCAACCTGACCTGACAGGACAGGAGGCTCCAAGTCCTGTGCTATGGCTGGAATCTATGCCATAATGGTTGTTAAATATTTTTAATATCGCCCCTGTATAAGACATGAATCACACATCTATCCTGACTCGAAAATCTTGGATGCTTAAGTAGTCTTTTGATCATCAATATCATTGCTGTCATATTACAAACTTGCAAAAATATTTGGCACTTACAGTACAAGGGTAATCATTTATTCATTTATAGTCAAAAACCAAACATGTAAGTTTCAAAGAGACTTCCATCAGTGAGTTAATTGCTTCCGTGCAGCCAGAAAGACCCTCGCCAATGTTTTGAGCATTGAGAGGGAAACAGTTGGTTTCCCCTTCTTTTTTAAATATGTCCAGTTCTTACCCAGTTAACATGAAGAAACCACTGTCTCTAGAAGAAATCTTGTTTTGTAGTATTAGTGAAATCACTGAATACCTTAAGTATAACTATCCAAGTAATAAGTTAATCTTCAGTGGGTTCAAAATAGTTTTTCTGACCCTTTTGAAAAATAACTACATAAGTGCTTCTTGTTGCTGGGTGACAAATACTACTTTATAAACAGTTTTGCTTTTCTATTTGTAGATATGATTGATGTATTACATCAAAATATTTTTATATTTATAAAGTGTAATTTTTATGTTCACTTAGAATATATTTCATTTAAATAAGTTAAAATTCTTTGGGCACACTGTTAAATGCAAAATCTCCTTTCAAAACAAAAAATAACTACTTTATATTCAACATTTAATGTTTGGTCTCTGATTTTACGTCTTCACAATATGCTGAGTTCAGTGTGGTGTCCAAGAGTATCCTTTGTAGATAGACACGTACATTCCTTCCAGGAGTGGGTACCGATTCCATACAACAGATACCTATTATTAGTTAGGCTTCTGAGCTTGCAACCTTGAATGTATGAAGAGTAAAATAAAATAAAATCCTTATTTTTGTACAGTTGGGAAGTTTATACTTAGAACTGACCACCTCCCAGGCTACTTGGAGAGCTGCACAGTGTGTAAATCTGCCTTTACCTTGGATTGATTGGTACAGTATTTTTGCATCTGTGGGACCTACCTTTTCATTCAGTAGTTTATATGTAAACCATATTATCTATAAAGTTTTTATAGTATACATACTCAGCTGTGAAAACTGGTTAAATAAAACTAATATTTCTTAACCCGCACATACACACAAAGGACATTTGGAGATTCCCTTGCAGCCATGCTGATAGAATTCTTTAAAAACTATCTAATGGCATTGAACTATAAATTTAAAAAGAGATCATTCCACTGTATCCCTTCCCTATGGTTTCCCTAGGGTGCCAAGGGAGGGATTAAATCATGGCTTTTGTTTGTTCATTAATTCAGGGGGTGTGGGTGTGGTTTGTGCAGCTAGATATATTTTCTAAACTTACAACACAGTTGTATGCATACATCTAAATGACACACACACACACACACACATTGACACACACACATAAACACAGGTTGAGTATTTCCCTGTAAGAACACACAGGATGGCATTTTAGTGGTGACTTTGCTATAGTAGGCTAACTATTGTGACTATAAACATGGCCCTGTTTCCGGCCCGCAAGAGAGAACAGAAAGGTATTTCAGCGGGAGATAAAGAACAGTTATTACCCAACCAATCACAAATATTTACTCTTAGAGTATCTACGTGAGCCAAGCACTTTTCTAGAACAGAATCCCTGCCCTTAAACAGTTACATTCTAGAGAATAAAACATAAACAAATCAATAAACAAAATAACTTTAGGTTCTGGGAAGTACTACATAGAAATATTTAGCTGAGATAACAGAAAATATTAATAGCTGAGAGTGATCAGGGGAAGAATCTGGAGGTGCAACATTTGAGCTAAGACTTGAATGGTGATAAAGTGTAACCATGTAAAGAATTGAAGAAAAGAGACTTTGAAAGAAAACAAATAACAGGTGAAAAGCCTCTGAGACAGCTGTGAGCTTTTACGTATTTGAGTTGTAGAAAGAAGTCCAGTGTGGCTGGAGTGAAGTGAAGAAGCTGAGGCTCAAGGGAGATGAGGTCATAAAGTTAGGCAGGGGATTTCACTTCCAGTAGTATGGCAGATCAGCTACTCTGAAAATCCTCCTGCTGCAGAACCCCTGGTGCAGAATCAATTGCAACATATTTTTTAATGCACAGCTGAAGGTGCCTGAAAATAGGGGAGATCCACATGAGTGAAGAGCCACCTGGTGAACTTATGGGTTTATCTGGTAAGCTACCGGTGAAGCTGCGTCTGCCCTGAGGAGACTGTTAGGAGTCTAGTGCTTTGGGGGATTCATAGTCACAGGGGCACAAGAGACTACACTGTGAACACATAATGTTGGGGGAAGACACACAAGATGAGGCCCCAAAAATTCAGTGAAACAACAGGCTAGGAAAAGCAGCCACCATGAAAACTTGTATTCTGCAATTCCAATTCCAGCTGGAGAAGTTATTCTATCCTGGAGAATAAGGAAAGTTCAAACTGAGAAATGAAACTAAAATGGCCCTCAATTGTGCACTTGGATCCCTTTAAAAGGAAACACAAATTTTCCTAGAGGAATGTACCTTCTATGCAGGTCTACCCAGATCTTACTTCAGTGAAATAGGAGATCTTGATTAAAAATTACTGAGTTTGTTAGAAAGTAAGCTACTGTAAGAGCCATCAGAAACAACAAATATTTAGACCTCTATGAACTGCAGATAATAAAATTCTTAGAGATAGAATATGTACTGTGTGTAAAATATTTAAGCAAAGTAAAAATAGAATAGAAAAACATGAGCAAAGAACAAACATTTCAAATGATCAATTTGGAAAAAAAAACAAAACAGAAGTTCCAGAAATGAAAAATATAATACTTAAAAACTCAGTGGATGATTTTTCATGAAAAATTCACCTGGATAATTTTTTAAAAAGGCCAGTATCACACAAAAAAAATCAATAAAAGGAGAGAGGAATGTTTCAGATTAAAACAGTCTAAAAAGACACGATAACCAAATGCAATTTGAGAACCATGATTAGATTCTGGTTTTAAAAAGTGCTATAAAAACATTTTACTGACAATTGATGAAATAAGAATGACTATAAATTAAAGTATTAAGTTGTTCTTTGTGTTCTTTTTGAATGATATAACCAGTAAGATGTTGTGAACAATTTTTTATATATCAATTTGTAATCCCAGAAGAAGAAACTAAAGAGAAAGGGAGAGAATAATTTTCTGTGATAGCTTTATAGAGATATAACTTACAGACTATAAAATTCACTCATTTAAGCATGAAATCAATTGTTTTTTAGCATATTCATAGATATATACAACCATCATCACAGTCAATTTTAAAACACTTTCATCACCTCAGAAAGAAACTTCCTATTATTTAGCTGTCATCTCCCTGTCCCTCTAATACCTCCCCACCAACCCTAAGCAACCATTAATCTACTTTCCATCTTTATAGATTAGTATAATTTCAAAGTTCTTTCATATTGTATCATGTATCAGTATTCGTTCCTTTTTTATGGTCAAATAGTATCTTATTGTTTGGGTATACCAGATGTCATTTATCTATCCATCAGTTGATGGGCATTTCAGTTATTTTCATTTTTTGGCTATTATGAATAGTGCTCCTATAAACATTCATATATAAGTTTTTGAGTGGATGTATGATTTAATTTCTCTTGGCAATATATTTAGAAGTGGTAATTCTGTATTTCATTTGAGGAACTGCCCAACTGTTTTCCAAAGTGTCTGTGCCATTTACATTCCCACCAGTGGTGTGATTCCAATTTTTTCATATCTTTGCCAATACTTATTATTACCAGACTTTTTGATTAAAGCCATCCTAGTGGATGTGAGAGAATAAGTTTTTGAAGAGAAAATTTTCTAAGATTAATGGCAGAAATGAATCTCCAAATATAAGAAGAATAAATGTTCTCTTCAAATGAACATGGAACATTCGCCATTATAAACCATTTTCTGGGCAATAAAACAAACTTGAACAAACTTAATCATACAATTGAAATTGTATAATGTATATTCTCTGACCACAGTGAAATTAAACTAGAGACCAATAGAAAAAAGGTATTTGTAAAACTCCTAGTGTATGAGCATTAAACAATACACTTCTAAATAACTCATGCAGGCTGGGCGTAGTGGCTCACGCCTGTAATCCCAGCACTTTGCGAGGCTGAGGACGGCAGATCACCTGAGGTCAGGAGTTCAAGACCAGCCTGAATAACTTGGTGAAACCCCACCTCTACTAAAAATACAAGAATTAGCTGGGCGTAGTGGCAGGCGCCTGTAATCCCAGCTGCTTGGCAGGCTGAGGCAGGAGAACTGCTTGAACCTGATAAGCAGAAGCTGTGGTGAGCCGAGATTGCCCCACTGCACTACAGCCTAGGAGACAGAGCGAGACTCTGTCTCAAATAATAATAATAATAACTCATGTTTCAAAATGGAAGTCACAAGGGGAAACTAGAAAATATTCAAAATTAAATTAAATTAAAACATAATATATGAAAATTTCTGAGATGCACTTTACCAGAAAAGATATATGGATGGCAATGAACCACACGAAAAGATGCTCAATATCATTAACCATCAGAGATTTGCAAGTTAAAACTAACAAGACATCCCTAGTCACCTATTGGAATGGCTAAGAAAATAAAGTCCTGAAAATACTAATTGTTGTCAAGGATGCAGAGCACTGGAACCTCTCAGTCTTTGGGGGTGGAAATGCAAAATATTACGGCCACTTTGGAAAACAATTTGGAAGTTTCGTATAACCTTAAACATGTACAAGCCAGCAATCTTACTCCTAAGTATTTACTTCCCCAGGAGAAATAAAATGTATGTACACATATAAATCTGTATGCAAATGTTTTATATCAGCTTTATTCATAATCACTAAAAACTAGAAACAACCTGAAGGTCCATTAGCTGGTAAACTGTTTATCTTAGTCTGTTCAGATTGCTATAACAAAATCCATAAACTATGTAGCTTATAAACAACAAAACTTTATTTCTGAATGTCCTGAAGGCTGGGAAGTCCTAGAAGGCACATATTCAGTGTCTAGGGTCTACTTTTCACTGTGTTCTCACATGGAGGAAGGGATAAGGGTCTCCCTCAGCCTCCTTTCATAAGAGCATTAATCCCATTCATGAGGGCTCCATCTTCAAACCTCCACCTAATAACCTTCCAAAGGCCCCACCTCTTAGTATCATGAGTTTGGCAATTAGGATGTCAACATATGAATTTGGGGAGAGATCACAAAAATTTAAGCCATAGCAATAGTGCATCTATACAATGGAATACTTGTATGCAAAGACATGAATGAATAAACCTCGAATGTATTATGCTAAGTGAAAGAAGCCAAACTGAAAAGGTAACATTATCTCTGATTCCATTTTAAGTCATGGAATTCCATTTTAAGTCATGTCTATTTTGGAATAGGCAAAATTATAGGTACAGGAAAACTGCTTAGCTGTAGCAAGTTGTAGTTTACAACATTATTGTGGTGGAGCTTACATGACTTTATACGACAATTCATAGAATTGTATACTTAAAAACAGTGAATTGCATCATAATAAACTTTACTTTCAGAACATGTTAAAGTGACCAGACATACAGTAGATAGCTTCCAAACAAGAAAAAGGGGAAAGATGCAACAAACAAATAAGCAAAAACATCTCAAACAATCTAAGAAAAAATATGCATAGAAAAATTTGGACATATAAAAAGCAAAATATAAGATGGTATAAATTAATCTACATACATTTATAATGATAAGTAGAATAAATGAATCAATTTTTAATTCACAAGATTTATTTGTCACAGGCTTGGACTGACCATGGAATCCTTGGCCAAGAAACATTTAGTGCCTGCCATTCCTATTCTGGAAGAACTAACACCCAGCCCACCCAAAGAAACCAGTTGTGATTGCTGAGTTCAGCAAATACCAGATTGTCAAAGATGGTGTTACAGGGACACAGACAGGGATCAGGAATGCTTGTGACAACTGAAACCTTGTCTACAGCTGACTCACAAAGCATCCCTTTTACAACAAGGGCTCTTTGGTGAAAAGCAATACAATCTTTTTCATTGAATGTCAGGTGGATGGAGGGTTACCTTTGCTTCATGAAGGAGTGAAATGATTCTGATTTTAAGCACCAGGAACCTAGCAAGAATGAGGAGAGGAGGACTGTGTTTTGGACAGAGATCCTATTCTCTACCTTAAATGGCAACAGAGAGCAGGGTGGGAATCTGGCAGAGTTGTGCATCTCATCAAGTTTATGTCTTTTGTCTCTTAGGATGCTACATCAGATTTATTTGCAAAAGGCATTCCACTTCAAAATAAGCTTGAATATCTCTTGACTCTATAATCTCTAAGGTTAATTTTTTTAACAATCATTTATTATTTGTATTAATTTTATAAGTAAATTTTGGTTCTTTTTTATAATCATTATTTGTATTAATTTTATAAGTACCTATTATTCCACAATTATCTTTCTTATACCCAGTAAGTTTAACTGGTTATATTCAAAATAATTAAAGTGCTAACAGATGCCAGGCATCAATTTCCTTGGATTTGGAAAAAAACCTATAGGTGTTTGAGGACTGATCACTGTCTGACTGGAGTTACTTAAGTCAGTGGCTTACAAGTGTTTGCAAGCAAGCTCTCCTCTATCTATTTGCAACGATGCCCTTCTCTGCCCATGTGCCCTTTCTCTGTGTCCTTGAGGCCTCTTCTAAATCTTAGGGTTCTAGGAAACATGATGTGCAGAGCCCGAATTTAGTCATTTTGTTACAGAGAGATTGTTAGCTATCAGCTGGTAGATCCCAGCCACCCAGAAAGACACTTTCTGCATGGCTTGTTTCTGGAGACTTAATATAAGATGTGAACAGATCCCCAGAGCCCTCATTTTTGCTTCTATAAAATGGGGATGTTACCTACACAGCAGGGATATTATGAGAATCAAGTTAGATACTGTAATATAAAATCAGAGTTTGGTTCCTGATACAGAATACATGGTGTTGATGGGTTGCGCTCCTTGTTGTTCTATCCTCAAATCAAAGATGCAAGAGATCTAAGGGCACATGACTGATTTAAAAAAAGTAAACGCTCTATTTTATTAACAAATATTAGTATATGTA
The DNA here is from genome assembly GCF_009761245.1 of Sapajus apella. Classification (NCBI taxonomy): domain Eukaryota; kingdom Metazoa; phylum Chordata; class Mammalia; order Primates; family Cebidae; genus Sapajus; species Sapajus apella. The sequence goes on from NW_022436966.1 coordinate 7,328,341, forward strand.
TTTCTTGAAAATGACACATAACATTAGTAGTATAATTTAAGTTTCAGCAAAAGATTTTTTTCACATTAGGAATGAAATAAATGTTGGGACTCACTCTCAGCCACGTGCAGCCATGCTTAGTATCACAATGGCATGGGGCTTTCCTAACCCATGCTTGTGTCTTTGACCTCTGCATCCTCAGGCTTGGCAGGAATTGGAGGAAAGCCAAGTGAAACCTAGATTTCATCTGCATTTGTGACTTGCCTAAGCTCATAGTTTGATATTTCACTGGATGTAAAACATCTCTGGAGTATAGTTAGGAAGCTCTTCATTGAGAGACAGTCATCACCTGGCTGAGACTCCTGTTCAACCCAGAGACCAGGTAAATTACTTTTCCAAGCTTTGAGAAGTCTATGATGTCTCCTAAGACATGTGATGATGTCTCCTTTACATTGCCTGATATGTACACATTAATGTATTTCTCTGTGGTCTGTAATTCATGATCATTGTGAAGATACTGGCACACATGATTCTCAAGGTTTGTTGAACATTAGAATCATCTGGGGAGAACAATTGCATCAGAATCTCTGGGTGTGAGACCTAGGCACCAATGTTTATTAAAGCTTTCCCGATGAATTCAATGTAGAACAAAGTGTTTTATGAAAGTATTAGTGAAGAAATTTTACCTCCATGTGGTACCACATATGGACAACTGAGGTGACAAATGGATAAACAAGTTGTATAGACCACACATTTCACACATCTTCAGGCAACAGCTCAGATGTCACAACTTAATCTTTTGCTTACCAGCTAGAGAATTTTTTAGTATGATTGTTACACACCAATTTCAGAAAAGATAAAATACAAAAAAACATATGGCTTAGAATTTGAGAAATACAGTATTAATATTGGTACACAGAGGGTAAATGTCCCCAACACCTTTTCTGCCATAGTATTCTTATTTTAACTTAAGCTTGGGATTCTGACTTTAAAGGTTTGGCCAGGCGTGATGACTCATCCTTGTAATTCCAGCAATTTGGGAGGCCGAGGCAGGAGGATCACTTGAGCCCAAGAGCTCAAGAATAGCCTGGGCAGCATGGTGAAACCCTGACTCGATAAAAAATTTACAAATTAGCCAACTGTGGTGTTGCTATAGTTCCAGCTACTCAGGAGGCTGAAATGGGAGGATTGCTTCAGCCCAGAGGGCTGTGGCTGCAGTGAGCTGTGGTTGTGCCACTGCACTTCAGCCTCGGTGACAGAACGAGACCCTGTCTCAAAAATAACAAAACGAGCTTATCACTCAGTGAGGTCCAAGGACTGACAGACTTGCATTCCCTGGGAGTTTGTTAGAAATGCAGAATCCTTTTGTTAGGTGTGGTGGTGCTTGCCTGTGGTCCCAGCTACTTAGGAGGCTGAGGCAGAAGGATCACCGAAGCCCAGGAATTCAAGGCTGGAGTGAGCTATGATCATGCCACTGCACTTCAGCCTGGGTGACAGAGTGACACCCTGTCTCAACAGCAACAACAACAAAAGAATCCTGCCCCACCCCAGACCTGCTGACTCAGAATCTGTATTTTTAACAACACTCCCAGGTGACTCAAATGTACATTTAAGTTTGAAAGGCACTGATTCAAGGCCCTACAGGGAGAAATAAAACCAAGTGCTAAAATTTAACAACTCAAGAGGTTTAGATATTTTACAAAATCATTAATCAGACCCTTTAAAAGAGTGTGTTTGGATTTCACTGCTTAAAAATAAAAATCATTTTGTTGTGGTTTCCTCTTCTACCTCTTACCAGCTGTGTTTATGAGACAGCTTGGAAAGCTTGGAGCATGATGGCATTGAGCAGCACAGGGAGGCTGATGTGCTAGTGTCTCACATTGTATGTCTCTCCTTCTGCAATTTTGGTTACTAAGAACATTTACATGATAATGGGATCCCTGTTGCTTAGAAGTCAATCTGCTCCTTCAGTTGATTACCCACCTGAAGTCATTGTGCTTGGCTTGTGACATCATGATTACCTCCCTGGCAAATGACTATGATTTCATAAACTGAGAATTAAGATTGCAGGTGAAGGGTTAGCAGGAAGAGCTGATGTGCTCTTAAACAGCAAAGCCCCTGTGTTCATATAAATGACCTAAGTGAACAGGCAAGCATAATACTAGGCATCACACACACACACACACACACACACACACACACACACGAAAAGGGGAGGGCGAGAAAGAATTTATGATCGTTGTGACTGCATGGGGTGTTTTTCAAAGTTGCAACTAGTCTTTAATGCTTCTAGGCTTATAAAACTTCTAAAACAATGAGAGGACATATTATCCTACCTTTGCATATGATTTTACCAACTCTTGCTTTTTGCTTTCTCTAGGTTTGGAGAATGACAACATTTAGCCAAAAGCATACAATCATGGGGCCTTCAGAAGGAAGCAGGCTAATCTGCCAGAATAATTGTTTTATTTTTTTCAATACCCTGGAACAAATGGAGCATACCCACCTCTCCAATGGCCAAAACACACATGCATGACTGTGCATCTGTGCCTTCATATAGTTCATCTCCCTAAATATTGACATGCTTTGCTCATTTCAACAGATATTCCTCAGACACTTACTATGTGAAAGGCACTCTGCTGGGCTCTTCAGGGAGCACCCAGATGAGTCACAAAAATACCCACTGATATCTCACAGTACATTACATTTACATGATGCCTGCCACATTCAGTAAAATCCTTGAGCTTCAAAAGAATACCATGAGGGAGAAAGGGAATAATAATAGCAGTAGGTCAACTATATGGAAGGAAGGCCTTCCACATGTTGTTTCATTCGACCATTATGACTAGTTCCATAAGTTCTGGTTTTCATCTCCTAATTTTGCTGATTCTGTTTTGAGGACAAAATGACATGCCCAAGGATTCACAGAGAGAAATTGCCAGAGCTGGGGTCTAAACCCAATCCCCATGCTCTACCCATGAGACCCAGAATTTATAATCCAGAGAGTGACTCTAAGATCTCAAAATGTGTAATTTGATCATGTATCTTAATGTAATATTAATACGTCATTTATTATTTTTTGCCTACCACCCTGTAGTGGGTGTGTGCATGTGTGTGTTGGCATACAGTAGAAGGGTATCACAGAGAATAAGGTAAGTGCCATGAGAAGAGAAAAATAGCAAGCTTTCCCACACTTTGGACCACTTTATGGAGAAGTGGCATTTGAGCTGACTTTTTAATAGCTGAGATTTAAATGACCAAAGGTAGAGCAAAATAATCCAGGTGAGGAGAGAACACAGATAGGAAACAGGGAGCCTACCAAGCTTACATAGTGGGTTGAATGCACATATGATTTCTCTCCTTTCAGAAACCCTAAACCATAGTAAAGGAATACATTTTGTGAAGGATGTAAAGGAATAGGAGACAATGACAACTGAACTTTGAAGGCTAGAAAACCAGTAAGCGATTGAGCAGACCTAAAACTGACAGAGGAGAAAGCTGAGACCGGACCCCCATTTATACTGCAAAATCATCGAAATATTTGGCGAAGTGCAGCACCAGGTTCCTCTGGAACTGAGGACAGAGAGAAGATTAATGTATGGAAGATTGAGAAAAAGCTGTTTGATGAAATTTTTTTTTTGTTTTCTTGAGTTGCATTGCAATCTTTAATTTATTTCCAATACTCCAAGATGCTGCAAGGTCCCCTTCCCCCCTTCCCCAACTGGTGAGACACACGGACGATAGTCTCCTGGGAATGAGTAACAGAGGGTCTCTGGATTGCAGGCTGCCATGGCAGATGAGGGTGTGGGCGCTGTGCCAAAAAAAAACCACATCAGTGCTGCTGCTGAGACCTGCTTCTTTTCCCACTGGATCCCAGAAGCTGGGGGCCAAACTCTCATCCTCCATGCAGGAGATTAGAAAATCCTCTCTGGGGAATTGGATCAGCCCAAAAAGAAAGATCTACAGATACTGACTTAAGGCCTTTCCCCGAAGAACAGGCCAAATTACTCTACAGTCAAACTCAAAGTGCACAAACCACACCCACATGCTCAGAATTTTTATCATCTGTTTAGCTCCCCAGTCTCAGGCATGGGCAGACAGACATGAATTACCAAGTATCTAAAAAAAGCTTATAATATGAAAGGTGGACACACACACACACACACACACACACACACACACACACACACGACTGTTGAAGAAACTTCAAAAAAAAATCAATAATATCCTCAGACAGAAAAGACAATATATTGTACCTATGAAGCAAAACTAGAAAGCTATAAAGAAAAGAACATTTATAAAATTTAACAAAGGTTCTTGGAAATTAAAAATATATGAGCAGAAATTTTTAAAATTCAAAGTAAAGGCTGGAATATAAAGTTAAAGAGCTCTCAGAAAACAGAGCAAGAGTTGGAAAACAGACAAAAGACAATCACAGGCCAATTCTGGAAATTGAACACATTAACAATGAGAGTTTCAGAGATGAGAAATAAAATAAATGAGAGGAAATCATCGACAAAATAATCACAATATAAAATTCATAACTACAGGATATGAGTTGTGAGACTTAAAGGCTCATTAAGTCCGTGGTACATTGGGAAAAGCAGGTCCACATCAAGGTACATCACTGGAAAATTTCAGAACACCAGGGGTAGAAAGTGGATCCCATAAGTTCCCAACAAGAAGGTTTAGGAGGAGGATGAAGGGGGATTCTGGGATGACAGTTGAACACTAGGTACAATGGCAAGCAGCTCAGATAAAAGCACTTTGACACAAGAAAAAATATTCAGGGCTTTTATCAACAACATCTCCTATGCCACTGTACTGTCTTTTTAACCCAAGGACAGAGTGCCCAGGTGCACCTGGCCCAGATCCTGACCTCTTAGCTTTTCTTTACTATGTGTAGGTCAAGCCTGCTGCTGGATCTGACGATGATGCCTGTTTCACCCATAGAAGACTTGCTCCTGAGAGCTGGAGCTAAGACAGAGCATAAAGGGCATCCCCTCCTGTGCTAGTCTGCTCAGGCTACCAGAACAAAATGCTACCAACTTGGGAGGTGTAAATAACAGACAGTGATTTTTTTTTTTTCAAGGTTCTGGAGGCAGTAAGTCTGATATCAAGATGTAGTCATCAGGACTGGTTTCTTCTGAGGCCTCTCTCCTTTGTTTGTGGAGGGCTGCCTTCTTGCTCTTTCCTCATGTGTGCTTACCATCCCTAGTCTCTCTCCTGTGTCCAAATATTCTTTCCTTAAAAGGACACCGCCCAGATTGGGTGAGCTCTGTATGTGTACTACATACTTGACATGTGTGATCTCACTATCTCTGACACACTCACTATCTCTATCTTTGACAATGAGCTAATGGAGCAAGCATTGTTATACCTCATTTTACAGATGGGGAAACTGAGGAAACTGTCCTCAGTTTCTTACCTGGGTTCATGAAGCATTTCATGGTAGATTCAGGAGTTCCACCCCTTTTGTCTGACCCCGAAGCCCATGCTTTTTCTATGTTGCCCTGAGAGATTTTATCCTTCCATCTCCAGCCATAGCATCTTCACATAGAGTAAGGAGGAAATGCAGAGGTCAGATGATCTTTTACACCACATAGCAAACCCATCTGCAGCATCTCTGAGCCATGGCCACCACCCACTGCTTGCAACCCATCAGTGATGGCAGTTTTCTCTGCTGTGCTGACCAGCTGTGATCGACCGTCCTGTAAGTTCACTTACTGGTCTTTGCTCTGTGCTCAAGAGCAACTCAGAGCATGTTCATCTATCTTCCTTGTGGTAGTCTTTAGGTATTTGACGGCAGTCATTTCCATTTCACTTGGGCTTCGCTCCCCGCTGCTCAATGCCCCTATTTGCTCACAGAGAACATCCTCAGACTGTCTTCTTACTTGCCAGTGACCTCCTACATATGTCATAGGCAGAATGGATCACAGCACTGCAAATGTGGTCTGGTCACTGACTGAACACCATGAATTGTTAATTAACTCCTCTTGTATGTCTTATGTCCCTCACCAGATTCTGGAAGATTCTGGGAGACTCTGGTTTCTAAATGACTCCTTGTTCTTTTTTATTTCACACTGAATTGCAAATAGAAGATTCTCAGTGCTCAGTGGTATTTCTTGATTGCCTGACTCATTTGTTCAGGGATATTCTTTCTGTTTTAGAGAGAGAGTCTCACTCTGTTGCCCAGGCTCCAGTGTGGTGGTCCCATTATAGCTCACTGTAGCCACCAACTAGTGGGCTCAAAAGATCCTCCCACCTCAGACTCCCAAGTAGCTGGGATTACAGGCACGTGTCACCACACCTGGCTGATTATTTTCCAACTTTTGTAGATGGAGGGTCTTGCTATGTTGCCCAGGTTGGTCTCAAACTCCTGGATTCAAGTGATGCTCCCCTTTCAGCCTCCCAAAGTGCTGGGATTACAGGTGTGATCCACTGTGCCCAGCCCAGGAATATTCTGTTTTCATTTTTCCTTGGAACTCTTCATATGCTCTACATTTTCAAAGGACAGGCTTGAGGAGTTGGGATCAGCATGGTTGGGCTGCTCTCTATAAGCCATGTGCATCTAAGGACCTCTTGAGGGTAGTGATAAATGTAACAAGGTCTGTGAAAATGAAGGTCTATGGAAAATGATAAATGCAAGGGTCTATGAAATACTCATCAATAAAGCACATAAAACTATTTTATGTCAGTACTTATTGTATTTCAATGATAATCCGTCAGGAATACACTCTGAAACACCAATCAGAGTCAAATTCCTTGTGTATTAGTTATCTATTGCTGCAAAACAAATTATTCCAAAATTTAGTGGCTTAAAAAAACAATAATTGTTTTTCTGGGCATTGCTTGTAGCTTCTGAGGGTCAGAAATTCAGGTGTGGCCTGGTGGAACAATTCTGCTCAGGATCCCTCTGGAGGTTGCAATAGCCTAGGCTTAACTGGAACTAGTGGATTTTATCCCAAGGTAACTCACCTACATGGCTGGCAAATAGTGATGTCTAATGCCAGAAGGCCTCAGTTCCTCTCCCCAGGGGCTTCTGTACAGAACTGCAAGGATATCTTCACAACATGGTGACCGGCATCCTCCAGATCAAGCAATCTAAGAGACCCCAAGGCATAAACTCCAATATCATTTCTTTTTCTTTTTTTTTTTTTTTTGGACTGGGCCTTGGAAGTCACATACTGTTATACCTGCCGTATTCTATTGGTCACACCAACCAGCCATGATTTAAAGTAGAGGCATTGCAAAGGGGTCACAAGAATCCATGGAGGTCATCTTAAAGGCTTTACTGGGTATTTTATAGATAGCCATCAACTCCAATACCAGTTGGAAGGCTGTGTACTATCTTCACACAGACAGTTGATCGCCCAAGTATAGGGATTCATTAGAAAAAGACAAACCACTTACATTCATCATGAGGTATAACCACAATAAGAGCCATCCAGAAGTCTACAGTTCATTCATTAATTTGACTAAATACTTATGGAGCCTTTATTTTATATGAGGCACTTTTCCAGGTGCTAGAAACATATCCGTGAGCAAAACAAAATAATAAGCAAGTATATTGCTATGGTCTGAACGTATCCCCACGATTTGTATGATGAAACTTAATCACAGATGTAAAAGTATTCAGATGTGGAGCCTTTAGGAGGTGATTAAGTCATGAGGGCAGAGCCCTCATTAATGTAATTAAGGACCTTATGAAGAGCTTGAAGAGAGCACTCCTCCCTTTTTGTCCTTTTCCTGTTCATCACATGAGGACATAGCAACAAGCCACCACCTTGAAAGTAGGAGGTATGCCTTTCCCAGACACCAATTCTCCTGGCACTTTGATCTTGGACTTCCCAACCTCTCACACTGTGTGAAATAAATTTCTGTTGTTTATAAATTACCCATACTCAGGTAATTTATATTTTTTAAAAATTTATATTTTTATTATAGCAGTGCAAATGGACTGAAAAATATCCATTCATCAGATGTCCTCTCTCTAGATTTTGTGCAGAGGAGACTGACAGCTTCTGATTTCTGAATTTCTCAAAAGCCACTCTGCTAATTTCAAAACCTGGTCTTTATACATGTGAAACTAAAACAAAAATAACAACAACTATTATTATTATTATTAAGCAGAGAGTAGATAGCGCTTGTTGATCATTTACTGTGTGCCAGGTATGTGCTAAGCAATTTACATTGATCATATCATCTGATACTCTTAACAGTTCTATGAAGTAAGTACTATTATTATCAGCAATTTTTTTCTTACAAATGATGAACAACTTGAGGCTTCAAGAGGTTACTAACTTGTCTAAAGTTATTACTTACGGTTAGTAAGTGGGACATCAAGGATTCACATCTAAAACTGTCTTACATAAAAATCTGTGTTCTTAAAGTTGATGAATTATCCCCTAGCAGACACTGAAACTCAAATGCCTCTAGAGGCAAAGTAAGTGATGTAAGGGAGAGAGCAAATGAGACAATAGGGAGTAGTGAAGACATTGGTGAGCTATCAACTCGTGTCTGTCTCAAGGCATAAGCGTTCACATGTTTCCAAAACACTGTGTTAGCCAAATAAAATACATCTCAGGGCCAGATTCAGCAGGCAAGGCTCAGGTTTAAAGTTTAGGTGTCTTGTGTTATGTTACATTAATTTCTCAACCACAAGAATCGTTAACAATCTTGCACAGCTTGGTTTTCATCCAAAATTCATATTTTAAATATTGGTTTATCATAATGAATAAGACAGAGAAGAGAGCAAATGACTAAGACTTCATTCCTCATTTATTCACTCTGATTGAGAGCCTTCTGTAGCCTAGGCTCCGAGGTTAAAGCAATGAACATAACAGACATGGTTCCTGCCTTCTTGGAGCTTACTCAGGTCTAATTAGTGAATGTGGCATGGACAGTTTTCAAGAGCGATACTCAGTGTTCGTCAGACTGATTTCAATATTTTGCAAGACCCAAGTGTTCCAAAGGAAAAGTGTTTGGGAAGCACTTTGTCCTAAACCAGGAGATGCGAGATGACAGTGCATATGCCACAGACCTGCCTTGTTTAGCCAGCACAGTGATGGATAAAATTTTTGGTGATGTCTTTAGGAAAAGCCTGTACTCTGCTATTGGCCAGTGTCACCTGCCCAACAGGTGTCGCCTGTAAGAAACAGGCCTGCTTCAAACACTAACATTGCCTAATGGCTCCTGAATGTATTTACATGTATAGCCCCTTATCACAACACAGAATCTCTGATGCTCTGAAATGCTCACAGTACTCAAGAAAAACTAAGAAAGAACAAAAATTGGTCATGTAAACATTCCAGGTAGAGGTGAAGCCTAGGCAGTCACTGGGAAGCAAGAAAGTGTAAGTCACAATAGGGAAACAGCAGCGATTCCAGACTTATCTGTGGAGTATGAGGAAGCTGAAATGTTGTCATGGGAAAATGACTTTGGAGACAAACCCAAAGGGAATAAAATGAAATCTCTGATCCGCATTGCCCTGGGGTACAGTCAAAATGGGACTCCTCAAGAATAGCATTGCCAGATAAAATGCAGAATTTCCAGTAAAATTTGGATTTCAGGCAATCAAGGAATACTTTTTTAGCATAAGTATATCCCAAGTATTGCATAGGATATACTTACACTAAGAAATTATTCCTTCTTTAACTAAAGTTCAAATTTAGTGCTAAGAATTTTTATTTGCTAAATCTGGCAACCCTACTCAAGAGAAAACTAACCAGTGACTGGTGGCAGTGGGTTTCACTTTTTTCTTTTCTATTTATTTATTTTTTTTTTTGAGACGGAGTCCCACTCTGTCACCCAGGCTGGAGTGCAATGGTACAATCTCAGCTCACTGCAACCTCTGCCTCTTGGGCTCAAGTGATTCTCCTGCCTCAGCCTCCTGAGTAGCTGGGAGGTGCCCATCACCACACCAAGCTAATCTTTGTAGTTTTAGTAGAGATGGGATTTCGCCATGTTGGCCAGGCTGGTCTCAAACTCCTGACCTCAGGTGATCCACTCACCTCAGCCTCCCAAAGTGCTGAGATTACAGGTGTGAGCCACTGCTCCTGGTCAAGTTTTATTTTTTTCTAATGTAGAGGAAATAAACTAGAGGCCATCTCCCCACTTTAGAGGATCCATCAGTGGCCTGATTCTGGTAGTAAAGACTTCAGGATATTGCAATGGTCAGAAATGTAGGGAGGCTAAAGTCAAACCATTTGAGAATAGAATTAGCATCTTTAGGGCTGGGAAGTGAGCCTTACAAGCCATCTAGTCCCACACACTGAAGGAATCTTACAGAAATGGCCAAAGTTGTGGCTTAGTTGTAAGCAGATGGAAAAAAATCTCTGCTTCAGGGCATGGACATAGTCCCCTGGATATGTATCTTGTTTCTGGACAAAGAAGACATATCCAGAGGCTGACCATATAGAACACCAGTCCCAACACTGGCCAAGAGTCAAAGGAAGAAAAAACACCTATCCAATAACTGTTTTTCAACATCACCAAAGTTTGCTGTACTTTCTTCTAGGCACTTAGAAAAAAGAAAAAGCTTTTTCATTACTGTTGTTTTGTTTTTCCTGTTTATTTGTTTTGAGAGGGAATCTCGCTCTGTCATCCAGGCTGGAGTGCAGTGCTGTGATCTCAGCTCACTCAACCTCTGCCTCCTGGGCTCAAGCAATCCTACCACCTCAGCTTCCCAAGTAGCTGGGACTATAGGCGCATTCCACCATGCCCAGCTAATTTTTGTATTTTTTTTCTAGAGACAGGGTTCATGCCATGTTGCCCAGGCTGGTCTTGAACTCCTAAACTCAAGCTATCTATCTGCTTCAGTCTCCCAAAGTGCTGGGATTACAGGCATAAACCACCACCCCTCCACCCCTGGCCTTTTATTACTTTTATTGTAAAGTATATCAAATTCTGCAAAAACGTATGTGTCTTTAGGGACACAGTCTTGGTCATTTCATAGACCAAGTTTTACTTCCTTGGAAAATCATGGAATTGGAATGAAGACCACTGTTGCACTTTAACATTAAGATGGGATTCACTGAAGTAAATTCTCATTATGGTGATCCATTATTCTCAAAGACTCTCATAAACAGAAGGGAGTATCACTGTGCAAACCTTTTTTCCATGCACATATTGATATTTGAGCTGCAACAGTTGTTTTAAAAAATCAGACTTTCACCTTAGGACATTCTAACAGGAAAGGGAGAAGGTTGTGAAGAGTTTCCAGGGCCAATTTTTCCATTTCTTAGACAGAGAAGGAATATGAGACATAGGGGGCTGTGTACCTCTGATTTCCTTTATTTCTAGATTGTATTTTTTTTTTTTGCCATAGACTTATTTGCACTTTTACATGGATATGCTTGGGGCATATGTGTGTGTGTGTGTATGTCTGTGTGTGTGGGTATATAGTTGTATGATAAATGCATTTAGTTCTCCTCTCTCCGCTGATATAGGGACTTCTTTCTATGCATCCCAGTTATTTTGCCTCAAGGGAAAAACAAATACAAATATTCTTATGCTAAGGTTTTGTGATGGTTAATTTTATATGTTAGCTTGGTTAGACCAAAGTAGCCAGATATTTGGTCAAACATCAGTCTAGATGTTTCTGAGAAGTTATGTTTTCAATGAGATTAACATTTAAATCAGTAGACTTTGAGTAAAGCAGATTACCCTCCATAATGTGGATGGGCCTCATCCAATTAGCTGAGGGCCTTAAAATATAAAGACTGAGGTTCCCCAAGAAAGAGGGAATTCTACCAACAGGCTAACTTCAGACTCCAGCTTCAGCCTCACCTCTTCCCTGGGTCTCCAGGCTGACAACCTACCCTAATAATTTTAGAATTGCCAGCCTCCAAAATTGCATATATACGTGAAATACACACACACACACACAGGCATATCATATACACATACACACATCCTATTGTTTCTGTTTTTCTGAAAAACCCTAATATAGGCCTTTTCCCCAAAATTCAATCAAATAAGATAGCCAAATCCTACTTTATATTATTTAATCATTTCATGGTATCCTCCTAGAGTCTTCTCTGAGCTCTGCATGGTTTTCTGGGCTCTCTGTCTTGAATGAGAGGAGGCAGCAGAAACCCACATGTGCACTTAGCCCTCATCAGACATCTCAAGGAGCAGAACGACCCTTCCTTTCTTCTCTCTTGCTGTTTTACTCAGGAAAGGTGAATTCACCTACAAGCATGCCTTCTCCCCCACAGCCTGGAGCTTGGGTTTCAGTATCGGAGATGAGACAGGGAGTTTACTTGAAAAGCTAGCCAAGAGGCAACTGCTGCTACTCGCCTGGTATGTAAAATTTTTGCATAGCTGCAGGTTTCAAGAAGCCTGAGTGTGAGGATGAAGAGCAGCAGGCTGGATCCCAACCTTTCCAAAAATACTTGAGATATGAATCAGAATTCAGCTGAGTTGAGGAACCTCCATGAAGATCATGCAGCCATGCTGTGGGATGAACAAGAGTCTGTGGCCAGGCCTCTGTGGACAATGTCGCTGTCACTCAGACAGCATTAAAGTTAGGTTCAGCTTCAAGGGGACGCTGAATCACGTATGCCTCGGGTGTGTTAAAAATCCACCGGTGAGGTTAGCCCAAATGCTCACATTTTGCTTTCCTATGTATAAGTATCAAAGTAAGTGCAGGGCCCTCAACACCACCATAATCCATTATCAAAAACTGAAAGCAGCTGGTTGGATTTTTAAACTTTCTACACAGAAAAACGCATCTGGTCCCAGTTTGCTGCATAAAAATCAGTTTCGTTCTTTTACCCAGCCAAGCTACAGAAACCATCAGGACAGCCTGGACCTCATTCACGCTCAAGAATTTGCAGCCTTTCCCCACTGCTGGTGCCATTCTACCTCCAGCTTGGGAGCCACCTCAAAGCAGGGAGTCTGAAATTCCACCGGTTCAGAATGACGAGCCTGGGAATTACCAAAGCAGCTCTAGTTCCTCAGAGAAATCTCTGGACAGATCACATGTATAAAGGGGGAAAAATCATTTGTAATGGATTGTCTCAGAACCAATTTTTTAAGATTGTGCAAAGTTGAAGTATCGACTAACATTCCGTTCATTTCAAAGACAAGGCTTGGCCATAATTTATCTCTTTGATTCCACTGACCATCAGCAGTTGTGGCCATTTTCTGCCCGGCCGTGGAGAACAGTTAAATGATGATGTCCATACCCCGCTTGACTTCCCTTCCAGCCTGTTTCAGCAGTCTCACCAGGCACTTCCTGTCTCCCCAGCCCCACTGTCTGGCACTTATTTCAGACAAGTCAATATGTTTAAATTATATCTGAACTCAACGTAATTAATCATAAAGCTTTATGCTTTGTAATGTATTTTTTTTTTAACTTCTAGTTGACATTCCACTGAATCACAATTAAAAAGAAAAAGCTATCCACAAACATTCAAGCTGGAAGTCCTTTCTGGACCAGGCTGCACAAGGAACATGTCGAGCACCTCTGCTCTTTTAGGGATCCGAACAAGAGGGTCAGGATGGCATTTTGGGAAATGTTAAGTAGATCAGAAGAAAAACACACATGAGCTGGCTGAGTCCCAGTAAATAGAAACAATCTAATTTGAAAACATAAAAGTCAGGTGATGGGTTTTCTCTTTAATGCATTTTGCAAACAGAGCAAAGGCTTGGAAGCTCACCACATAATTATGCCACGGGACTGTATTGGATACATGTTACTGAAGATTGATAGGTGCTTCCTTTAAGTGGATTGCAGCCTCCTTCAGTTTTAATGGCCATCTTATATCACATGACCTTAGTATTCAGTTTCATTATTCCTATCTAGTCCAGAGCTAGTATTCATAGGATGTAATCATTCCTGACTCTTGGGAAAGTAGATTGGCTCTCAATCCTCAGTGAAAAATTTCCCATTTAGAAAGTGAGTGAGGATTACTATTATGATTTGTTTCTACCCACAGAACACTCTGACACCAAATATATCAAGTTTTTTTCTCCCCCCCACACCAGCTACTTCTCTGACACCAGGTAGGTGTCATAAAATTCAATTGTACTCAATTTTAACACTATCTACCTGGAGTTAATGTTAGATCCCACAAGTTAAGGGATTAGACCCACAAAACTGCTCCCACTTCAGACATCAATTGCAAGTCCCAAGGCCTCCTTTCAGATTTTGCTAAACCGGCTCACAAAACTCAGAAAAATAGTTTACTTACATTTACTGGCCTATTATAAAGGATACAACTCAGCAATAGCCAACAGAAGAGATACACAAGACAAGGTATGGGGGAGCATGGAGATTCCATGCGTTCTCTGGGCAGGACATCTTCCCAGTATAATCAGCCCTTCATAGGTCCCACATCAACAAATTTAACCAATCTCAGATAAAAATATTCGGGAAACAAAAAAACAATAAAAAATGTAAATTTAAAAAATACAGTATAACAGTTATTTACATAGCATTTACACTGTATTAGGTATTATAAGTAATCTAGAGCTGATTTTAAGTATATGAGAGGAGGTACATAGGTTACAGGCAAATACTGTGCTATTTTATTATATAAAGGACCTCTAAATTTTGGTGTCTGGAGAGGGTCCTGGCACCAATTCCTCCAGTGAATACCAAGGCACTACTATACTTTGATGTATACACCAACCTGGAAGCTTTCCAAACCCCTTTATTTAGAATATCTATGTAGGGTCTATCACATAGCCATGATTGATTAAGTCCCTGGTCATTGATGATTAACTCAATCTCTAGCTCCTCTCTCCTCTTGGTGGGGGGTCAGGGGATGGGGTTGAAAATGCCAACCTTCTAATCACATGGTTGGTCCCTTTGGTAACCAGCCCCCATCCTGAAGCTATCCGGGGGCCCACCAAGAATCATTTCATTAGCATACACTCAGGTATGGTTGAAAGGAGCCTATTATGAATAATCAAAGATCCTCTCCTCACTTCTATCACTCAGGAAATCCCAAAGGTTTTAAAAGTTTTTGTGTCAGGAACCAAAAAGAAGACCAAATATACATACATGTATATCTACACACACACACACACACATACACACCCACACAAATATAAATACATATATATTTTTAATTTTTTTTTGAGACAAGGTCTGGCTCTGTCACCCAGGCTAGAGTGCAGTGGTATGATCTCGGCTCACTGCAACCTCTCCCTCCTCAGCTGAAGCCATGCTCCCACCTCGGCATCCCAAGTAGGTGGGACTACAGGCATGTACCACCACACCCAGGTAACTTTCGTATTTTTTGTTGAAACGGGGTTTCACCACGTTGCCCAGGCTGGTATCAAACTCATGAGCTCAAGCAATCCATCTGCCTCAGCCTCCCAAAATGCTGGAATGCCAGGCAGGAGTCACTGCTCCCAGCATAACATATATTTATTATAGCACAATGTCACACCATCCAAGACACTCCAAAGAGATGGGGAAAAGGTAAATCTAAAGTTCAAAAAAATGGAGCTTGGACTCATTTAGAGGCAACTTTACATGTATTTCAGAATTTATAAAAATTAAAAAAGATGACAACTTTACATGCATTTCAGAATTTATAAAAATTAACATACACCATAGTATTAGACAGGACTCAGGGTAGCAAACAGAAACTTTATGTATTTTAAGAAGGAAGAAATGTCATACAGGGAATCAGGTAATTTCAAAATCACTGGAATGGCTGCAGGAGCAGGTTCTGGACCTACCTTCTGGAATGACTCCCAGAACCATGTAATGCTGATACTCAAAACGAATGATGAAAAAGCATTATAGGGGCTATTGTGGGGCAGTAGCCCATTTATCTAAAAAAATCTTGAATTAGGATTAGTCCTACTAGTTGAAGTACCATCGTCATGTAATGTAAGCCTGGTGTAACAACAAAACCGAAAGCAAAAATAGAAACAATTGGCCAGGCGCAGTAGCTCATATCTGTAATCCCAGCACTTTGGGGGGCCAAGGAGGGCAGATCACTTGAGGTCAGGAGTTCGAGACCAGCCTGGCCAACATAGTGAAACCCCATCTCCATCTCTACTAAAAATACAAAACTTAGCAGGTGTGATAGCACATGACTATAATCCTAGCTGCTCAGGAGGCTGGAGAATCGCTTGAACCCGAGAGGCAGAGGCTGCAGTAAGCTGAGATCGTGCACCTGCACTCCAGCCTGGGTGACAGGGTGAGAATCAGTCTCAAAAAAAAAATAAAATAAAATGTTTTAAACCCTCCTCGCCCTGATACCTATGCATATTCTCCAAGGCCCATTTTTTTCTATGATTCTTGCTATTCTGAGGTGGGCATTCTAAGACATATGCACAAGTAATAATAAAACAGTTTATCTAATATTGTAAGGAAGTTAACAGTATGTATTTATCTGGGCAGATCCCAAAGGAGACAAATTGAAAATAATTGCTGTCCACATTATAATCACAATGCCATAGTGGGAAAGCATTAATCTTATTCAATATATTTATTGCCTTGTTGATCAAAATTTGAGACTTGAGGGAGTCATTAAATGTATTCTAGGACAAGGGTGAGTAAACTATCACACATCTATTTTGTTAATAAAGTTTTATTGAGACATATCTACATCTTCTATTTTGTCAATAAAGTTTTATTAAGACATACCTACATCTGTTTACCTGTTGTTAAGGGCTGCTTTTGGACTCCAGTGGCAAAGCTGAGGAGTTGCAACAGAGCTAGTATAGCCTACAAAACTTAAAGTATTTTCTATCTACCCCCTTTAGAGAAAAGTCCTCTGATGGTCCCTAAAAGATTCACAGATGCCAGTTCTCAATATTAATGCATAGTGGAACACATTAATTGTTACCAAACCATTCAAATACCGTGTCACAATGGAGTATCATGTTTTCCACAAGAAAAGATTATGTGACAATATAGACTTGCTTTTTAGTTATTGTTGGACAAAGTAGGAAGCACTGTTCTTAAAAATTCTGGCTACGGCCGGATGCGAGGGCTCACACCTGTAATCCCAGCACCTTGGGAGACTGAGGTTAGGAGATCATGAGGTTAGAAGATCGAGGCCATCCTAGCCAACATGGTGAAACCCTGTCTCTTCTAAAAAATACAAAAATTAACTGGGTGTGGTGCTACATACTGGTAATCTCAGCTACTTGGGAGGTTGAGGCAGGAGAAGCACTTAAACCAGGAAGTCAGAGGTTGCAGTGAGCCGAGATCTCACCACTGCAGTCCACGCTAGGTGACAGAGAAAGATTCTGTCTCAAAAATAATAATGATAATAATTCTGGCTACTAAAGGAATGTAGCTTTTTTCAAAGATTCTACATTCAAAAGAGCAAAGAAGTTATCTAGAGCAGAGCTGTCCAGTAGAATTTCCTTCAGCGATGGAAAAGTTCTATATCTAAGCTGTACAATACACTTGAACTGAATTTTTAATTTAATTTTAATTAGTTTTAATTTAAATAACCACATATTTCTAGTGGCTGCTATATCAGATAATGCAATCCTAAATCATATCCTTAAGTTTTATATTCTCCTTGCTGTTACGTCATCACTAAAACCTGTTTAAGGAAAAAAGATTTCAATGTAACTGACAGGGATATGGGCAGACTCACAAATCAATAAAGATCTAAAAAATATGTTACAAAATTCATCTGGATAAATTTTGTATAAATGAAAAATGTCCTCTTATTTGCTACACATAAAAATCTGGGAAGGCAGTGAAATTTGGTAGAGTGAAAGGGTCCCATAAGGCCTCAAATGTTGAAAATATTTTCGGCCTTTGAGGGACTCTCGTTTCTAGAACTGTGAGTCTCTTTTTGCATGAACTAGAGTTCAAGTCTTTAACTTACTTCATAAAGAAATATTTTAAATCATTGATCAGTTCCAAATATGCGGATTTACTGCCTACATTTTCCTTTCTGGCTCACACCATATTTTTTTGTTAGGTTTGTTTTTCTTGCTAACTCAAATGCTGTTCTTTTTCATTTGGACAGCCAATTAATTTTGAGGAAGTTACGTCATATCTGCTTTTCATCCTTAACCATCACCGCAATAGAAAACACCTAGTGTACTACCTTAAATTATGTCTGGGTATGAACATTCATTTCTATTCTTCCCTATTGCATCTTTCTGAGTGTGAAAGAAACAGGCTGGAAACTCCCAACATACCCGCTCCTGACCAACTCAAAGGAATATGAGCAGCAACAACCCAGCTGCCAACTTCCCCTGTTCCAGACTCACATGTCTGTCAGATTAACAGGACATGGGCCACATTTCTGCAGCTGGACATCTCGCCTCTGTAGCTGCTGCAAGGAACCCATGAGGCTAAGAATGTCAGCCTAACTCTGAAATCGAGTCAAGGAAAGGAGAAGTGGTAGTATTTCTGTGTACCTGAGCCACCCCATGTGACCACTCCTACCCCATACTTTGTCAAATCTCAAAGGATATAATATACACCAGAGCCATAACTATGTCACAAAATGCCACAGTGCCATGTTTGGGGAATAAGCAATAAAATAATTGTACGTGTGACTCTGAATAAGTTCTGTGGGTGTATCCAAGCTCAGCAGCATTTGTTCTTTTTGAAACTTAAAATCTAAGAAAAGAAAAAAGCTTGAGGTGTACTTGACTATGTCGAACACCCTTTCTTCTTCTATGCAGAGACATTGACAAGGCGGGCTATATTCAGCACAGCAACACTCAGTGATCCAGCTTCTCAAACCTCAGTTGACAATCTTTGTAGGATTCTCCTTTCAAGACAAGAGACTTCTCAAGGAAACCTCATGCATTTAAGTCTCCAAACAATGGAGAAATCTAGAAAGCTCTAGAAAGGAACAATGGAAAAGTCCTCAGCAGCAACCTTGTTCACTAGATATTAGGACAAGGGAGATCTCTTCCTCCACCACCTCAATTAGAAATCTAAAGGAGACCTATTACACCTATCACTGATAGTCTTATTTCAAGACCATGTCATGGCTTTAAGGCCCTCAAAGGGATGTTTTCACTCTGCAGCAGGCTGGAACTCTCACCTTAGGTGTAATGATAACCGTGGAAAGTCAAAACCACCAGTCCATTCAGGTTCCAATCATAAACAAAACGTCTGTGTGGTGGATACAATTTCTGACATTGACTGTTTCTACATTTGCCATGACAGTGCAAGTTTCCAGAATGATTGTGGTTGGAATTTTGGTCTAAACTGATCAGTCATGGTCCCCAAAGTCACTGTAAGCAGAGTAACCAATACTCCTGTGTTTCTGCCAACTGCGCTACTGTGTAGACAAACCATGCATGATAAGATTGGCTTAGTTGCAAATGGAATGGTCTCCAGTAGGCTAAACTACCACATGCAAAAGGCCCTGTAATTTTTGTCAAGGCAGAGGTGGCTGCTAAATCCCAGTGCTACTGTGTTTGAATATGTTGTTTCTGGACGTTCAGGGGCAAAGTCCCTCAATGACGGCAAAGATGAAAGAAGAAAGAGTGCTGGAAGCCAGAGTCCCCAAACCCACAAATCTCCTATCCTCTCTGCACATCAGTTTTATTATTTGTAAAGTGGGCATATGAAAAGCTACTTTACAACTTGTTTTAGGAATCAAACAACATAACATACATGTCCTTGTCAAATGGTGAGCAATTAAAAAGTGCCAACTATAAAATGCCTTGATTTTACTACTGAATTGGAAATAACCATATGATGTCAAACAAAATTTTCTGCCAAAACCAATTGTTTTCTACTTATCTTCTATCTGGAGGCATAATTTTGTACCTGCAACCCTTTTCTTGAGCCATGCAAGCAATATCTATTCTGGCTGCCCCATCTTACAGTTTGTATATGAAGTCAGCCTTAATACTCTGATTGCAGGGATGAGGCTTGTCCCTATGGCTCACTAGAAACTTATTTCCTGCTGTTGTTTCAGTAACTCCATTTTTCCCAAAGGGGCCATGATACAAAGGAAGTCACTATGTAGCTAAATCAGCCTGCATCTAACAGACAAAATCCCCAGATGAACATTCAAATTCCAACCCGTTATATATCATTCCATCTTCAATCAGTGTCATATCCAATTGCCCTGTGTTATGGGTTGAATTGTACTTCCCCCACCAAATCCATATGTGGAAGTCCTAACTCCCCATACTTCAGAACATGAGCTTATTTGGAGATAGCATCTATATAGGGGCTATTAATTTTTTAAAAAAAGGTCATTAGGGTGGGCCCTAATTAAATAATGAGTAACATTCTTACAAAAAGTGAAAATTTGAAGACAGACACACAAGGAGGAACACAGCATTAAGATGAAGGCAGAAAGCAAAAGAACAAATCTGGAGGTATCACATTACCTGACTTCAAAACTATTATACAAGGCCATAGTCACCAAAACAGCATAATGCTGGTATAAAAATAGGCATATGCACATAGACCAATGGAACAGAATAGAGAACCCAGAAATAAGCCCAAATACTTACAGCCAATTGATCTTCAACAAAACAAAAACATACAGTGGAGAAAGGACATCCTGTTCAACAAATGGTGCTGGGATAATTGGCTAACCACATGTAGAAGAATGAAACTGGGTCCTTACCTCTTACACTATATAAAAATCAACTCAAGATGGATCAAAGTCTTAAATCTAAGATCTGAAGCCTTAGAAATTCTATAAGATAACATCAGAAAAACCCTTTTAGACATTGACTTGGCAAAGACTTCATGACCAAGAATCCCAAAACAAATGCAACAAAAACAAAGATAAATGAATGGGACTTAAACTGAAAAGCTTCTGCACTGCAAACATAATAATAATCAGCAGAATTAACATACAGCCCAGAGTAGGGGAAAATATTCACAATCTATAATCTAACAATGGACTAATATCCAGAATCTATAAGAAACTCAAATCATCAAGAAAAAAACAACCCCATCAGAAAGTGGGCTAAGGACATGAAAAGACAATTCTCAAAAGAAGATACACAAATGGCTAAAAAGCATATGGAAAAATTCTCAACATCACTAATTATCTGGGAAATGCAAAACAAAACCACAGTGTGATACCATCTCACTCTTGCAAGAATAGCCGTAATCAAAAAATATAATAGACGCTGGCATGGATGCAGTGAAAAGGGAACACTTTCACGCTGTTGGTGGGAAAGTGAACTAGTACAACCACTATGGAAAACAGTGTGGAGATTCCTTAAAGAACTAAAAGTAGATCTACCATTTGATCTAGCAATTCCATTCCTAAGTATCTACCCAGAGGAAAACAAGTTATTATATGAAAAAGATACTTGCACATGCATGTTTATAGCAACACGATGTGCAATTGCAAAAATATGGAACCAGCCCATATGGCTGCCCATCAATCAGCATGTGGATAAAGAAAATGTGGTGTATATAAACCATGGAAAAATAGCCATAAAAAGGAAGAAAATAATGACATTCACAGCAACCTGGATGGAACTGGAGACTTTTATTCTAAGTGAAGTAACCCTGGAATGGAAAACCAAACATCATGTGTTCTGACTCATATGTGGGAGCTAAGCTATGAGGATGCAAAGGCATAAGAATGATACACTGGACTTTGGGGACTAGAGGGAAGGGGTAGGGGATGGTGAGGGATAAAAGACTAAACACTGGATACAGCATACACTGCTCAGGTAAGAGGTGCACCAAAATCTCAGAAAACCACTAAAGTATTTATTCAGATAACCAAATACCACCTGTTTTCCAAAAACCTATTGAAATAAAAAGAGTTAAAAATGTAAAATTATAAATTAATTAATAAAACAATCTGATACCTTTAAAAAAAAAGATGAAGGCAGAGATCGAGTTGATATTTCTACAAGCCAAAGAATACTAAGGATTGTCAGCAAACTACCAGAAGCTTGGGAAGAGGCCTGAAGTAAATTCTTTCTCACCATGAGAAAGGTGAAGTTATCAATGTGGTGATAAAATGGCTAAAGATGGAGCCAACCCTATTGACACCTTGGTCTTAGATTTCGAGCCTCCAGAACCATGAGTCAAATCTGTTGTTTAAGCCAGTCAGTTTGTGAAGCTTTTTTATGGCAGCCCTCACAAACCAATATGCTCTGAGGGGTTATTCTCTAACTGAGAGATATGGGTTATTTTATAGCAGAGAGGAAAGTGTATTAGGGGAAGTGTATTAGGCCATTCTTGCATTGCTATGAAGAAATAATTGAGATGGGGTAATTTATAAAGAAAAGAGGTTGAATTGACTTGCGGTTCTGCAGGCTGTACAGGAAGCATGGCAACATCAGCTTCTAGGGAGGCCTCAGGAAACTTACAATCATGATGGCAAGTGAAGGGTAAGCAGGCTCATCTTACATGGCCCGAGTGGGAGGAACAGAGAGAGAGGGGAGGTCCTACACACTTTTAAACAAACAAATCTCACAAGAACACACTCACTAACATGAGAACAGCACCAATGGGGAAATCCACCCCCATCATCCAATCATCTCCTGCAAGGCCCCACCTCCAACATTGAGGATTACAATTTCACATGAAATTTGGGCATGGACACAGATCAAAACCGTATCAGGAGGGATCTAACATTGCTTGAAAATATACTTTATTCCAAGATTTTGCACTGTTACCTTACATCATTTGATCCTCATCAAAATCCTACAAAGAAGGTATCATTTCCATTCTGCAGATAAAGAAACCGAAGCTCTGAGAATTTAATTAATTTCACATTATGCAGCAGGTAGAAAATAGCAAAAGTAAGCTCTGTCCCTCCGTCCCCAGGCCTGGCTCTGAAGACATACACGGTTTCCATTTCTTCAATGTGTCACCTGACCTTTGGAATGGAGTCTCACATCAGCTCTAGACATTTTGGAATTTCTTCTATCTTGTATTGTTCTATTAAAAATTTCAATTCCTTGCTCCAGGAATTGAATTTTTTATTTTATTCAACTCCTTGCATTAATACTACCTGGAAGCTAAACCAACTGCAAAAGAGAAGGTGATGTTTTACATTTGACGTTACCTTCTGGTTGTGTGATCATTTTCTAATCTGCTCAACTGTAACCAGAATTTTCTTTCTTGAAGAAAGCAAGATTAAGTGCTTTCTAATTTTCCTCTGAGTTTACAATGCAGAAGGTGAAGTTGACATTATGATGGTACAACAGCTAAACCACAAGAAGAGAGTTGATATCAGTTTCTGATTAGCTGGAGTGGCATGAGGAAATCTGGAGATCTTTTACATTAAACCCAGTTTCCGGTCAGAACTCACCCAGTCTCCACTTAGAATTCAAGTGTTTTTTGCACTGACTACCCAGAGAAACATGCTTGATATTGTTTCTGCTCTCACTTTTTGTCTTAACCTTTTGGAGGCTGAGAAGTGGTGGAGGGGAAAAAGGTATTCGTTTTGTTTCTCATGTACACAATAAGAGTTCCTATGGAGATGTGTTGAAAGCCAATCCAGAGAAAACATAAAAGATGACAACTCCTCTCTGCCATTTGCAGACTGTACAACATCAGGTGCATAGCCAGCATCAGTTTTTTTTAGGAAGGAAGTCGTGGAAAAATAAGGTAATTATGAAGATGTCTGTCCTCAACTCTTTGAAAGCAATATTAGCTTTCCAAGTGATGGTGCTGGACTGGGTAGCAGCATGGAAAATGAAGTGGGATGTTAAAGTGGTTAAGAACTCAGGCTTTAGGGTCAAACCTGGGTTCAGAGTCCAGCTCTTCTTTATTATCTGCAGGAAAAATGCTTCATTCCACCAAGTTTAATTACCTTAACTTTAAAAAATGCATGGGGGAGAGGGGAAGGGTTTTTAATTCAAACTCCACAAGACTGGCAAAAATGATTAATTTAAATGACACAGAAGTGTAAGGGGCGTGGCATGCAGTAGGCGCTCAAAAATAATGATGAGATTAGAGAGTGTGTTCCTGGGCTTTCTCCCAGGTCTGAGCCAGGGTGGACAAGTCATCCTCCCTGCACCGCAGATCCTGACTATAAAGGGGATTTGGGGTGGGGGGCGGGGACTGGTACCTCCTCCACTCACTTAAACCACGCTCACTGTGATATGCTGCATTTTGGGAGGAATCCCTGGATAAATTTTGGCCTTTGTAATCTGTGTTATGTGACAGTTATGCAGCAATGCACCGTATATGCAAGTTGGATCCCTGCTGGAAAAGACTGCCTTACGTGAGCTGCAGCCAGACCCTAGCCTTGACAACAACCAACCAGCAGCAGCAATTTGCCCTTCGGTCAGGTACCCAGTATGACAAAGCAGTCAGAAATGTATCTTCCTTGCACATGCTACACTTTCCCACCAAGCTACAAGGAGTGGGAGCACTGCCACCCCTTCCAAGAGGGCAAACAGGGAAGTCCTGGAGGTCTGGGTTGTTGGCCTAGAGCTATAAGGCAATATGTTGGAGGAGCTCAAGCCTCAGAAATGGGGAAGGAGGGACAGCATCCTCCTCTCAGGGAGAGGCTGAAAACTCCAGATGATTCCCAGGCACTCTTCCATCCCTGAGTAGACCTCCTGAGGCCCCAATTACATAAGAACCCCTGGAATCTCCATGACTGTCATTGTCTTTAAGAGATTTGGGCCTGAAGGTCACCTCCCTGGACATTGCCAAGGGTGTGTCTGCACCTCCACAGCACAGAAGGAAGAGGATGTCCACCAGATACCGTATGAATAGATGCCATCCAGACAGCCAACCAAACAAAGAAAATAATAATAACAACCCAAGCTAAATACTAAGATTGAATTTCTAAATTGAGATGACTTTGAAAACTTATGAAATCTCCAGTGTCCAAGCATTCATCTATTTGTTCAATAAATATTTTTTATGTACCAAAGATACATCAGGCTCTGTGCTAAACACTGAGGATACAAAGGTAAATGATACAGATAGGTCCTGACCCCATAAAGGAGGAAATCTAGTCAGCAAAGATGGACAAGTGCAATGTTAGGACAGTAGAAGGTGACACACATTATTTATTTTGGTTTCCCTAGTAGAGGCTGCTCAGTGATGGGCACAGGGCAAGAACTCAATAAATGATGTATGAATAGTGGCTCAAAATAACTCACATTTAGTGAGTATATACTATGCACCAGGCATTGTTCTAAGCATGTAAATGTATTAACCCATTTTATACATGTAATATATATTTAATGAATTGATATGCATGATTACATAGATTTAATTCACTCATTTAGGAAATAAAAGTAGTATATGAACAAGCGGTGGACACTCAGCCCCCAAAGCTTCCACCCTGAGCACATCTTGAATCCATACAAGAAAGGACAAGAATAAACAATAATGCAGGAGAGCTTTGGGTTAGGCATCAAGAGATCTGTGAAAGCATAAGAAAAATGGCTTTTGCAATTGCCACAAGAATAAGCTGGGTTCAAATCCTAACTTCACCTTATAGCTGAGTGACCTCATTCAAGTAATTCAACCTCTCAGACCTCCAATTCCTAATCTGTAAAACAAAGTTAGTGCACCCACCTGTTGGGGCTGTTGGGAGGGTCACATCAGGTTCCATATACAAGAAAGTACCCCGGAACTTGGAGGCACACTCAAAATAGTAATTGCTATTATTAACACTCTATTAAGACGCAGCAGAACATGGAAGAGAAATTTAGAACGAGAGTCTCTAGTTCTAAATCTGGTCTCCATTAGCCAGTTGAAATATGTCAATAAAAGGATTAATTGAGATGATGTGGGTTTAGATGCCTTAGTACAGAGCTACTCTTGTATAATGGGTAAGGGGGAAAGCAAGTCCTTCCTTGGGAATGAGCCACCAAAGGCTTTCTAAGGCTCTCTGGATAATCTCTGTGAGCCAGTTTAAATGAACCGAGTGAACTGGGTGAACTCCCAGGCCCCTCCTCTCCTGGGAGCCAAGGATCATCCTATATGAGTGTGAGAAGCATGTGACTGACTCAGGATAAACAAGACCCACCTGTGCCTGGATTCCTGGGGCCAGCTGAGGATAACAGAGGAGTTACTACTTGCTTAACAAGGAAAAGAGAGGACAGGGAGGTTCGGTCTTCTTCATTGTCAGAGAAGGGGTGTTTGCAGGTCCAGGGCAGGTGTGGGGCAGTCTTCTCAGAAGCAATCCTGTTAGGGGAGCCTTCTTGCATAGTAAATCCCCAATCACATGGCTAGGGGAAGGATAGAGGTCTTAACTGAGAGGGGAATTAGCTGGAAGCTCAGTTAGTATCTGGGTGGGAGCTAAAGACACTAAATTGTTAAAGAAAGAAAACTACACATTTGCACAACAACATTAGATTTTGGGAGGAAAATTAACAGAATGTCCTTGCTGTGAACATAGAGTCTCTTCCTTGAATAAATATTCACAAGGCATAGGCATAGTGGGTTAAAAGTTCACACAGGCAGCATTGTGTGAACTTTACAATAAATTCTTACTTGCTTGTCCTTGACTCACTGAACAGGAGACATGTTTTGTATATATTATTTTTGATGTTTTATAAAGTGAATGCAGAGTCAATAAACCTTCAAATGCACTGCATGAGTTAATTAGGTGTGTTTGATCCTGCACTTTTGAATGCTCCTGTATTAGAAAAGAACTATGCTACATCTGTGGTGGGGTTTTAAATTAATTCACGAAGACCCTGGTTCAAAAAGAGTTAATTGATGTCAAGAGCCATCTCTTCAGACTCTAAGCTGCTTTTGAAAATGGACTTGATACCACAAGAATTTCAATTTGGGGTTTCAAAAACTCTAAACCTGTGAGGTTACAAACTTGGCAGAACCTGCTCTGCCTTTGCTGTGAACATAGCATGTGCTATTTTGAAATATAAATCTACACAAGCAGACTGTGATTTTGATCCACAGCTGAATTTATGACTCCTTAGGTTAAATGTTAGAGAAGTTATAACAAACGGGAAAATATGTGCAGCAAGTAATTGTTTGATTTACAGGGGAATATTGTAATGGGGCCCCACTCACCTGGTATTTTAGAAAGCTTATTTTAAATTTTTTAACTTTTTTTGGTCTAAAAGCCCTATTCCCACTGTCCTGGTCAGGTGAGAAGAGCCCTTAGGACTGTACAGATGGGATCAATGTAATGACTCACCTGATGTTAATTTTCAGCCTGAGACTGCTGAAATTAAAACCAAAACACAACTGCAGAAGTTCCAAGACACCTCTGCCTGCCACAAAGCCCTTCATCACTTATACTGATGTACTGTGTTACAAATTCTATCTAATCAACTGACATTTTAAGGAGTGGAGAATTCAACAAGAATAACAATGTGGTGACAATTTCGTCTTCTGCCCCCTCCTTCACAAAAACAGTGACTTCTATTTATTCCCCACCCAAGTCAAGGCATTTCACTAATTTGCTAGTCATTAAGAAGATATTTTTATACCCAGCCTGTAATGTTATACTCATCGGTGATTATGATAGCTCCCAGCAGAATTCCAGAGTCAAAAATGAAAGCTGGGAAGCTGAATTGCAATTATGATACTTCAAATAATTCCACAAAAGTAGAACCACTGTTAAATAATTTATGGTCTTTGATCTTGTCACAGATATACTGAAATCTTCACATCACTCAAGCTAAATATTTTCCATCAGAAAAAGGCTAGTTACTTTCCCCTCTACCACCCACAACCCCAGGCTGAAGATACAAAAATAAAGTTTCCAGATGTTTGTCTTGTTTTGAGGTCAGACCCCAAGAGGGGCATTTCTGACAGTCTTGTCAGATACCTGCAAGAATCAAGCATTTTGGTTGACATTTGACTCAACTTGGATGATTTAACCATCTCTAAAATAGAACTCAGAGGAGGTGAGAGAACACATAACTTTTGATTGAACTTATCTGAATTTTTGGAAGACTAGGCCATAGCTTTCCAGTGTTTCAGCATCACTGGCCACACTGGAAAAAGAACAATTGTCTTGGGCCACACATAAAATACACTAAAAACAGCTGATGAGCTAAAAAACAAAAGCAAAAACAAAAAACTCATATTTTAAAAAAGTTTACAAATTTGTGTTGGGTTGCATTCAAAGCCATCCTGCATATGGCCAATGGGCTGTGGGTTGGACAAGCTTGAACTAGACCTATAGCCCTCAAACATCACTATGCATTGGACTCACAGATGGTCTGGCTCCAACTCCAGAATTTCTGTTTCAGGAGATCTGGGGTACATCCAACAATGCACCTTTCTCATAAGTTCCCAGGTGATACTGATGCTACTGGTCTAGGGACTGCATTGAGAGAACCCATGAGCTAAATCTATGGCTTCTGTTTCCTTAGACATGGTTAAATTATAAACTGAAGGACTTTGAATTCTTAGGCTCCATCAGGGCTGTCTTGGGATAACTGTCAAGGGAAACAGGGCAGGGCTAAGTCTCTCCAAGGCCAAATCTAGAGTTCATTTAAAGAAGCAATCCTGTTAGAGGAGCCTGCTTGTATTGTAAGCCCCCAAACCACATGGCTAAGGGAAGGATAGCGCTTGTAACTGAGAGGGGAAGTAGCTTGGTAGCTCCGTTAGTACCTCAATGGGAGCTAAGGACACCAAATTGTTAAAGCTATCAAATTCATGAAGAAATACAATCTCAGCTCACTAGAAGGGAGAAAATCAACAAACGAAAAACAGAAATAATAAATCAATATGGCTCTGGCTCAAGCCCTTCCTGTGACCATGTCTTTTATCCTTAAACAACTCTTAGTTATGTATTTCAGTCACTTAACTTTTTCAAATATGATATAAAAATGAAGTTTCCAAATTTAGTTTGGATTGTCTTCCTTTGCAGACATTGGCCAGATCTTGCTTGATAATTCATATGGCAGCAATGGTTGCATGGAATTTGTTTGCTGAATTTGCTTTCTTTGCAAACATTTTGGGGGTGGTGATGGGGATGGGTGCCAAAGAGATTATCAGGACATTATTTAGCTTCAGAAACAAAGACATCTCAAACCAGGTTTTCTGCCAACTGGTTTGCAAAGTCTGCACTAGGAATCCTAGCAAAGAGTTAAGTGTTGATATCACTGTTCCCTGACAATCTCCCTGAGTACAATCCCCCTAATTGTCCCCGTTTTGCCTCAGGGATCCAGAGAACTCTGGCTAAGGCAGGTGGGTTGTTTTGCAATAATTTTCCAGATAACTGTAGCTGAGTATATCTGGACAAAATTAAAAAATACCTATTAGAACAGGAAGTGTTGAATTCTGTTTTAAGGACTTTGAAAGAATATTACAATTGTTAACTTATAAGCAATCTTTAAAGGCAGACTCTACCTAGGGTAGAGGGGAAAAAAAGGTAACTATTTTTGGCTTGTTTTTAATATAAAGGAAATGTTATATTTTAACATTTCCAAATAAGAGTAAACTATCAGGAGACATTCAAAGGCTATGAAACCAAGCTGGTAATAGTAATAATACCAGACATTTACTGAGCACATACTCTGACCTTCACCACAATCCCAGGAGGAAACACAGACCTGGAGAGATTGAGTAACATGCCCAGGGTCACATGGCAAGTGGCAGATCTGCAACCTGTGTCTTCTGACTCCAAGTCCCTAGTAGGCCAAAGAGCAGTTCAGTATTTGTAAAATAAAGTAAGTTTTCCATAAAGAGTGTTGTTGCTATTTGGGGGAAAAGTGAAAAGACACATATAGAATATTCTTTTGTCTTATAGTTGTGTACACAGGTGGAAGCTATCACATAAGAGCTCCAGTCTCTATGGAAACAGCAAATATCAACGGTCAGGTGCAGGGGAGCTACACCCACATACCCAGGCCTCAGAACCCAATTCAGCTCATTTCCATTTGCTGTCACTCAGGCAGTCATTGTCTCTAATGCTTCCTTGTGTCACACAATTTGCTGAAGGAGCTGGGTGCTCTGCAAACCACGGACCAAGCATTTTGTCTTCCTTGTGATCCTACCAAATCTCTTTCCCAGACCTTGATAGCCCCCAATGAGAAACCCCTCAATTATTAACATTCTAAACACTCTTGGTTTCGTAATTTTGATCATTTTTCAAAAGGCAGAATATATATTTGGCATTTGGCAAGTATGATGTAGCCAAAGTTCCCTGTGAGTTTTTCGGCTCAGCGTATGGCACCTCTTAGCTTCTCAAGCCGGAAACCTAAAAGACATTCTTGGCTCCTCCTTTGACCCACTTTCTCTACATCTGACTCACCAGCCACTCCTAAAAACCATCTCCAGACTGCATCTTGATTCCATCCATTCTTGTCATCTCTACTGCCACCTCCCTAATCCAGGCTGCTGCCACTTCTCACCTAGAAAAATCCAATCACCTCCTATGTGGCCTTCACCCAGCAGCCAGGGGCGTTGTTTTCCACTCACCCTTCAAAAAATACTTTTTCTCTTTAACTATACAATAGGCATGTAAATGCACTGAGATAGGCTGAAAATAAGCCCCTGAAATATAATCCATGTCTTAACCCCTGCGCCTGTAAATGTGATCTGATTTGGAAAAAGGGTCTTTGCAGATGTGATTAAGGATCTTGTATTGGAGGCATAACCCAGGATTACCTGGAGGGCCTGAAATGGCATCACAAGGGTTCTGATGAGAGAGGGACAGGGGGATGCTACATACACATAAGAGGTGGGTGATACAGACCCAAGCCAAGAATACTGGCAGCCACAGGAAGCTGGAAGAGGTGAGGAACAGATTTCCCTGCCAGCAAGTTGCCTTCAGCTCCATGAAACTGATCTCAGACCTCTGGCCTCCAGAGCTGAGAGAAAATAAATATGTACTGTTTCAAGCCAACAAGTTGTAGTTATTTGTTATCACAACCACTGGAAACTAATACACGCATTATCAATACAAAATTGAAAAATTATAGATGATATTCAAATACCTCCAACCATCTTCTCCCCTCCCACCTCATTCCACTCCCCTCATCTGTGGTGCCCACTCTCCTAAGCTTTAAGGTCTTTTCTTATCAGCATAATCCCTTTGCTCTGCATTTATATCACATGGATGCAATAAAGAAGGATGTTATTTATTGCCATGTCTTAGTGAACCCTAATTGCTCCCCCAAAGTATATCGTTTACCTCAGTCTGCTTTTGAACTTTACATATGAAAGTTCAAAAGTTATAATGAGATAAAAGAATAAAATGAGATAATGCTGTGTATGTTCTTCTGTGACTTATTTATTTACTTATTTATTTTGAGACAGAATCTTACTCTGTCGCCAGAATGGAGTACAGTGGCGTAATCTCAGCTACCTGTCACCTCTGCCTTCTGGCTCAAGTGATTCTCCTGCCTCATCCTTCACTGGTTGGAATTACAGGCGCATGCCACCATATCTGGCAAATTTTTTAGGTGGGAAGAACTTTTAGTAGAGACGGTTGGCCAGGCTGGTCTCAAACTCCTGGCCTCGAGCAATCTACCTGCCTCTGCCTCCCAAAGTGCTGAGATTACAGGCATGAGCCATTGCGCCTGGCCTTGTTCTTCCATGACTTATATCTTTCACTCAAGGATATGTTAAGATTTATCCATATTGCTATGAGTACAGATTTATGGCCCATTTGTTTTCTCTACTACATATATTCCAATCTATGGATACACCATAATTTCTTTATCCACTTAAAATCTAGATGGATTTTAAACAAGGATAAATTTCTCCATCATGTACCCTGCCTTGAGTCTCCACCGCTCCCTACTGCAGTTGTGGTAAGTCAGACTTTTCCCCTTGGTCCATCCTGTCTGCCTCCCATCTGTTTCATCCCAGTTCCCCTGATTCTCTGGCTTTCTCTGGGTTCCTTGAACACATCAAAACCACTTCTACCTTAGGACATTCCCTGGCATTCCTCCCTGGATCACCCTACCCAGATATTTGCATTCTTGACACTTTCTTTTTACTCAAATCTTCTCAAATTTCATTCATATCGCCTCTGCAGCTTTCCCTGAGCCCCACCTCCCAACCCAAATTAGCACCATCTCCAGGCATTTGCTCCCATACCCCTTGTCTTACATTCCTCTATGCACCTCTCCGCATCTGTATTTGCTCTGTGTATTTGCTTCCTACTCTGTTGTCTGTCTCTCTCTCTCCCTAACCTATACGACTGTGAGATCACAAACCTGTCCTATCCACCACTCTATTCCCAACAGCCGGAATAGCACCTGGCGTGGACTGGATGGTTAACACATATATGTTGAACGGATAAATAAACGAGGGAGTGAATGAAGCTGTGAAAAAAAGAAATGAATATCTTGAGAATAGATTCAAGTGAACCAAAATTCAATTGCCCATTCATTCCTTGCACAGATTTTACCAAGTGCTTATTTTCTGAAAGCCCCTGAGTTGATACAGGCCCTAGAAAGACACAGTGTGCTCACTGTAAATGATTTATTGATCAACAGACCTGGTCAGTGAGGGAGATCCCACAGAACGTGGGGAGCTGCCGTGGCATTTGTTGAAATGGGGTTTTAACTTCATCTCTAACAGCATGCTTTTCCCCTCCCCTATATTTTCAAGTAGAGTAGAGTGTGTGCTCCAGGGGTGACTAAGCCACCTGATCATTACAGACAAACCAGGAGGTGCTGGCAACCACACCAACCAGGTCTCTCCTTAGGCCAGAGAGAAAGGCTCTCCCCAAGCCGGTCAGCTGATGTGTGTAGGACTCTACCAGTGGAGAGACTGTCCCCAACTAACCCTGCTTCCAAGGACACAAAACATCACGAGAGGCCAAAGACCAGTTTGGGGCCTGGGAAACAAAATAACAAAAAATAATTTGCCTTATCAAAAACTTTCAGAGCCTCTTATTATACTACACTCAGTGAATTTCATTTCAGATTGTATCTAGTTTCATTGCAGATAGGTAACATTGGTAATTCCTTCTAGACAGTCACTTTCTTTTTAGACCTTAATTATTTCATCATCCATATGGTCAGAAAATAAAATCACTGAAACCTGTGCAGGAGAAAATTATGGCAAATGATTTTAGGGTATCTCTCATGCTCCCTGCTTTCTCAGTGATTTTCCTTTTGCTTAAAGAATAATTCTTAACTGTTAGGTTTTGTTTCTTTTGAGGCTAACTTCAGATCCAAACGCCAAATTAGTAGAGGGGACAAGTAGTTATAAATTGTATTAACCATGGGGCTCTGGGGAAGAGGATGACTCAGGAGGCTATGCACAGATAGCAACACCTCTCATGTCTGAGCCACAAGCGCGAGGCCAAATCTCCATGGACAGAAGTCACTTGGAGTAGTTGGGTGCATTAGGTAGGGGAGAGAGGGTTGTATTGAACTATTTACCTTGTGGATAAAGGAGGTTGGGTTCTAGTCTTCTCAGCACAACTTACACCATGCAGAATAAAAAGAGATGACTGGCAGCAAGGTCACCTTTACCAACAAGTCATCCTGTGTCTAAGGGTCACAAAGGTAAATATCCATGGGCCCCAGACAGACACTTCAGTGGGTCAAGTTGGCTAGGTTAAGACCATGCTAGATTGGAGAGCTGCTGTCCCTCCAAAGGGGATGGGACCATGGCCATTATAGGTTCTATATTTCTGGATTGACAGAATTTCCAAGAAGTCAAAAACACAGACGTTTTCTGAAGAATCTCTAGTTCTGAACGTTGGCAGCACATCTGAATTCCTTTCAAAATATTCTGGAGCCCACACCATGTCTGTGGATTGAATTGGGCTTGGGAGCCATCTGTTGGCAACCTCTCGCCTGAGAGTGGTGGCCTCGGTGGCACTATGAATTTGGTCTCAGACATCAGCAGTGCCCCCTTTCTTAACAAATATTTTGAAACAGCTTCCTTCCCATCAGAGGCTAAAATTTACAAATAATATACCCTACCTAAACACCTAATTCAAAAATTTATATAGAATGTTCTAGCTATAATGTAAAGAAGAAGTAAAGATGGGTACTTTATACTAAAAAATATGTATTTCAGCATGTAAATGCGGGGACACAACCACCCTGGAAAACACAGTGAGGTTGTCAGATGCTTGCCCCGGTAGAGCAAACTGCTGAGGACGCAACAGCTACAAGTGCAGTGATACAGATACGTTGTTCAGTGACTCAAATATAATCATGAACGAATGTTTCATTTACAAACATTGACATCCAGTAGGATGTTTATAAGACATACAGGATGCAGAACAGTTATCTGTAGCCCAGGACTGTCCTACAAGACTGTCTTCACATTGCAGGCTGCTCCTGGCTGCTGATCACTGTGACAATGAGAAAGTGTTCCTGGAAAATTCCAAAAGTCCCTTGGAGGGTGGTGCCACCTCTGATAAGAACCACTGACACAGGTTGACCAAACAAAGGAACGAATACACTTTAGTTTTCAGCTGTCCCTAGATGATTTGTTGAACCTCTTGCAGCTTCCTAGTCTGTAAAATGAGGAAAGAGTGGTACTGGTTTCATGGATACTTTTGTGAAAATTAAATTCATTTTAATAATTGCAACATGTTTAGATAATCAAGCTTCAAGCAAAGGTGAGCTTTCTGTGTTATCATTGGGTTGATATCAGATGATACTCTAAGTCATCATTCCTCAGTCTGAAACTACTGCTAATTCTAATTCTTTGCTAGAGTTTGCTAAGGAAATGCGAGCAAAAAGGCAAGTCCTACAGAGATGCAAAGCCTCATTCATGATCCTGAACAAAGTTTTCCATCATTTTGCTGACTCTAATTCTACTTCGAGGAAAGCCACAAAGATATTACTGTGTCAATATTTTTTTCAAGCTGTTTTTGTTTCAGCACTTTCTGTTTTTACTGTATAAGAAAATATAAAGTGATATTGCTACCATATCACGTGATAAATCAATTTTCTCATCTTGGCTCATGGTCTCTTCAGGAAAAGGCCCAAATATTATATTGTACTTTTTATGCTATTACCTGGTACCTAACATAAGACTAAGGACAGTGAGGGCTCTTAATTAACACGTGATAGCTACATAGTGGTAGAAATTTTCCATCCCTATGTATCCATCCATCTACACACATACACACACACACAGAGAGAGAGAGAAACCTGAAGCTTAGAGCTTCTATTTCTTGTCTCCCCACCCCCACCCCCAAGATAACTGCACATTCCCTGGGGTTTACATGGGCACTGCTGACCTGAGTGCCTTCTCCTATTAGCTGATCACCCTCACTCTCACACCAGCCCTTAGTCTATAGCTGGCCCCTTCTCCACCCTTTGTATTGACCCTGGTAAGGAATTCAGCAGTGTTCTTGATTCCTGCAAAGCTTAAACGAAAAGCATGCACACAGAGATTTTGTATCTATTGCAGATTTTACTGAAGATCTGTCGTGATACAGGATGTTTACAGCTCAGAGTTGCAAATAACACAGTTGAACGTGAGACCCCATTGCTTGAAGGTTTTTTGGCCAGCTTGTCAAGATGCTTTACTCTCCTCTCTCCTTCAAGTCTCCCCTATCTCTAGCAACCCCCAGAATCCTTTCATTTTGGAGAATAACTCTACTGTCTGCCCCCATGCCAGACCCTGTCAGACCCCAAATCTCTGCACATTCTGTAAAATCTGCTCCAGGCCTACCCCTTCCTTCTCTACCCATCAGGCTCAGCTAGGGGAATTATGCCACCCCTCTCAAAAGACAGAAGAGGCCAAAGCCATCACTGGCTTTAAATAATCATTTTCCCCCACCATTTTAGAGAGCATCACTGAGGCACAACGTCTTGAACTCAGAAGATGACAGAGAATTTTCAGGTTTTCACTCTATTGTGAGATACTTATATGGTATCGTAGATTCTCATAACAAATCATCATTCAACTATTTGTTCTAGATAATAATTCCATGCTTGATTTGTGAAGAGAATTTGTCAACCTGATCCTGTTGCCACAGGAAGGAGGTGTTCATCTGCGAGCCAGGTGTTGATACTCTGCACCTCAGGCTCACCTTCATTAAAGGGTGAGGAGGAACTAGGTGAGCCCAGGAAACTTGGGATGACAAAAACGCTGAGAGGCACTAAATACGTTCTGATAAATACCAGTGAAAATAAAATAATGGATTTCAGGGCACAGTAAATTAAAGATGTTTTTATAGCTCTATAATTATATTTTCAACATTCCTGTTATTTCTTATAATGAACTTAAGTCTACCAAACTAAGAATACAAGCTAGGATAATATACAGCAAACACAAATATTAACATTTTCAGTGAAGTCATCAACTGAAATTTTTTTCTCCAAAATTTAGGCCCAGTGCCAGAAACTGATTCAGTCAGTAATCATTTTATATATTTTTCGCACATTATCGAACCAGAAATGTATGAAACAACAAAATATGCTTCAAGCTAAGCCTCAAATGAGCTCGTAGTTTATTTAGCTCAACTCATGGATTTCCACGTTAAAAACAAACAAAAACAAGCAACAATGAAATATTTTTCTTCTCTAAAGGAAAGTAAATATTCATGTTTTTTCTTCACTTAAATTCTGTTATCCAGGGATAAAGTGCCAAAAGAGAGAATAATTTCCCCTGGTCCACAAAAGGTTGATTAATCATAGCTGAAGTTTTATTTTCTCTCTACCTCTGTATAAAGGGAAGAAAAGCGACAACTTTTTAAGTAACTCAAAAGTAAGAACTATACATATGCAAAATTAAAAATTTGAGGCAAAACCCCAAAGTAAACAGACACAATTTAAAGTTCTAGACAGAATACAGCAAGAAATCTCTTCTAGCCCCGTGTTCCTTCTTAGTAGTACAAGAAATACTTTATATTTTCTTGGCTGTGTTTAAGCCATTCAAGCACTACTGCTATAATATTTTTGTCACTTCATAACCTTTATTTCACAGTTTCAATTTTTAAAAGAACTTTATTCATCACCCCAACTCAAAAATTTGTAGGCACATTTTAAGTATGCTGCCACCAAGTGGCAGTTCTGCTACAGTCACCTGATCTGAATAAAAAACCCTTTGGCTTTGCCTGTCATTCAAAAGTAGATATCTACTAACACCTTCCTCTTTGAAGACTTATTAGGCCTCTTTAGTAACTTATTTCCCTACCATGAACACATCAAAAAAAGCTACACTTGCAGTTGCCTAATAATACATTTCCTTGTTCTCTCCTATATATTCCTTCAGAATTGTCTTCCATATGTGAGATACGAATAGCCATGTTTAAATGAATCATCTCAAATTACATTTTATATCAACTTTTAAGGAAATGAACACCTAAAGTACAACTAAGTACCTTCTCCACAGATTCTCAGCTTTCTTTAAATTGCCTTGTCTGAATTGCTAAGCTTGGCACTAAAATCCCTTCTCAGTAATTTGTTGAAAACTTCAGAGTTTCCTTGAATTCAAGTAACCCTGTGGGCTTTGCTAACACCCATATATTCTCTTTCTGTACCACTAACAGATATTCTAGGCATCTCATCCAAGCTGATGGAATAAACGCAGTGCTCAAAGCCTCTTTTTTTTCATGTGACAATAGAGAGTACACAAGCTTGCTCTTTTTTCTTTTTTTTTTAATATCTCTACAACTACAAATAGCTAAGTTTTCATTTTGTTCATTTTTGTCCCAGCTTTCCAAATCCCCATTCAGCCATATCCAATAAGGGCACCTGGCAGAACTTGCTAAAACTAATTTCTGTAGAGGACTTAATTAGTTACATAAAGCTCTCATCTACCTTAACAAAATACTTAGATCTCTCAGCCTTGTGAACTGTCTTAGTGATACTTTTTTTAAAATAAAAACCTCAAAAACTGTTTTCTGGAGGCATTTATATCCCTTAACCAGAGCAGATATCTTCTACAAAGAAAAGTTATATCCATTTTTGGAGCAGAGACTTAAATTGTTTCACGGTAGAGGAGTTTTCCATATTGCTTTGGGATATATTTTACAATCCATTCAAACTCAAAACAACTATATGCTCAGCCTCTAGAAGAAAGTGAAAATGGGATGACTTAGAAAGTAATATCAATAAATTATCTACAGGGGTAATCTTTATCTAACATAAAATGTCTAAATATTTTTATTTCTCTTCTACATTCTCTCCTTTCTCCACCACCTCGCCCTTCCTCCTCTACCTCCCTTTCCCCAGTCTCTCAACAACCTCTTCTGTGTTTAATCTTTTCTCAAAGCCCAGCTTTGCCTGCAAGTCTCTGGAGTAGGCTCAATATCCAGCCGCCTTTCAGTCATACTCCCAGTTGAGAGCAGCTCTTTTATTCAGCACCTCTAAAATCTCTGCCTCTTCCCAGCAATTCCAGCCAGTCCCATTGACAGCCCTGCCCCATAAGAAAAAAATCCAATGAGGCACAAATTTGTCTTCTAGATGCAGAATAATAAAAGTTTGATTCACCTACCAATGTTTAAAATCCTGATTTTGTTCTCTCTCCTTCATTGCCATTTCCACAGATCTAGAAGCCAAGACGACTGTTCCTAATAACAAACTCAACCTCTCTGGAGTTATTTTGCCTATGAAGTTAGAGGAAACCTTCCAGTTTAAAATAAATAGATGCATCCTTAACAAAATAAATTCCAACAATGTCTGATTAAGAATAACAACATATTATAGAATATCACTTTTGGACTGCCTATATGTACTAGGCACCACATATTCTGTATAATCTCAATAGCCATGAGCTTCTATTGTGTGCTAGCCACCTCAAAGCACTTTTTATTCATTATCTCACTTGGCCCTTCAACAGCATTATGAGGCAGGTACTATCATTATTCCCTTTTTCTGCAAATAAGGGAACCAAGGCACAGAGATATTTTAAAACTTGCTCAAGGTCACACAGCCTAGTCAGTAGTAGAGACAGAATATGAGCTCAGTCGGTCTGACTCCAGTATGCAGTCTTCATCACTGCACTCTACTCAGAACAAAACTGTGAAGGTGATTTACCTCCCAGGAAATATCAAGTCATTAACCGAGATCATGCACAGGTTCTTGCTGTGGTTGGAGAGTGTCATGCTCATATATGAATTTATAGCTAAATGGAAACAACCACTTAAAAAATGGATTTGCCTTAACTAAATATCGTATCAACAGAACGTTACACACAAATTAAGACCTTATAACAGAAATGGTATAAAAAATGTGTTAATTATGACATTCAATGTAAAATGGTCATTAGACTATTATTTTTTTACTTCTAGAAATTATTTTTTACCAATCTGCTTACTCTTTAGTAATATTTTATTCCATCTTATAAAAGATATTATTCTGTATTCTGTGGTGGATCTTTCCAAAATCTGAAGGTTTTTATAAAGGTCTTATTGTGCTATCTGTTGTTTCTGCTGGCTCTTGCTCATGTTTTATTTCTTTGTAAACTTTACTTAGCAATTTTTGACTGTAAACAGCTAATTACGCTCAGAATTTTACCTGAGAAAAAATTTTGAGTCCTAGATTTAAGATGAAATTTTCAAATAATTATTTATATTTGTCCTCTCAGTGAATGGAAACATTACCACTACTGGAAAATTCTTTTTTAATCTCATCAGCTTCAGAGATTTTAGGTTATTGAGATAATATCAATTTGATCTGTAAAGCTTCATAAGAGATAGCTTATGGTTATCAGTTTTCAAGAAAAATTTTTCCCTTATTAGTTCAGTGCCAAGGTTTGAGACAGTTTATTTTGAGGTCTCTTGAGTGGGCTGAGAGGTTATTTGTCTTACTTTTAATGTATTCTGGCCCTGAGAGTATAGCCTCATAGAGCCCCAGCTTTCCAAAGGGTCTTCTATTAGATTCCTACTTCTGGTTGGTTGTGAGCTTTGTCTTCCAATTCCTAAGCCCCATGAGGCCTCAAAAAAACTATGCTCAGTTTTACCCAGAAAGGAGACCTCACATCAGTAACTGGACTTTACTACCTCTCTGGGCCCCTATTTTCACCCAATTTTTGGTCTGAGTATTCCTTACTTTCTTGTAAGCTCATAGAAAAATTATAGAAATATTTCTTAAATTTTTATTCTGTAAATTTTGTGGTTTTCAGTGAAGGATCAGTTCAGGCATTTTGCCTACCATTTCACCATCTGGTAAAGTTATTTTTTGTCATTGAAACAATTTGCATATATACACAAAATGGATTTAAATTAGTAATAATAAGTTCATAGCTTGTTATTAAAATGGAATGAGATTAGCTATATGAAAAGCACTCCAAACACTGGGTGCTACATAAACATTTAGCCATGCATTTACTCATTCTTTTACTCATTCACAAATGTTTATTAAATGCCTACCATATGCTCAATGCCATCCTAGGTGCAAACTATACAGCAATGATAGAGAAAAGGAGAGAGGGAGAGATAGGGTGAAGAAAAAGACAGACAGAAAATAATAGGATATTTTAGTCTTTTAAAGCTTCTGAGGCCCTAACTGCACAGGCGAAACAAGAACTATGCATTCTGATCAAACCCCATTGATATTTCTTGGCCAAACGGGACTTGGGTAGACAGCCTGAGAGCATCTTTGAGGTACAGGATGTTTTGTGAATTAGCAAGTCTAAATCCACAGTTGATGGAACCTCCATGGCAGGGCTGAGGGTGCAGGTGCAGGGTGGGAGACTGTTGCTTTTCAACATAGTTCTGAACGATCTGATTTCTTGCTATGTGTATATATTGATTTATGACCATTAACAAATAAAATCTAGGAGTATGATTCACATATATAAGCAGGAAAGGCCTGGAGCCTGTATTGGTCATTATCTCCTAGAGATTTCCTAGAACTGGGCATAAACCCTAAAAGCTCCCTATAGATATTTGTGAATGAGTCAGTGGCTGAGTGACCTGAGGAACGAATAAAATCAAGTCATGTTAAGAAGTGCAACATAGGGAATGGTGAAGCCTGGAAATCACATAGTCCACAGATTGCCTACATGAGAATTACAGAAATACAGCTCCTATAATAGTAAATATACCTGTACCAGGGTAGAAACTTGATGAACTGAGCTTGAGCTGAATTTCAGTTCCCACTAGCCCTCTAAGCTGAACCTCTTTAGGTAGTGAAAAACCTGCTCAACTGTACAAGGCAGCTCTGAGTTAAGAGTGAAGGTTTGAAACAAGATGCATGGGTTCAAATCCTATCTCCTCTTCTTACTAACACTGTGACCTTGGACAAGTAATTAAACATCCAGTTTCCTTGTAAGTAAAGTGGAAATAATGTACTTCTCCAACAGACTTGTTATGAAGTTCCAGTGAGTGAACGCATATAACATAGCACTGAGAACGTTGTTTTTAGATAGTACTTGGTCAGTTAATGTTTGCTGTCTTTCATATTCCCACCTCATTAACTTTGGGTACCTTTGCAAAATATATTTCAGTTTGTACAGTGACTTAACTGTAGTATATGCATGGGTTTTGTCGTCCAGTGGATAGAGCATTGAATGTGGAGTCTGAAAACCTCTTTCCCAGTGACACCTCCTTCACACATCAACTCAAAGCCAAGTGACTTGGAGCAGCTCATTCCACCTCCTTGAGTATCAAGTTTCTTCGGCTCTTAAACTGAAATCATAATGCCTCATAGTCGTGCTCTGCAGTTTAAACGAGACAGTGTATTAAAAAAGTGTTTTCATTGTAAAGCCCTATACAATCTGAAGATATTGGAGGTAATTGAAGAGCATAAAACACAAACCTGTTCCTACTTTTCTCCAGTAGCCACAAACATGGAAAGCATTCAGTATATATGTCTGAATTAATTAATAAATTTGTCAGTGAATGAGAGCTTAACAATGTTTTTCAAAACAGGATATAGATCACCTGCATTACTATTATCTGGAGAACGTGTTAAAAATTACCCTTGGGGGTGGGCTAGACCAGAGGTTCTCAACCTTTACT
The DNA here is from genome assembly GCF_009761245.1 of Sapajus apella. Lineage (NCBI taxonomy): Eukaryota > Metazoa > Chordata > Mammalia > Primates > Cebidae > Sapajus > Sapajus apella. Next base: position 7,370,013 of record NW_022436966.1, read on the forward strand.
GCACACTGAACTCACTAAAGAGCTTTAAAAAATACCATGTATCCCACCCCCAGAGACTGGAATGAAATTTGTCTGGGGTGTGGTTCATGCTTTGGGATTTTTAAAGCTCCCTTGGCTGATTCAAATGTGCAGTCAAGATTGAGAATTGCTGCTCTAGTTTATTGAGGCTGATTGGTAAAGCAGACACTAATATTTGGCAACTCGGAAGTTGTTTCCCATTCCTTCTTCCTCGCCACTTCCCTCCATGAAGCTTGGAAAGAGAAAGGATTCATTTCTCAACCTTCACTGAAGGCAGGGTGACTGTGTGCCCAGGTCTGGACTGAGGGTTGGGACACTGCTGTGTGGGAGGTGGAGGCTCCTTCCTGCTTTTACTCTTCTGATCAATGGTGCAAATGTGTCTCCTCACCTTTGACCCCCTCCTGCCTTGAACACCACAGTATGGCTGGACCTGCCACAGACCCTATGAGAAAGGCCAACTAAGTGGACCCCAGAGGTCTCATCCTCGACACTGTAGAGCCTCTGAATCAACTTCCACAGTCACTCACCTCTAATCTTCTTGTTATGTGAGAAAATCAAACTCCTAATTTGTTTATGCCACTGAAATCCAGCTTTCTGTTGCATGCAACTGAACACAATCCTAACTGACAGAAGAAGATCCTATTTCTTTTTGCCGCAATCTTCAGAAATGACACCAATATATTAAATACTTTTATGTAAAAGTGACTACATGTTTATTTACAGAGTGAGGAGTTTGCCTGAGAAGGAATTTGAAGAGTAGCTTAGTTGAAGGTGTGGACTCCTGTAATTAAAAACACTCAGAGACTGTCTTAACTGTAGAAATAGCCGTGACGGAAGAGGGACTTTGATCAAATATTTCCTGGAGATTTTTCTCTCTTATTGTTCCTTTACAGAATTGCACAACATTTGGATTAAGGACAAGTAGTAGAGAAAAAGTATACCCTCCATTCCCATCCCTCCATCCCTTCCCAAACTTGGGTGGCTGCTCAAGGAGCAATGGATAGGTATCCCTGGCAGCTCCTTCTGGATTGCTTGAAAGAGCTAGCTAGTCCAGTGGCTCACAGTGCTCCTAACAGTTTCATCATGCCACTAAGTCTTCAGGTGCTATTCACACAGGTGTGTCACTCCTCTAAGCAGCTGGTATTAACTTCAAGATGCCCCTAGCAGGGCACCCTCAAGACTTCAAGAGCCCCCATTCTCCAACTTTTGGTGAGGGTCTCTCTACTCCCCAAATCCCTATAAACAGGGAAAGAAACAAGAGATCAGAGTTCCTCTCCTGGAGCATGACCCATAGAATGTCCAACTGTGCTTAGCTCCCCGCAGGCCTCTGCACAGGATGGCAAAGGAAGGCAATTGTGCTTATCCCATTGTTGACTCTCTACCTATGAGTTCCATCCTGTGTCTTAGGACATCTGCTGTTCTTTGGTGGGCTCTTCACTCCAAATCAAAGCAGATATCTTCCCACACTGTTTTGAGGTATCCAAGCCTCTTTCTCCTGCTTCCCTTCCTTTCTGTTGAAGTCTCTATCAGACTCATCACTCAAACTCTACTGCAAAATGATAAATTACCTTGACCTTCCATTGCTCAAAGTTTAAAAGCACTCTTGTATCTACAGAATTCAAACTTCGTGAATTGGCATGGAAGAGTTCTCATATTGTGAGCCCTCATAATCCTCCTGTCACGATCCCTACCACTCTTGAGTGAAGCCTACATACCATATTGGTTTACATCCTGCTTCTCAGACACAATTTGAAAATCTTAACAAGTTTCCTGCAGTCAAGATAAAGGGCTGTACTTGGCAAAACTGTTTAACTACTGGATTTACCTGAGCAGTTGTTTAAAATACAATTTCCTGGAATCCACTTTGAGAGAAAACTTGATCCTATTGCTCTGGGATAGAGCTGGAAGATTTGCCTTTTTGAAAATATAAAATGTCCATTTTAATGACTCAACAAATTTGGGAAATAATAATGAATAGTAAAGAGGAAGAAATTTACTTCTTTTATCTTGATTCTGTTTGAAATCTACCTGTCCTTCAAAGTCCAACTCAAACTTCTTGTCTCTAAGGCCTTCAGACACTTGGACCCATGGGCTTCCACTGACCTTCACAGGGTACTAGGCAGTCTGCCCTGTGATCCATGCTGCTATTTAACCTTTCATGTGACTGTGCACCTTATCTCATTCAGCCTTGGGCCTTAAACAGAGGTGTGCATCAGAATTACTTGAGAAGAGCTTTCAGAGTAAAGATGTCAGGGAGTCTTTGCTCCTGTTGATTTCATCCAAGGTGGCTACACACTGAAAAAAGCTCTTCTGGTGCTGTGGTTTGGATGTGGTTTGTTTGTCCTCACCAAATCTCATGTCAAAATTTGATTCCCAGTGTGGTGATGTTGGGATGTTGGGATCTAGTGGGAGGTCTTTGGTTTATGGGTGTGATGCCTCTTGAATGGGTTGGGGGGCTTTCTCACAATAGTGAGTAAGTTCTCATTCTTGAGAGATTAGGTTGGTTCTCAGCAAAATAAATTAGTTTCCACGAGAGTGGGTTGTTATAAAGTCAGAAAACCCCACGGCTTTTAGTTACTCTTTGTGAGTGGCTGTTACCCCTTTGACTTTCACCATATTTTGACATAGCACAGAAAACCTCACCAGAAGCTGAACACATACCAGTGTCATGCTTCTTGTATAGCCTGCAGAACCGTGAACTAAATAAACCTCTTTTCCTTATGAGCTAACTAGCTGCAGATATTCCTTTACAGAAACACAAACTGATTAAGACATCTGGTGACTCTAATGAGTGTCCACTGCCTTTTTACCCCACCTCACACCATATTTGTTTGGGAATTCCTGTACTCATCATACTACGAGGTCCTTGAGGATAAGAACAGTATCTGACACTTGTTTCTAGTTTGCACATGGCTTTACATAGCCTTGAGTTTTGTGAAATGAGTGTCCCATCAAGATGTGTGGATTGTTTAACTGACTGATTGCAAAGGGTTAGAAATGGCCTCTGCAGTATTCAATAGTTAATATTCATTCTGTTTCTATTCCTAGTCCGTGTACTCATAGTACAACTGTTTGCTACAAATCCTAAACTGTCTGACGAATCTATTTGTAACCAGTGATACTCAAAATCAGCAAGAGGTGCCAAACACGTTAGCATAATGGATGGCCTCTTGCTTTTCCTAGAGCAGCAAATCAAGGGCACCCTCACCCATTCTAATGTCACATACACTGATAAACCTGGGGCCAATTCAGAGGCACTGCCAATATGAACATTCAGCCTCCATGGAGGTATTCAGCTACCTCAAAGGCTGCTCTGATGTTCTTTAAAAATCTTTCTAACAAGAGGCTGAATTGAAATTGCTTTGACTCTTACATTGAAACAGTTGTCATCCAGCCCGTAACAAAACCAGCAAAAAATAGCATGTCGCTGGGGTCAATCCTAGCAATTAGATAAAATAAGATGGACACCCAGATGGCATGCTTTGTAATTCTGAAAGTGCATAAAGTCCTTTGCATGCTGAAAAATTCCTTTACTATTGAATTGCCAAGGAATCTGTTGTAGCAGTTCCTTAAAATGTAGTGTGTTGCTAATAAATAAATGGTAACCAGGCATTCACAGCACATAGTGGTTGATTTGTCATATTGGTTTTAGTTACACATTAGGGCTTTAAGGACAAAAAAAAGTAAGACAGTTAAGTTTGATTAACTGGGATCAAATCCTAAAAACCCTAAAAAGGTGATAAAGTAAGCATATGTGCATAAAAACCGACAAGGGCAATGGGGTTAATTATCCCAGGGAAGGTTCTGGTTGGCTAGGACATGAAAATGCTGAAAACCAGAAAGGGTTAAAAGAGGGGAGGTGAAAGTGCCAAAAAGAAGTGATTTAAGAGCTGAAGGGCACATACACTGACTCTGGGTATCATCATTCTAAAAATCACTTGGAACATGAATATACCAAGTTTGGGATTATAAAAGTAATGTTTAGGAAGTTGTATAAATCTAATTTCCAGGATCTAAAAGAGACCAGCCAATGTAAAGCTCCAGACAAAAATCTGATTCTTTTTCAGAAACTACTGGTTTAACTCACACACACAGACTATCCACTACAGATGGGGGTCACCCAATGGACACGTCTTCTTCACTCCAAACATCAGCATTCACTCCTCTGGACTACTCAGACACTCTCAGTGTAATGGGTTCTCTCATAATTAAACTGTTCATTAGTGGACCCATACCAACCGTTCCACATCTCATGGGCTGAACTCTCACCACTGGGACTGTTTATGCAGGGACAAACTATTTCTTCAGTATGGACTTTTTAGATGTAAGAAATCCTTGAAAGACCAAGGAAATAAAGACAGCAGGAAAAGTAGAAAGAGAAAAAACAGAAAGAGGGCAAAAGGAAAGGAAAGATAGTAGGAAGGGAGAGAGGAAGGAAGAGAGGAGGGAAGGAAGGAAGGGAAGAGGGAAGGAAGGAAGGGAGGAGGGAAGGAAGGAAGGGAGGAGGGAAAGAAGGAAGGGAAGAGAGAAGGAAGGAAGGGGGGAGGGAAGGAAGGAAGGAGGGAGGGAAGAAGGAAAAGGAAGGAAGGAAGGAAAGAAGGAAGGAAGAAAGGAAGGGAGGGAGGGAGGGAAGGAGGGAGGGAGGAGGGGGGAGGGAAGGGGAAAGGAAAGGGGAGGGGGAAGATGAAAGGAATGAAAGAAGAAGGGAAGAGGAAAGGAAGGAAGGAAAGAAGGAGAGAAGGAAGGAAGGGAGGAGGGAAGGAAGGAAAAGAGGGGAAAAAGAAGGGAGGGGGAAGGGAGGAAGGGAGGAAGAGAAGAAGGAAGAGAGGAGGGAAGGAAGGAAGAGAACAAAGGGAGAAACAAAAGGAAGACAGAATTCTAATACTTTGGTCATAGCGTTCATATGATCTTGGAAGTCTCCACGGGGGAGGTGTGGCCCGAGTTGAGAAGAAATTGAGAGCAAGAGCCAAGAAGCAGAATGATGCTGAGGGACACAGTCTTTCTCATGGCCACTCTAAGGCCCTAGACTTGCATGGCTTCCTCAAATCCAAATAGTGTCTCTTCTAGTGTTTATCAGCTTCTTTAGCTGCTGCCAGAGCACTGCCTCTGTCTGCAAGGTCTTTAGAGTGGATGTGGTTCAGTCTGCCTGGGGTGCTGGAAATTGACACAATTCTAACAGCAGTCCATGTTTTAACATAAACCAGAATTCTCTGTGAATTCTGACTTCCCTGTCAAAGGGGAATCCTGTATAAAATACTAAATTTATGTGGCTGTGTCAGATCCCTTCCAAAGAAAGCCAGAGTAAGTGAAGAATTCTGCACATGTAGGAACATGGAACCTCTAAGGGTCCTTTCTGTGAAGGAAATCTCCTGGGGGATGAGGAAGAACTGAGTCTTTAAAATTACCTTTATTTATGTACATACAAGGAGTTCTAACTGTACTAATCTTTAATTGTATGAATTTCTACAACTCTTGTCCTTAAAATAGTTCCTTCACATTCTGCTACAGTCATTATCAAACATATACATTCTAAAGTATGATACCTAGAAATTAACAATAAAATTGAGAAAAATGAATTATGGTGCTCATTTCATCTAGAAGCCACGATCCAGTTGATGAAGCGGTTCCATGAACAGGCTTTAGGATCAACAGAGGGAGTCAAAGTCAAGGCTCTAGTCCACCAGCTGTGTGACAAAGGGAAAGTTCTGTAAGATAGCTAAACTCACTTTGGGCGGCAGAGGCAGGCAGATGCAGATCATGAGGTCAGGAGTTCGAGACCAGCCTGACCAACATGGTGAAACTCTGTCTCTACTAAAAATACAAAAATTAGCCGGGTGTGGTGGTACATGCCTGTAGTCCCAACTAACTCTGGAGGCTAAGGCAGGAGAATTGCTTGAACCTGGGAGGTGGAGGTTGCAGTGAGCCAAGATTGCACTATTGCACTCCAGGCTGGGCAACAGAGTAAGATTCCAACTCAAAAAAAAAAAAAAAAAAAAAAAAAAAAAGATGGCTAAACCTCAGTTCCTCTTCTGTGTGGTTAGAACTACCTTATAGGGCTGTTCAAGGGATTCAGTCATCTAAATGATTCAGTCATCTAAATTATACTTATTATGATTGTGTGATAGTTAAGTTTAGTGTTTCAGCTTGATGGGGCTAAGGATGCCTAGATAGCTGGTAAAACATTATTTCTGAATATATCATGAGGGGGTATTTGGAAGAAATTAACATTTTGATCAGCAGACAGGGTAAAGAAGATTCCTTTTACCAATATGGATGAGCATCATGCAATCCAGTGAATACCTGACTAAACAGAAAAATGAAGGGAGGGTGAATTTGCTTTCTCTGCTTGAGCCGAGATATCTGTCTCCTCCTGCCCTCAGACATCAGCATTCCTGGTTCTCAGGTTTCTGGACCCAGCTAAGATTGAATGACACCACCAGCTTTCCTGGTTTTCTAGCTTGCAGACAGCAGATTGTGAGGTTTCTTAGCCTCCATAACTGCATGAGCCAATTCTTGTAATAAATCTCTTCTAATATGTATCTCTCTTTATCCCACTGATTATTTCTCTGAAGAACACTGGCTAATACAGACTGTGACCACGGGGTCTTGCCAGGTGCTGGAAGCCCCTGTGATACACTGGGCCACAAGTCAGACAGCCTAGTTTATGCCCAGCCACATGGCCTTCATTTTGTCTAGTTCCCCAACTGTGAAATAAAAGTCTTTGACTAGTTGATGCTGTGCTAGCTAACTAGAAACACATTGATTCTTCTAAAAAATAGTTTGTTTTTTCCTTTTAAGATGTTGGGGAAAATAGTGTGTAACCATAGAGAGGCCATGTGAGGGAAGTGACACCTCTTGGAAGCTCAAATAAAGATGATCTTGATGATGTTCCTCAAGGCACAATCAGACATGAGTTAGACACTCCTCAACTTTGCTCCCAGAAGGAAACACTTCCAAAATGTTACCCCGGGTCCACCTTCTTCTGCTGTGCCCCTAATAAACGTTCTCTCCTGCATCCCTGCCTTCCCCTGGTCAGCAGCTGCTAAAAGTTTTATCCACCTCATTTGACCCCTCCATTCACTCATCCTCATCTCCCAACCCCATCTCAGTGAGCTAGGAGCTTCTGCAGAACTGGTTTAGTGAAATTGTTGGGTGGGGAAGTTCATTCCATCAACACCAAATAGTTCACAGAAACCACTCAAGTCTAGCATTAGGTGGGAGGCAAAGGCTCATAACAAAAGAACGTGATTTGGATGGAATTTCAAGACAGACACAAACATCGTATTTCTCAACGATGAGAAAGGGATGAAGTCAGAATCCCACTGGGTGGGGCAATGTGAGGAGGGAGGAACATAGCTACTTAGCTCCAAGGCTGAGAACTCTCAGAAAGCTGACATAAGTGTGTCCTCCCTGAAAGCAGACTCTTTAAACTTGAAGTGTAGATGTTTACCAAGCAAAGCTCAGAGCCTAAAGATAAGGTCTCTCTATGGAAAATACACAAAAGGGAAATAAGTCAGACGTGACAACTTTAGAGAGTTCAAAAAAACTGTAATGAAAGTGTCTCTTGATGTGTATTCTTGTTATGTTTTAATCTTCCCAGCCATATTCCAAATGACAAATCAAGAACTTTTAACTTGTAAGAGTGTTACAAGTTAATCAGTCCAAAACCCTGCCTTCCTGTAGGTAGTTTCACCCTCGTTTCCCCCATGAAGAATTTAGACCCAAAACATTAAGCTAAAGATGTATGGTCACACCTATAGTTAACAGTAAATAGCAGAAGAAAGTGAAGTATATTAGAGGTGATGTCTCATAAGGGCACTTAAGTCCTGGTGAGGTCTTGGAATCATTTTTATAATCATATGAAAGTATTAGTGTCAGTTTAGATCTTCCAGGTACTAGCTTAGATCAGTGCTTCTCAAACTTGAGCATGCATCAGGATCACCTAAAGAATCTGTGAAAACACAGACGGCTGGGCCCCAACCCCAGAGATTGTGACTCAGTAGATCTGGAGTGGGGCCTGAAAAGGCATTCCTAACAAGTCCCGTGGTGATGCTGACACTACAAATCTGGGATTGGCCTAGAAAATTTGAGGGGGTGGGGCTCCAATTCCCTAGATCATTTCTTGGAGTCTGATTTTTATGACTAGTAGGCAGCCTTTATTCCATTTACTCCACTCAAGTTCCCACACAAGTTGAGGAAAGTGGTTTCAATCTTTGACACAGAATGACGCCCATGGCATGAGGAAGCAAGCAATTCAAACACATGAACAAAAGCTAGAAAAGGATGCATGTATATATCTGCTTTCAGAACTCCAAAAACTACAAATAGGCTTTGCTGCAACTCTGGGTTGAACTCAAGATATGGGGCCTAGAGTAAGTACCATTAATATCTTGGAAGTAATACAGGGGTTCTGCAAATGCCTGCCTTTTTCCTTCCTTCCATCCCTCCTTCCTTTTTTACTTTCTTCTTTTCTTTCCTCTTTCCTTGCTTTTCTCCTTCCTTCCTTCCTTTCTTCCATGTTTCTTTCCTTCCCTCCCTCCTTCCTTCCTTTCCTTCTTCCTTCCTTTTCTCCCATCCTTGTTTCCTTTCTTCTTTCCTTCTAAAAATTACTCAGTCAAAAATAAATTTCAAAAATTAAATTAAATTGACAAAGCACAAGTTGGAACTCATCTCAAAGCTATTTATCCTGAAAAGCACTACCATTCTGTTTTTCCTGAGCTTTTTCCTAATGGGAAGAAATGACAGTCCATCTTGGAGACCTTCCCAGTATCCTTTACAAGTGGTAAACTCCCATGGTTCAGTCTCTTACTCCATCCTACTACAAGTAGGACTTTAGAGTCTGGCCAGCACAAAGACAAGGACAGCCTTGAAAGTCGGAGGTGGTGGAAATCATCCATCTCACTGTCAATGGCATACATCACTCTGATGTTTCAAGCCGTATATACACACATCATTTTGTGTAATTTATGGCCCTAATTAGATCCCAGTGGCAGTATTCCATCAGCTAACAATGCATATCCTAATCACCTTTTCTTCATACAAATGATTTCCTTAACTTTGCATGCATAACTTAACAGCTTTTATTTTAAAAACTCATGTTAACAGCTTTCCTGTGGTAACCAGTAGGGGTGCTATGATAAGAATCTAATTTGCTGTAAAAATGACTCATTTGTCAAATAAGCATTAAAATAATTGTTCCCCTTTTGACTGTTACCCTGCTGTTTCCAGTCATTTTCCAAAACTAAATTATTTACTCATTTGAAAGTTCAGCTGTGCATATTTTAATTGATATTCCCTCATAGGACTCATATTGTTAATGACAATAATTAACCCGAAAAGGCTGCTAAATAATTATGCTGGAAAGATATGAAGTATTTGCACAGAAAGTAAAATCAGCGTTTGAAAAACTATCAAAATGTAAAACTTTCATATTTTATGGCAAAGCACGGTAATAGTTCATAATCAAATTAAAGAGAGAAAGGGAAAATGTAGATTATATGATTTGATACAGAATACTTTATGTTTTCAATATAGGAAAGTAGTCTAGCTAACAAGATGACTCTGCCATCTCAGTAAGCTCCCAATATTACTATTGTAGCCGGCGATATAAATTGTTCTTCAGTACTTAGCATGGCTTGGAATTGGAGCAAACTAGCTCTTAATAACACCTAACACATATTTGCTGCATCTCTGCTAGATAAATCTTCCCTGTGATGGACTCAACAAGCTTCACCCACATCTAAGGGAGACACAAACAGTAGACAGACTATACCCCTTTCCCAAGAAGTACAGCTGTCTTTCAAAGTGTTGAGAAGTTCTCAACAGAAGTGGCAACTCCTTACTCTCTGGGACCCAATAAGAGTAGAATTCAGAAGCAGCAGCTCTTGTTTCTGGAAGCTTGTCAAATTAAACAAAGAAGGGACCACAGAGGGTCTTAGACTTATTGATATGGGGTCTTCTTTTGCCAGTCTACCAGGCTTCTAGTCTCTAGAATCCATTTAGGCTAATATGCCACTGGAGATAGCTGGAGACCATTTACCCAAGTGGACAGTTAGGACTGCTACACTCACAGAGGTCTTGACATGGGTCTCAGGACCTGGTTATGTAGGTTACATAAATGCTTTTGAACTAAAACAGGAAACAATTTTATAAGGCACAGAAATTATAGAACTCCAGTGAAGATTTGCATTGCCATATTGCTATATACCTCCAATATGGGAAGAACACGTAATTGAACATCAAAAAATGCCTCTGTCATTGTTTCAGATCCCCTTATTTTTACCTTACTGGTAGCATAATAATGTAATAAAAGTGATATTAACGCTTTTTATTTATATTGTTCTACTTATTTTCTCTCACAGGTGCAAAGACTAATGCTGATAGGAGGCAGAAGATTAATTTATGAATACATGGCCATGTCCTACTTTCACAAATATCTCCCACAAGCACTGAATACATGGAATGAATGGATGAGTAAGTATGGTTCTAATTATGCTTGTCATTTAAAAAAAATGAAACTTGCATAAAGAAGAAGATTTGATTTCAATATATATATAGATTGTTCATTAATTATTATCTATATTTGTCATCCTTTATAGAAAAATTAATTTAGCAGCTATTCTGTGCTTAATACCAGCAATATAGTGGCTAACAGACAGACAGATCCTCTACTCTCAAGATGCTTACATTCTGGCACTTAAACTAATAATTTTTTTCTGGTCAAGATAATATAGAGTGAGAATATTTTAATGCAGTCCCTCTCTCCAAATCTTTAGAAATCATACAAAGATATAACTGAGCTCAGTAGGAAGATAAATATTCTTGGGCCAGAAATGCAATGTGGTGGGCTTGGCTGTAGCAACTGGCCAACAGTGCTCCAGGTCTTGAAGCAAGCATTGGAGCCAGGAACCCAGCTCCATATCAATGAGAGCTCGAAGTTAGGGACTACTGTGAGGCTGTCCTATAGACAAAATGAAACTTAAAGTCGGGGAGGGACGTTACTGCCATATTGTGCCTAGCATTAGGGCTATGGGCCCATGGAGCTGGACAAAGGTATAATCAGCTTCACAGACAAGAAAGGAGCTAAGCCATCCATCCATTGGCTTAGTGCCTGGCCCTGCCACACTCTTAATGTTATCTTAAGGAGAAGTCTAAAATGCTGTTATTACAAGCTCTGATCCCAAACTTAGGACAGAGGGAGGAAAGGGTAAGGCAGAAGCCACAAACCCACTAGACAAGGAGAGGCAATCACTAAAGGAGAGAAGTGTGTGTGTGTGTGTGTGTGTGTGTGTGTGTGTGTGTGTGTGTATCTGTGTCTGTGGTGTGGAGAGGAGGGGGAGGAGTCCACTCAAAATGAGCCTCTACAACAAAATTCCAAACTATATGAGATAATCTAGTGCTAAGAAAAGTAGCTAAAAATTAGCAATACAAATATAAATTCAGCCAGATAAAATTAATTTTATAGAACAACATAAAGACTTTAAAATAAGTATACTTAAGGTACGCAATTAGAAACTAAGTGGTAGAGTCTTTATTTAAAAGAAAAGAGGCTGGGCATGGTGGTTCATGACTATAAGCCTAACACTCTGGGAGGCCAAGGCAGGTAGATCACTTGAGCCCAGGCATTTTGAGACCAGCCTAGGCAGCATCTATACAAAAAATACAAAAATTAGCCAGGCATGGTGGTGTGTGCCTATAGTCCCAGCTGCTTGAGAGCCTGAGGTGGGAGGATCACCTGAGTCCGGGAGGTTGGGTCTGCAATAAGCTGTGATCATGTTACTGCATTCCAGCCTGGGTGACAGAGTGAAACTTTGTCTCAAACACACACACACACACACACACACACACACACACACACACACACACACACAAATTAGAGGCAAGAAATTGTGAAACAAGAACAGGTAGAAATAATATAAGATCATGTAAGAACCAATTAAAATCTTGGAAATGAAAAATAAAGTCACAGAAAGTATAAAAGAAACTTGTAAGGCAAGTTAAAATCTAGATGGGACAAGATGAAGTGCAGAATTCTGGAGCTGGAAGATATTATTGAGTAATTCATCTAGAACGAAGCCCAGAGAAATCCAGGGAACAACAGGAGAGAACAGCAAAGAGATACAGAGGTTACAGGCTGAGACACTCTATGCTGGGATTAGTGAACTGTGACTCACAGGCCAAACTCAGCCCTCTGCCTGTTTTTGTACAGCCTGTGAGCTAAGTGATTTTTACAGTTTTTAATGGTTGGGAAAAACTCAAAATAATAATATGTTATGATACATGAAAATTATATGAAAATTTAATTTTGGTATTCATAAATAAAACTTTATGAGAATAAAGTTTTATTTTTATTATAAATAAAATAAAAAACATTGATCTGTTTACATATTGTTTATCACTGCTTTTAAACTACAATGGTAGGGTTGAACAGTTGCTACAAGAACAAAATGGGCGACACAGCCTATTATCCAGTCCTTTACAGAAATGTTTTCAAATCTCTGCCCTAATATCTCAGTTTCAGAAAGAAGGAAGGAAATGCCATAGAAGCTATATATGGAGAGACAATCAGAGAATTTTACAGAATTAAAGAAAGACTTGGTGAGAGAGATTTAATACTCTGCACCTTAACTGTTCCTTATTTTAAGAATACTGATGGGACATTTGTTGGACCATCACTGAGTTTTATAATCTAAGGTTCCCAGCCAATTGTACTATATCACTGAACTGACCCATTAATTTGACAACTCATCAATTCAGTCAACCATCTGTTGTTGCTCCACTGAAGTGGTAGTTTAATTCTGCTCAATGGCATCTAAAAACTCAAACTTTATAAATCTCAAAAATTATCCAGGCTTCTATTCATCCATCTCACTAAATTTCTGTCCTCTCCTGAGACACAGCCCCTTGAGTTACCTTGCTCACTCAATTTCTTCTACGAGGCATGCCCTTTCCATGGTTCTTCATGCTGCTATCTTTCAAATTGCAGTCTTTCCAGATATAGCTAAGACATTATCTTATTCATTCAGTCTTGATCCTGCAAATATTTATTGAGTGTCAGCCATGGAGCAAGTGCTCTTCTAGGTGCTAGGAAGGCAAAGGAAAACAAGTAACAGCCTCTGCCTTCAAGGATCTTACTGCATTTGAAAGGTATGCAGGCAATGAAAATACACAGTAAGTGCCGAATTCAGAAGAAGAAGGGCAGATGAGGTACACATAACACTTGGTGGCTTGATACAGTCAAGGAAGGTTTCTTGAGAAAGTGAGATCTTAGTTGCAACATCAAAGATGAGTAGGAGTTAGCTGAACACAGGCGGTAAGAAAGAGAAGAGAGAGGTATAAGGTATATCATACACAACAGCCAGGAGGTAAGAGTGCAGGCAGAATTTCAAAAGCTGTTCAGTTAGAAAGTAGAGGCTGTGGTACAGGTAGTGAGTTAGCTATAAATGAAGCTAGAAAGGCAAACAGGAGCTAGATCACTAAGAACCGTTTAGATCTGGAGTATTAGGCAGGGAGCAAGGTGGTCATATTTAAACTTTAGAAAGATTTCCCCCAACAGTGAGGAGGCTGGCTTGGTGGTGGCAAGATAAGCATGGATACAGGCAGGTAGGTCCATTCGGTTGCAGGAAGATGGAGAGATACTATCTTGCACCTTCTATTTTCCCTGTGAGGTCAGATACCATGCCATCTACTAAAAGAGAAGATGGTTGGCTAGGTGGAGGATCTTTGTCATAGCTGTTATGAAAAATAGGATAAAGATACATAAAGCTGATTAGGAAAATACAAAGGACTGTCAAGCACATTGAGATTGTAGACCTTGAATTTTTAGCAGCCCATTTACTCAGCAGCCTGGCACGGAGATGACAGATAGCAGGTCAATAATCCACAGTTGAGAGTTTTACTTGGCATATGTGATCCAAGAATAATGAACCCAAGGAGTTGAAGAGGCTTGCAACAGTCCGGTTTTAAATGGACCATGAAACTAGGATGATGAGGGAAGAAAGTGAAGACAAGAGGACCCAGAGAGCTGGAGGACTAGAAAATGCCAAGCCACCTAAATAACAAGGACTCCGAGAGCCCCAGAAGGAGAGGAAGACATGGTTAGATTGTAACAGGGCAGTGGTTTCATCAGCAAAACAGTAGTGGGTAACACCAAGGTCAAAGATAGCCATGGGAATAGATAGATAAAACCAAGAAGAAGCTAAAATTAGGAGCTGAAGTAATAAAGGAGTGGCCAGGGTAAAAATGGGTCATCACGTGGATGATGTTTTCACTGTGGATGATGGAAGGTTTTGGCTTGGGGATAGAGAAGAAGACTGAAGAAGTCTTCAGTGAAACAGAATCATGCAGAAGGTGAAACATCACAACAAGGAAAGGCAGAGGGCACTTTAATTGAATGGCATGATTGTCAGAGGAGAAAAGGCAATTTTGTATATATAATGATAATGGAAATGCCATTGTCGTCAAAGACCTCCCAGACCAGAGTCCTATTATGTGGGGGTGATGGAAACTAGCTGCAGAAAGCCAAGTGCTCAGGGAAAAGCTTGGTTTTTTAGCTGGATTCGAAAGTGGATGCCAGCTTAGAGAAAAGATTGAGAATATAAAAGGAAGAACTTATCCTCAAAGGGGATACGTTAACTGACTACTATTCATTATTACCTGGGGGATAAACAAGGAGGTGAACAGAAGGCAAAGTGGAAAGGTTTTGGAGAGAGGGAATTCTGGAGAGGATGTGTCAATTCAGTTTATATCACTTATTCATTCAACAAATAGTTGTGAATTCAAGCCTTTGGCATACATGGAGTTGGTGCTAAGGACATATAAACGGAGAATACATGGACTCTCTCCTCAAGGCACTCTTCATCCATTCGTCATAGGCCATATTGGAGTTCTTTAAGAGTAATCTCCCCATGACATCATGGTGGAAGCAAAGACTGTTGGGAGACTTCCAAGAAGAGATCACAGTTCACTGTCAGGTTCCCAAGCAAAGACATGAGATGGTGAAGTTGCTGACTTCATGAATATCCTACAGTGATTCTATTGCCATCCAAGAGACAAGGTAGCACAACCTACTGCTGTCTCTGCACAAACGCAAGAGGAAGGGAAAACTCCACACCAGGTGTCACCGCTTCCATCTCCACCAAATGCTTTCTTTGAAGTGCCAGCATGCAACAGTAAACAAAGGGAACAAACATGAACTTCACTGTCACAGGGATAACTGTGGTCTGTTTGTGTGACTATCTCCTCCACCAGATTAAGAGCACCTCAGAAATAGGTGTCCTGTCTTATTTCTCTGTACCTAACACTGCACACAGCACAGCATGTTACATAGTAGACAGTCAATAAAAATGTGTTGAGCTGAAATGAACTGAACCACACAACTGACATTTGCATGGTATTTAACAGTTGACCAAGTAGCTTCACATTAAATATCCCAGGGTTATATAAACTTTGCAAAGTAATCATTTGCATAGCTCTACTTTGTTGAATACTCTCTACCTGTTAGAATCAGCCTAATTATTTTCCACACTTTATATATGCAAAAGTGAGTTTCAAAAGTTAAGCAACTTGCTCTGAGTTATACAATTAGTCACCCATGGAGACAGACTTAGAACCCACAGAATCCTGGACAGTTTCTGTCACAAAATGCTGTAGCCCAAAGGAAGTTAATTCCTTGGTGGTCAGTGAATGTGAAAAAGAGAAGTAATGACATTATATAGTATAATAGTATTGATACAATTATACAATTCTGTATAATTATATACATAGTATAATAGAATGACATTATATAGCATAATAGTATGGATACAATTATATATTTATAGTATAATAGTATCAACACTATTGAATCAATTATATATCAATATACCGTAATAGTATAATGATATTATATAATAATATTGATAGTACCATAATGATAATATACTATCAATAATTATAATCATTTATTGCCCCTCTATTCTATGCAGGTTTTACCTATATAATCTCTAATATAAAAACCTGTAGAATACCTATTACTATTCCATTTTATACATGAAGAAACTGAGAATTAGAGAGCCTAATTAATTTACTCAAGTTCCCAGAGCAAGAAAGAGATACACTGCAGCTCCAAACCCAAGTCTGAATTCTTTCTCCCATTCTATTCTGCCTCATAAAGCATCCCAAATCAGTCCCTGAATGTTCTCTTGCCTAAATCTTCAACCCTAAGTATTCTGAAATTTATGGCCAGAAAGAATTTCAGCAGTTTTTTTTTGGCACCAGCGCTGAGAGTCAACTAGCCACACTTAACTGAATACTATTCATTGTTCCTTGGGGGATAAACAAGGAGGTGAACAGAAAAAAGAAAAGATCATTAATTCTTTCTTTCATTCATCCAATATTTAGTGAGTGCTCACCACATGCTGGTCACTGTTCTGGCATTGAGGATGAAGAATGAAATCAAACAGAAAAAAATCTGTCCTCATAGGACACCTATTCCAGTTAGTCACTGTCCTCAGTGGTCCCTACTCTTGTTACAGTACCCTCCCCCTAGCACACCCCAACCCCAGACACACACACGCACTCATATGGAGCTTTTCCCACCTCTGCAAATGGCAATCATGTTTTTCCACCCCCAGGTCCTGAAGAGAGACAAGCTGCCCTATAAACAGAGCATCCACAAATGATGTCCAGGGGCTGGATTTTTATAGGGCCTAGAAAATTGTACCCCTACAGCTATCTGAGAGAACCTGCAGCCATCATTTTCATTAGTCAGAGGGATGTAGAGATAAGGGAAGAAAACATATGGAAGACAAGCTTCAAAATACCATGGCCGGGCCACACGTGCCCAAAAAATGAGCTGCTCTGCCAGACCTCAACTACCAAGCTGAATCTAAGGGTTATGTTGAGATGTTGCCTTGTAACCTCAGCCCTCAGGAACAGTTGTGTTTCCTTTGAATGCTGTCTGCCCCTCCTCCCATGCAGGCAGGCTTCTCATTGCCAAGCCTGTTTTTACGGTTCGTCTCCAAAACAAGTGCAAAAGAGTGTTGGTCTTAGATGAGTCCTCCCTCTCACTGGCCACTGAAACACCATCTGCAAGTTGAGTGGGAACAGTAAACACTTGCAGGTTAAGTAACTTATTACCAATATTTTCCTTGAGCTCTGAAACTTTTTAAACAAACAACAACAACAATTGTATCATAATAACCTTCCAGAGGTTAATAGCCGGCAGGTGGTCCAGCTCAGTTGAAATGCAAACCAGACAGCTGTTTGATTATAAACTGTTGATTCTTATGGTGATCTGGGGAAAACTTCTTGCTGAAAAAGGGTCTTCTCTTAAAAATCCCTAATGAAACAACACATAAATGTCAAAATGACAAAAATAAGGAAGTGTGTCATAGACTAAGCATTTTAATGTCCTTTCTGGCTTCCTCCAGAGTGTATGTACTCTAGACCTAGCCGCATTTAATGGCACAGATTCTTAAAGAGGCGGTGCGCAGCACGAATTTTTATGACCCAAATAAAACTTGGAGAGTCACTTTCCCTGCCATAGTCAGTGTCCTCAGCAGATGTGTGGGAGGCTCATGTTTCAAATCAGCCACCCGAGCCAGCATTTTACCTGGACCCAGAGGCTATGCAAAGAGCGAACATGTGAGGAGGATGTTAGGAAACCAGGAGTAGTGTGGCATTATCCTGTCTGTCTCCAAGCCATTAAAACACAGCGGGGATTCCCCTGGGAAGCCTTGGCAAAACTAGAAAAATTCCAAGGGCTGATGAAATGGTTTGAGAATGGAGGATAAAAAGTTTCTAGTCAAAACCTTATATGAACACCACAGGGCCCCACAGACTGATAGCCCTGTTTTCTTCCCCTGATGATGAAATGAGACAAAAGAAAATCACTCCCTAAATCAGTATTTAATTACTGGTCTATTATATTACAGTCAGAAACATTTCAGAAAGTTTGCAAAGGAAAAAAAGTCAATCTAATGTACACCATAATTATGTGCATAAAATTTTTTTTTAATTTTAAAGAAGAGTCAGACCTTTTTATACTAAAATCTGTGGCAAGTGGAGAAATGCAAAAACCTTAGAACACTAAAGAAAAAGAAACTGAAATGACAGAGTTAAAAAAAAAAAAAAAGCAGAAATAAAGTACAAAAATGAATAGTGTAAAAGGGAGAAGTTCATAGCTCCTAGCTTAGTTGCAATAAATTAGTAGAAACTTGAGATCACAGAGTGTGAAAATAAGATGTTATTTGGTTTTGCTCCATGTTTGATGGGGTTTTGTGACCCCACCAAGAGCAAGAGCAAGGGGTGGCAATGAGCTAGACACCCTGAGATAGGATGGGTAGGAACAGAAGGAAGCACCCAGCATGCTTAGCAGGCCCTAAATACATTCTAATACCAAAAATAAATAAATAAATAACAGAACTAAGAAGTGCTAAAATGAGATTTTATTCAGAAAAATTCTTGCAAGGAGTGAAAAGAGATCTCAGTACAGAACTAGGCTCAATTCTGAGCACAACAAAGAAAAGTGAGAATTTACAGCCAAGGAGTGGGTTGGGGTAAGTAGGGGGATATGGATGGAAAATTCCTAAGAGCAAACATGAAGGGAAGGGGGACTCTGGCTTAACAAACCTAACAGGACTCTTGCTGAAGGCAGACAGGGTGACCAGACATCACCTGGCAGGCGGCAGAGGGTGAAGAGCCTGGTCAGATATGGAGGGGGTCAGAAATCCAGGATGGAGGATTCTGGATAAACTTAGTAGGATTCTTGCTAAAATTGGACAACACAAGGATGAACACAGAAGCCTAAAAGTGAAGATCTATTGAAAAAAAGATTCAGAGGAGCCTGGCTAAAATTTGCTCAAGGAGAGAATCTTTATCATTAGCTTGTAGAAAGAGGGATATAAGGGTGGTGGTGGCTGATTCTGATAAAATAGTCTAAAGCCTTTTGAGAGTTTTTAATTTTACCATGCCAGAACCAGACTAGAGTTGCTTCTTAATTCCTGAAGGCTCTGAAGGTGAGACAAAATACAATCTAATAATAAATAAGTTTATATATTTATTGAGGCTTGGCATACAGTATATACTCTGCTAGCCAATATGGCACTACAAAAAACAAGTCAATTCTAACCTGTCATGTTCACTGTTATACTCCAGGACTCTCAGAATGTTGACTAGCACTTAGTAGGTGTTCAACAAACATTTTTATATTAAACAAAAAATCAAGACAGTTCTTGACCTCAAAGCGCTTTCAACCCCTAACGAAGGAAAAAAACACATTAATAATGAACTAGAAAACATAAAAGGCATGAAAATTCTTTCTCTGTGCTTTATTGTCATGTTGTTATATTTGTATTTTCTATGTAATTAAGGAGCTTCCAGGAATGCTGCATGGGGGAGGGATACTTTGAGTTTGGCCTGAAAGTTTGAGAAGCATTTAAATCATGAAGGTTAATTCCAGAGACAGAGTAAGCTAAAAAACGTAAATGCAGATAGTGAAAACTGATACTGAATTTACCCACTCACAACACATTTCTTCATAGATTGTTCCCATTCCTTTTAAAACTCTAAATATAAGTAATTGATACCTCTACACATACTTTTCATCCTTTTAAAACTCTAAATGTAAGTAATTGATACCTCTACACATACTTTTCATCCTTTTAAAACTCTAAATATAAGTAATTGATACCTCTATACATACTTTCATGTTAAAGAATTTTTGTTTTAAAGGTATAATCATGTCGTTTTCTCTCTGAAATACAGTCATCTGACAGTATGCCTACAGGACTGGTCCCAGGACCCTCTTGGATACCAAAATCCACAGGTGCTCAAGCGCCTGATATAAAATGATATAGAATTTACATATAACCTATGCATATTCTTCCATATACTTTAAATCATCTCTAAATTATTTATGATACCTAGTATGATGTGGCTGTGTCCCCACATCTTGAATTATAGCTCCTATAATCCCCATATGTCACGAAGAGACCTAGTGGGAAGTAACTGAATCATGGGGGTGGTTTTTCCCGTGCTGTTCTCATGATAGTAAGTCTCTTGAGATCTCATGGTTTTATAAAAGGGCAGTTCCCCTGCACTTGTTCTCTTGCCTGCCACCATGTAAGATATGCCTTTGCTCCTCCTTCACCTTCCACTATGATTATGAGGACTCCCCTGCCTTGTGAAACTGTGAGTCCATTAAACCTCTTTTTCTTTATAAATTATCCAGTCCTGGCTATGTTTTTATTAGCAGCCTGAGAAGAGACTACTATATAATGCAATGTAAATGCTATGTAAATAGTTGATCTGCTGGGTTGTTTAGGTAATAATTACCAAGAAAAGAATTCTGAACATGTTCAGTATGGATGCAACCATCCTCCTTTTTTCCAAGTATTTTCTATTCGCAGTTGGTTGAATGTGCAGATGTGGAGCCCAAGGATACGGAGGGCTGACTATAGTTGCTTACCCTAGAATTAAGCTAATTCAGACATGATTATTAGCTAGCTGCATTACTCATAATGTAACCATACCTCACTTCTTGAGGTTATATCGAGCAATTCTTATCCTACATGTACAACATAAATGTACAGTTCAGACCTTCAAGCCTCTTTGGTATACAAAGGTGATATTTGCATTTTTGGCAGTACCTCTCAGTACCTTCCTCAAGAAATCTGGTGAGTACCAGGGCTTCATTTGTACTTCTCTGCTCCTTTTGTTTCATTTTGCTTTTGCCCTTTCTGTTTGATTCTTACTGCCTTCTAGCTCCTCCCATCACTTGGCTTAACTCTCATTCCATCAGAGCCTTCCTTTTGTTGAGAATCACAATTCTTGAGGCTGGTAAGACTTCAAGAAAAGTTCCTCTGCTGACCCATATAAAGCCTCTTGTAGGAATTTGCTGGGGCTGATATAACAAAGTACCATAGACTAGGTAGCTTCAGGAACGGAAATATATTATGTCATAATTCTGAAGGTTAGAAGTCCAAAATCAAGCTGTCAATAGGGTTGATATCTTCTGAGGCCCGTTTCCTTGACCTGTCACTGGTTCCCCTCTCTCTGTGTCTTCAGCCGGGCTTCTCTCTGTGCATCGGTGTTCTAATCTCTTCTTATAAAGATAGCAGTCATATTGCATTATCTTTTTAAAGGCCTATAGGGGTTAGGATTTTGGCATATAAATGACCGGGAGGGCATAATTCAGCCCATAATGTACCCAAGTCACTAAAATTCTCTTATTATCCATTTCTATCTCTCTATAAAGAGGCAGATTCTCTTGAGAATGTCCTACGTATTTTTCAGTTCTACAAGACCAAGGGTTGAGACAGCTGCCTGCCTATGGCCTATTCTCTGGCTACTTCCTATGGGAATCACTAGTTTGTCTCAGGTCTGATGTCATCATTAAGTAAAGCATGAAAATTCCCACTTAATGTCAACAACGGAGCTGAGATTTAAAATAGCTAAGTGATTTGACAGAAATTTTCTCATAGTTGAAAAAGAAAGGGATTTATAATGCAGTGCCTTATATAAAAACAGATAAAAATAAGCTAATATGTCATCAGTTTTTTAAAAAATGAATTTTAACATTAGTTTTCTGGACATAATTAATACCCAAAATTAATCCTAAGGATCATAATTTAAGCAGAAGTGGTGGTCTTGCTGAGCAGATGTTTATCTTCATAGCATTTTTTTGAGATGGTCAGGAAGGCTGTTACTCAAATATTTAACTCTTCTACTTCTTGCTGAAAAATGGCTGGAATTTCACCCTTAGAACATAAGTTCTTTAAGGTAGTACTTTGTTTTAATTTTATTGCTTTTGATTATGGAAATTCTCATATACAGTAGTAGAGAGATTATATAATAAACCACCATGTATTCACCATTCAACTTCAATAATTACAAATATAAAACTAATGCTATTTTATCTCTATTCCACGAACTTCTTCCTCTATGTATAATTTTGAAGCAAATTCCATATATCATATGTGAAAATATTCATATATATACATATATCACATATATGTATAGATATATTAATATGATATATATTAATATGATTAAAAGCATATATATATATATATATATTTAAAAGCAGACACTGATGATCATTATTTAGTCTATGGGTCAGCAAACTACAGCTTTATATAAATTATATAGGCAAAATCCAATCATGTCACCTTGTTTTTGTAAATAAAGTTTTATTGGAACACAGTACATCCATGTATTTACACATCCCCAATGGCTGCCTTCACATTCCAACTGCAGACTTCAGTATCTGTAACAGAGACTGAATGTCTTGTAAAGTCAAAAATATGTACTATCTGATCATTTACAGATAAAGTTTATTGACCCCTGATCTAGGTTCATCAAGAATACAAAATAGTGATTTTCTAATTCCATCATTTATCCTTTTTCATTAATTCAAATAATTCTTATAATAAGAAACTTTTCATAAAACTATTTGGTTTTCTGAAGTACAGAACATATGGGAAAATCAGGAAACATGAATAATTACTTTTCTCTACTTACCAGTTTTTAAAATGAGGCTGTTTCCTACTATTCCCCCAAAGGTGACCAATAAGGTATTGTGAGGTTTTTTTGGGGGGTTGGGGGCAGGAATTTTTTTTGTTGTTTGTTTTTATTTGTTCATTTTGTTTTAAAGTATCATTATGAACCTATGGATTTCAATATATTTGTTATACTCAAATTCATTATACTCAATTCTTGTTCATGCCAAAATAATCCCATATTTTCTAAGTGGAAACTTATTTATCTCTTGAGTTCTTCTGAAATAATCCCCATATGACCAACAACTTTATTAAAAGATGTTCTCAACTCATCTTGTACACTTCTTTCTCCATACATGGAATTACGTCTTTTTCTGAGAAGCTATAGTATCTCGATAGGAAGTGGAATTAATATTTAATAAACAGAATCCAGAGATAGAGTACACACTGGTACTGGTGTAGTCATTATATTTATGGCTTTTTTGAGAATAAAATATACAAATGCATCTTTTTTAAAAGAAATAATATTATGAAGTCACATAAATTATTTCCATTTAAATGCAAGAATACCAGATTTTTCCTTTATCTCATTGACCTTTTATCTTTATTTCCTTAAACCTCTCTGAAAACCTCAATTCTAAGCAAACTAAAATAAATGTTCATCTGAATTATCCCATACAAATACACAACAACTGCAGGATAGCAACATCAGCACTATGACCAATAATTTGATGTTGAAGCTACTAAATTTGAATACTGAAAAATAGTTTAAGTGGTTTTTTCTGTAGTCCTTTTTGCTGTGAGAGTATACCCCACTGGGGTTATCCAGTCAAATCATTTTGTTATAAAGTTAAGCTACAGTTTTTGATGAAGCAAGACATTTTGACATGACCATTTCAAAACAACTCAAATTGCTGATGCATTGTTTTTATTACCAAGGTATATTTGCAACAGAAACTACAATCCCCACCCAATCTCTAAACCACACCCCAAATGAGGTGAGGCTCAGAAATAAGGTGTGTTCATTGTATACATTACAAAAATATTTTTTAGGAGGAAATATCCATTTATTTTATTTCCAAAGTAAAAATTCCTCCAGGGTGAGGAAAAATACAACCCCCTATTGGTAACTTACCCTTTAGTATTAAGGGGGTCTCAAAGAACTAGGGGAAAAAGTTTGAAGCCACTAACTAGCCAAGGGAAGGAGGATCAAAGAAAAATGTAAATGCAAAAAGCAGAACATTAAGGTCCTCGGATTGCAGCTCAAAAATGCTTCTTTCATACTACTTTTCCCAAGAGTCTTCCCTTATAAAATTATCAGATAGAGAGGTGGGAGAGATTTCATGGCAGTCAACACCCTTAAACCTCCTCTAAATCACTAAATTGCATTTTGAGAGGCACAACTTTTTTCTCCATGGATATATTTATGTTATTTCCATTTCCCCCTTCCTTTTTGACCTCTCTTTCCCTATTTCCTGAGCCACAGGTTGGCAAATTACAATGAGTGACCAAGCCCAATTGGTACCATTTTTTTTTTGGTAAATAAAGTTTTACTGGAACACAGGCAGGTCCACTCATTTATGTATTAACTATGGCAACTTTTCCACTCAAATGGCAAAGTTACGTAGCTGAGAAAGAGACTGTATGGACCACAAAGCCTAAAATATTTACTATTCGGCTTTTTACCAAAAAAAAAAAAAAAAAAGTTTGCCAATAAACTTTTGACCCTAACTAACTTCAACTTCCCAGGGTATGGCTTGGCCCTTCTGAGCTTGAAAGATTGCTAAGCTTTAATTTAAACTTTCCAATGAGAATAAACCCACTATCTAAATGGGCAGACTATAGGTTCTAGGAATTATGCTAAACTCAAGTTTAAGAGCAGTGTCTGTTGGAAGTGATCCAAAGTCATAGGTTCAACTTGCAATTTTTTGAGAGTTTTGAAATGAACTCAAAAGTTTATTTTAGGCAGAATATAACCAGAAATATTTAAATACTTCAATTAAGGATAGTAATGACTACTATCATTGCACATGTTTTATGTGTTAGGTACCATGATACATACTTTACAAGTTATTATTATCTTCTTTAATTCTTATATCAACTTAGGAGATGGCCACTATCATTACCCACATCTTATAACTGGAAAAAGACTTAGGAAGAGTAAGAAACTTGTCGAAGTTCACAACAGTGGAAAGCAATGGAGCTGGAACACATACGCAAGCCTTCTCAAAAAAAAGCCTATGCTTTAAAACCATTAGCTAATGGCACCCCTAAGCCAGGATGCTGGAGTTTTCTATGGCCCAAGTCTAGAATTTGTAGGGCTTCTGAGAAAGAGCTGACCCTTCATGTTCAGGGTTCTTGCTGCTTTGAGAGAGAACTAACCATATGAGAAGGAGAGAAATCTGTCATCAAAACCATGAGGTGACATATTTCATTAAAGAGACTTTCAGTTAAATATGGCAGCCCAACCACAGACATGTACCTTTTCTTCTATTTAGGTCCACTAAAATGATGAGAAACAAATAAAAGGATATAAGTTCTCACAAATTAAAGAAGCAAGAGATGAGGCATGAGCAGATAAAAATTTTAAGACATTCTTAAAAAAGAAATCAAGAAAAACAAGTAGTGACTAATCTAGCTGCTCAGGAAAAGTTAGAACCAAATGTCCTACAGAAAGAGATACCCATGGGAAAAGGGTGATCATCCCTAACAGAATCCCTAAGAGATTCAGAAACTAAAAGTTATGGATATTGCACAAGGCAGGGGTCAGGCTCATGTCTCAATAGGGATTTGGTGGGTGATAATAAATATCTGCATATAAGGTGGTTGCATCTCTAAATATCTTCCCTCATACCACATTGTCCCCTGGCAGAAGGCTGTAGTCCTTCTAAAAGGAATAAAATGGAGAGGCTCAAGGAATAAAAAGGGAAAGGGATACCATAAGGTGGTTAAAACTGGAGGCTTAAGAAAGATTTGTGGGCCTGCTAACTAGCCTACTTTACTTGTCCTGTCCCCAAAACACGTATAGCAAAGTACTTGCCCCACCTTCAGGGATCTAAACAGCCCCAGACTACCATGTGTGACATGTGCGGCATTAACCAATGAGGATGCCACTCTCTGCCCAGTGACCATGCAGTGAAGTCCATCACTTGATAGGCCCACAAAGCTTTCAAGAAAACCTCATTCTTAAATAAAAACAGAAATTCAATGAACAGACTTGAGAAAGGCCTCCAGAATAAAAGAGATAAGAATAAAACAACAGAGAAAAGGGGACACAGTTGAAATACAGATCATGTAGAAACAAACAAAAGAAAGCTTTACAAACTATAACAAATGGTCTCAGAAAGATAAGAGACTATTACATCTAAAAAACAAAATTGGATGCCACAGAGGAAGCACAATCAGAGAAAAAGAAAGCGTTCTTGAAAACTAAAATTATGATGGAAAAACCTTAAAACACTCAGAAGATTTGGAAGAACAGATCACGGAAACTTCCTTAAAAAAATAACAAACAATGGGGAAGTGAGAAATAGGAGAGAAGCAAAGAGATAATAGAGCATCAATCTGATTATTCCAATGTCTAATTTATTAAAAGTTCCTTATAAATAAAACCAAAAAATGGTGAGATAGAAACTATCAAATATATAATACAAGGAAACCTCTCTAAATGAAAGTCATAAATCTTTTTATTACCCCGCCCCCTACCACCACACCACAATCCCAAGTGAACAAAGAATATCCCGGAAGAAAAAACATTTTTAAAAAACCTCACACTAACATACAACAGTGTGAAAATTCAGACTAAGAGTAAAGTGAAAATTCTGAAAAAAACTCCATTGAAAAACTTCACATCGTGTACAAAGGTATAATAATCAGAATAACATAAGACATCTTAACAGCAATAAAATTCTGAATGTCAATGAAATAATATCTTTAAAATTCTCATTAAGAACTTATTTTCAACACAGAATTCTTTATCCAGCTGTATTAGGCCTTTTTTGCATTGTTATAAAGAAATAATGAAGGCTGGGTAATGTATGAAGAAAAGAGGTTGGCTCATGGTCCTGTGGTATGTACAAGAAGCATAGTTCTGGCAACTGCTTCTGGTGAGGCCTCAGGAAGCTTATGATCATGACAGAAGGTGAAGGGGGTATAGGTGTGTCACATGGCAAAAGTGGGAGCAAAGTGGGATGGGCCTAGACTTTTAAACAACCAGATCTCATGTGAACTGAGTGAGAACTCACTTACCCCCAAGATGATGAAGCTAAACCAATTCATGAGGGATCTGCCCCCACAATCCAATCACCTCCCACTAGGCCCCACCTCCAACATTAGGAATCACATTTCACCATGAAATTTGGAGGGCACAAGCATCTAAACCATATCACCAGCCAAACTAAAAATCAGATGGAGGTATGGGAGGGAAGACTGCTATGAAGAAATCATATATAACTTCCCTGCATGTTATAGCTGCCTGTAACCTTCTTAGGAAGATACTGGAACGGCACCTCACTATTAAAAAGGAAACAAATCAAGAAAGAAAAGGATTTAAGGAGTTGTAGAAAGCAGGGGATCTAATCCAAAGGAGTGGCAAAGGGAAGTGTTCTTTGTGGCAGCTGTGTAGTTCCGATGCAGGAGGCCACCAAGCTTTGCTTTTGTCTTTTTAATGGAATCGATTAAATGACAAAATCACAAATTTGGGGAAAACAGAGAACTGGGAGATGTATAATAGATCTGACAGATCAATTGGGGGAAAATGAAGGAAAGATTCAATGATAATCTTAAATGCTTTTCACAAATATTTTTAGCTCCTGACTTTCAAATACATGATAGAGTTGCTCTTCAATGGTACCTTATAAATGCAAGAGCCACTTTGTTGGTTCTGGCCAACAAACTGTGAGTAAAAGTGATGTATATCACTTCTGGCCCAGAGCATTAAAGTTCTGGTTAGTTGCTTTCCAGAGTATTTTCTTTCTGGCACAAAAACGGACTAGGTTCAAGATGATGGTTCCTCTAAGAGCCTCGGACCACAATAAACAGAATCCCTCCCATCCCCCTTTGTCAACCTACGGTGCAAGACATAAACCTCTGCTGTTTTAAGCCGCTAAGATAATGAGGTTGTTTTTTACTAAACAATATCTAGCCCATTCTGACAAGTACATAGAAATCCACGTGTAAAAATAGGACAGTAGTTAAAATCATTAGGACAAATACCTAATGGATGCTAGGCTTAAAACCTAGAAGACAGGCTTGATAGGTACAGCATACCACCATGGCACATGTATACCTATGTAGCAAACCTGCACATCCTGCACATGCATCTTGGAACTTAAAGTAAAATTTAAAAAAGTCATAGTACACTACTGCTTCTACCCTGATAATGTTTATATCATTGTAATAATGAAAACTCTACTAATTTTAATAAAAGATTTGTACACAACTATATTGAGAGGTTGGAGATGGAAGAAATAAGGATGGTTAGTGATCAAAGAGAAACTCACTATCTGTCATCAAAAAGTGCCTACAGATAATGCCTAAAATTGATAAATCAAAAAACAGTAGTTAAGGTTTATTATTTTAACAATATGGAGATATGCACCAAAAAAATCAGTTTAGAGTATTAAAAGAGATTTTTTTTCTCTGGGTAATGGAACTAGGTAGTCATGGGAATAGAAGCAAGGAGCTGCTCTCTTATGTGTTATCTAGTATCATTTGATATTAATTATGTGCATGTATCACTTAAATCAAAATGAATCTCAACAGTGATTCTGAACACTTAGTTTTATTTGACATTTCTATCTTAAAAGTTGGGCACTAAGTTGGGTTTTCACCCCATTTCATTGAGTTCCTACCATAGAAGGCAGAGTTGTGGACATTCTTTCTCACTCTCTCTCTTGAGCCCTCTCCTGAACTGCCTTGGGATTCCCAGGACTCAGGGGCTGTACATCAGGACTGAGCAAGGTATCCAGGATCCCCTGGAAGCTCAGCGTATCATCAAATCTGACTCATCTGAAAGATAAGCCCTTCGCAGAGTCCAGCCTGGAATTGTTGCTGGGGGGAAGGGGTAAGAAGCCACACACTTTTCTAGATGGATCAGAATGCCAAATTAACTCCTGGTCTAAGAGTTTCATCTTTGTTCATAAATTTACCCATAAATAAATACATGGGTAAACCAGGATATGGGTATATGTTTATCTATAAATAAATATATGGGTCATTCAAGTCAAGGTTTCAAAAATATCCATACTTTTAGTGGCCTGCATCTCAAATGGGATAAACTCCTGTGAACCAAAGAGCTCAAAGTAGCTTGCAGGGTTGTGAGGCCTTTCAACCCTCCCAAGCTGTGCTCTAGACTAGGATTTGTTGCCTGAAGGGGAGAGAAGTGAAACTTTGTGTGGTGCTAACAGAGGATAGAAATAGGAAGGCTCAACATATCATTCAAATAAATGGCTGAAAACACTCTAAGAACTATGTATCATTAGAATTTCTTCAATAATAATTGAAGAAAGAAATAATAGCCTCATTATGCCCTAGGAACTGCTCTAAGTGCTTTATGTGTGACCTCATGTGGTTGATATTATTATAATCTCCATTTTACAAAAAACAGAAACTAAGGCACAGAGAAGGTTAATATTTTACCCAAGGTAGCAAACCTAGTAAGTTACAGAGGTGCGGTTTAAATCCAGCTAACTGGCTGGACCCAGAATCTACAATGAGTCAGAGATAATATTTGAAGTAAGAATCATTTTCCTAAATTCCACATCAAAGTTCTGCACCAGATAGAGGGGGGGCTGCTTTTCCAAGATGTCATTGCTACTGGCAATTCACAAAGCATGGATGTATGTGAAACAATCATTCCCCGACTGCACAGGTCTTCTATTTATATGAAGCTATTTAACTTAATTACAAATAATTTAGGCTACAGATGGGAGCAAAGCAACATTAAGGATCTTGATTTTGAAACCGTTCTAAAATAGCTTTTAAAATCTAGGAGGCAAATTGTCTTTCCAAATCGAAATGAACGTGTGATTCAGTGAAGTCTTAAAGTTATTAGCATCTTTTTGCTGAGCCCCATGTATTTCCTTTGTCATTTACACAATATACAGTCTTTAATTTCAGCTCTGTGATCAAAGAGATGAAACTCGAGAAGCTCACTATTAAAATCAATGGCTGTGCTTGGCATGAGGAATGGTGACGATATGATAGCTGCATTTCACCTACAAGGGGACACCATACTCTCTTAATGGCTTCAGGTTCTAAAGAAATCCTGGCCCACGTTCTAAAGACGGAGTGTGAGATATCTCTCTCTCTCTGACACACACACACACACACACACACACACACACACACACAACACACACACACACACACACACACACGGGTCAAGAAAGGCATTCCTGCGCCCATCCCATTCCACTGTACCTGCAAGGGTTCCATTGCTGCAGGCAGTGCCAGGAAACATGTTTTTAGGAATTCAAAGTATCACGTTTCATAATTTGATTTAAATCAATTATCCCATCCCTCCCTGGAACAGGCACAAGCTCCAAAAATACAAAATGTAAATGGAACCAGCTGCAGCAAAAGCCTTTTGCCAGGATGGATTTCAGTCAATGTAATCAGCCTCCTTTTCGAAGTACATTATTGTCGAGACCCAGAGATTGCGTGAAACACTTCCAGTGCTCTGGGAGGGACCAGAAAGGTAACCAATTATAGGAGACAAGAAATAGAAGGAGCTAATCTTCTCTGTCCTGGCTTGCCTTTGCCCCGAACTCTTAAAAGAATTAATTTACTTCTCTGGGGGATACTGGGAAACTGAGGTCATTATTGGCAGCCTTCAAACACTATCCTTAATTTATGGATATTTACTAAGCCACATAATCACCCTGAGTTATCCCATTACAGAGCTCAGCAAAGCCCAGGTCTGGAGCCGTGGGTGTGAAGCTCAATTGTGAGAGGTCTTGAAAGTGTTTATTATAGAGGGCATGAGTGTGCCCAGTCATCACGTGGACTGTTTAGGCCCCCAACACACAGCCCAGTGAATGGATCCCATGCCTAGGATTTGGCATTCTTCCATTGAACTCCTTCCCTTTAATTGATTTTAAATGGTAATTCAATTAAAATAATTATTCTAATCAAACTTCATATCTTTTTGGCAGGCTTGGGGTGGGGGAGGGAAGTGGTGGGGGCTCTGCCCTCAATGTTATTTTAGTATTTGCTTCATTTGTTTTCTCACCAGGCACACTTTGGCTCTCTGACTCTGTGGAAAATTTGCTGTCATTGGGCAATCACTGCACCCTTCTGGAGCTTTCCACTCAAGACGCAGGAAACAAGGGAAACAAAATATCCTGAAGAAATGTTATACTTTAAATTCTGACCAGTGGAGGCCAAGAAATAACTGAGAATGAGGTACGGTCAGGGTTACCCACCCATTCACCTAAATGCAAACCTCAAGTGGCCAGCCAGCCTATGTTAAAGCTGTAAGGTGAGGATGAATGATAGTCTCACTCTCTGATTCCTATCGTTTTAAATATTTTTCATTTTTTCTTTCAATGGCTGTTGCACTCTTGAAATATATAACAGTTTTATCAGATCTCAGGAAATCTCTGTTAAGGTTTGGCTCTGTGTCCCCACCCAAATCTCATGTTGAATTGTAATCTCCATGTGTCAGTGAAGGGCCCTGGTGGAAAGTGATTGGATCATGGGGATGCTCTTCCCCCTTGCTGTTCCCATGATAGAGATCTCATGACAGATGATGGCTTCAAAATATGGCACTTTTCCCCTCACTCTCACTCTCTCCTGGCACCACGTAAGATGTGCCTTGCTTCTCCTTCAACTCCCACCATGATTGTAAGTTTCCTGAGGCCTCCCCAGCCATGTAGAACTGTGAGTCAATTAAACCTCTTTCTTTATAAATTACCCAGTCTTTGGTACTTCTCTATAGCAGTGTGAAAACAGACTAATACAATCTCATATAGCACTTCTAATTTTAAAAAATATAACAGTTATCTCATTTCTTTTTGTTTTAGGTTTTTGATGTTTGTTTGTTTTGAGACAGAGTCTCACTAAGTTGCCCAGGCTGGAGTGCAGTGGAGTGATCTTGGCTCACTGCAACCTCTGCCTCATCGGTTCAAGCAGTTCTCCTGCTTCAACCTCCCAGTAGGTGGGCTAATTTTTATGTTTTTAGTAAAGATGGAGTTTCACCCTGTTGGTCAAGTTGTTCTCAAACTCCTGACCTCAAGCGATCCACCTGCCTTGGCCTCCCTAAGTGCTGAGATTACAGGTGTGAGCCACTGTTCCCAGCTTCATTTCTTTTATACAACTATCTTGGAAGTTACATAAGGCAGATCCTGTCAGGCTCATTTTAAAGACAAAAGCAAAGTGACACACAGAGAGTAGGTAGCTGTACCAACACTGCACAGATAAGTATTAGAAGAGCTCATAGTCTCTTTCCAACTGGGGTACCATACAGCAATGTGAATAAGTGAAAAACAAACTGCTTCTATATTTTAATTTTTCAGCATTAATACAACTTCCAAAGACCCTGGGTAAATATGATTTGCAAAATTACCAACTTTTGCTGTGAAAAATGCTTGTATATCCTGAAAACAAAAGCAAAGACTCTATGTGCATTTCTGTCTGAGGGATGCCACCCTCTCAACCTAAATCATTGATGCTTAGGAATCCAAATGTGACCTCCTCTACTGCTTGGCCATTCTAATTGGCATGCTGAAAAGATCTGGCATAGAAGAGACAGGCCCTTTTCTGGTCCCACTCTGGGATGAATGCTGGACCAGGAGTCTGGAGATTGGATTCACCAGCTCTGCCATTGACTTGCTGTGTGGCTTTGGGAAATCCTTATCTCTTTGGGCTTCTGTGTGCCCACTAGACCAGATGATTTATCAAATTATATTCAGATTCTACAGCCTCAAGTTTTGAGATTGCAATATTAATCCTATGTGAAAATCCTAAGAGAAAAAATTGAGTTTCAATAGGGCAGCAGGCCAGGCTCAATTAGCACCTTCTTGGCAGAAATTTAACCTCTTGATCCAAGGGAACTAAGTACACTTTAAAAAAATTAATAACTTTGAAGCATCTTTGATGATGCTTTGATGTAGTGTACATTTTATAGATAGCAACATACAGACCCAGAGAGATGTCATAAGTAGCTTCTCATGCACCTGAAATCAAGGCAGGGTCTGAAAATGATGAAGAGGAAGGTGTCATGGCCCAGGGAGCCAGAGCAGGAAAGTCAGGAGGAAACCCATATAAGGGTTCAGACACTTCAGGTCCCAGTCCTCTGGGCACTTGGTTATGGTGTCTCTCTGTTAACCCTGCTCTCAGTGAATCCTACCTCAGGATTCTATTAAAACCTGTCTGGGCAGATCATGAGGTCAGAAGTTTGAGACCAGCCTGTCCAACATGGTGAAACCTCCATCTCTACTAAAGATGAAAAAAAAAAATTAGCTGTGCATGGTAGCACATACCTGTAATCTCAGCTACTCAGGAAGATGGGGCAGGAGAACTGCTTGAACCTGGGAGGTAAAGGTTGCAGTGAATCAAGATGGCGCCATTGCACTCCAGCCTGGGCAACAGGGTGAGACTTCATCTCAACAACAACAAAAAAAAGAAAGAAAAGAAGAAAGAAAAAAAAGAAAGAAAGAGAAAGAAAGAAGGAAAGAAAGAAAGAGAAGAAGGAAGGAAGGAAGGAAGGAAGGAAGGAAGGAAGGAAGGAAGGAAGGAGAAAGAGAGAGAGAGAGAAAGGAGGGAAGGAAGGAAGGAAGGAAGGAAGGAAGGAAGGAAGGAAGGAAGGAAGGAAGGAAGGAAGGAAGGAAGAGGGGAGAGAAAAAGAAAAAGAAAAGAAAAGCTGTCTGGGAAAACCTCGGGGAGAAAAAGCAGCTGTAGGAAAGTAAGGGCATTAAAACATCATTTGAAAGGAAACTCAGTCAAACAGAGTTTCCTCCAAGACTCATTCTTTCCCAAATTACTTCTATGCAGGATGACCCATTTTAGGGGAGCCAGCTGCCAGAGAGGACCCCTTTGCACACAAACACACATACATGAATACACACACACATATGTCCATCACAACTGTAAGAGTCCAGCAAATTAACAATGATTCATATAAATATGAAAACAATTTTTATGTACAGACCAGATTGACTCAGACCAGACTGCAAGTCCACAGAAACTAGTGTTTTTAAAAGTGTATTGTTATTTTCTTTTTTTTATGACATTTTAAATATCCAGAAAGTGAAAAGAAACATACAAAAAGAAGAGCCCCGTAAGAAAGTAGCTGAAGGGAGTGGAGCTAAATCATCTCCTAAGACCTTTTTTTAATGCCAAAGTCTATCTGATAAACCATTTCTACTATAGGAAAGCATTTGACCAGCTAGCCCATTACATTCGGGGATTTGAGTATGGCCTGGGGTATGTACGAAACATGAAGATTCCTAGGCTGGGCCATGGTATCTGATTCAGTAGTTTTGAGAAGCCCAGGAGTTATGCACACATGCTTTTTTTTTTTTTTTTTCTTGAGACAGAGCGTTGCTCTGTTACCCAGTCTGGAGTGCAGTGGCACGATCTTGGCTCGCTGCAACATCCACCTCCCAGGTTCAAGTGATTCTCAGGCCTCAGCCTCCCAGGTAGCTGGGACTACAGGCATGTGCCACCACACCTGGCTAATTTTTTTTTCTTTGTATTTTTAGTAGAGACAAGGTTTTACCACATTGCCCAGGTTGGCCTCGAACTCTTGAGCTCAGGCAATCCTCCTGCATCGGCCTCAAGTTATGCATTTTAAATAACAGCCCAAGCTGCTTCTCATGGCACATGGCCCACAGACAAGATCATCAAAACCACTACCCTGGATACTTTTTCCTGAAGACTCTAACTTATTAGCTGCAAATAAGTTTATTTGCAACTTCTCTCACTTACCAGAACTTCTTAGACTTGTCTCTAATAGAATTACAGAGGAACAAATACTGGTCTAAGAAACAAAAGCCGGATTATATTTTCATATCCGCCAATAAAAAAATTGGATGGCCTCATCTCTCCTGCTGTAAAATGAGCTAATAAATGCAATTATTACTATATGGGTGATCAATCTCATGGCAGCAAAATCCAGATGTGTCTTTTCTAAACAAAGAAAATCAACAGCAAGTACTGCAGTAACCCTGGTACGGTGCTTTAGTCTCCTTCCTGGGCCTGGCATTGCTTTACCTGCTTGATATTGGGAGGAAATATTCAACTCAGCTGAATGCAAGTGGTATTTCTCAAACACCCATTCTGGGTCAAACCAGAACTCTGAGCAAGGAATGAAGGAAATAAAACATGCCACCTCTACTGCAGAGCCATGAGCAAACTTCAAGAGTTCATACTTTATTAGAATTTCTTAGAATTAGATGCCATTCCATGTGGAAGTTATATGAAGTGCATTCAAAAAGAGAACAAAGAAAGGAGTGTTTGGTATGGAAGGACTGAGTCTGGGAGGTCTTCATAGAGAAAATTAAGTGATGGGTAAGGTCTTCACAAGACATGAGTTTTGAGCTCCTTAGCAGGAATAGAGTCTTAAATCCTGACCCTGGCAGTACTGAGACCACCTAAGACCATGAGCATAACATGTCCCTCCTTGACTGAAGCAGCTCTTTTCTCTCTCCTATTTTACTGTCCAAAACTAGATTAATGCTAAGAATAGACATACATACACACATACATAAACCATCATTCATTCATTCACTCTGTCTTCATATCAAGAAGGACTATGATTTTCACTGGAATACAAATTGGATGAGGCTACTGTGCTGCTCTCAGAGTTTAGAAGAGACTCAATCTATCACAGAGAATTTACTCAGTGGCCACTGGGGTATCTCAATGAGTGGGATTAAGCAGTCTATGAAGGTCCTCTCTCCTTTATACTTTTCTGGGGGGATTAATTCATTCTGCAAAGTAGAATAGTGATTGGAGAGATAGCATAAGGTTATGATTCAGGGTATGGATTCTGGAGCCTGAATCCAGTGTGGTGTGAATCCTAGCATTAAGTAAATCACAAATCTCTGCCTATGGTGTGACTCCAGGTTACTTATAGAACTTTTCCAGGCCTCAATTCCTCATCTGTGAAATGGGTACAATAAGTCAATATATGTAAAGTATGGAGAGCAGTGCCTACAGTCTCCACACAGGCACTATGGGAGCATTTGCTGTTAAGAGGGTATCTCCTACATGTTGTCAGCTGCTTGGTAGCAGGAAATTTGCAGTCCCTCAACTCCATCACAGATGGCCATCCCCAACACAAGAACATCTAGTATATTTTAAGTACTTGGTAGTATATTTGATCTTACCTGGGAGCTCTTTCTTTAAGCAAATCTGTATTTCCTTCTGGTGTAAGGTTCATCATCTTCAGTAAGACAGAAGAGACAACTGGCAAACACTCTTTCCACAATAATACTCCTAGCACTTGATGACTACTCTCAGGTGACCCATCAGGGTCTTCCCTTCCAGGCTAATCCATTCTTCAACAATTATTCATCTCTTGAGCCAGGGCCTTCCCAAGTTCTCTCTGTCTGCGTTGCCTGGGGAAGCTCCATATAGGACAAGCACATGCTATTCTCCAAATATGCCTTCTCCAGTTGACAGTTATGACAAATGCCCTGGTTCACTTAAACTGAGATATGTCTGAAAACATGACTCCATGTGTTTTCTTGCTATTTCTTTCACCTTAACTGAATGGATCCAGAGGTCCCAAATAGAAAGGACCTGACTGTGCTTCAGACTGAGAAAATGTGTGTAAGCTGATAAATATCCTTGCCCATTAAGACATATTATATTGGAGCCAGAACATGGAAAATGGGCTTTATTTCATATGTAAACCCCAGTTCCTTGGTGCAAGGGTTCTGTTAAGGGGGATTCTGAGGTTGGGCCCAAGCTCAACAAGAAAATGTGTTGTGATCAAATAATAGTGTGCGCCATGGGCTCGGGTGGGGAGCAGCTTTTGGCATTTGATACACCTCCTCTAGATCCTTTCATCAGTCTGTGTACCAACCTGGTAAAATCTTGAGAACATGTTACTGTGTATATGCTCTGATTTGAAGAATAAGGCTCTACAGATCAAATGTGTTGCTTAATTATTTTTATCTCTTACTCATTACTCTTAGAATTAAAGAGCTTCAACAAGGTCCCAATTAACTTTAAAATGTGTTTATTTGGAGGAATTGCCTAATTATTAGCTTATCACCATTCAGTTCCAGAGTAACGACTAGTTACCTAGCAAGGACTTAAGGGAATGGGACCCAGGACAGGTAAGTTTTGATGTGGACAGCTAAAAAATAAAAGGAGTTTGGATAACCTTCCCAACAGAAACACACTGATTGCGTTCCACAGCACAGCCTGGATAGGCATTATGGAGTATGAAGCCACTATTATTAAGGAGAATTGTAAGTGCAGTGTCACAAAAATGAATTGCACTCAGCAAGATGGAGATCTCTGAAAAATATATACCATCCATTTTACAAATTCACTCATCTTGGAACTTGGAAGACAAATTTAACTTTCCATAGTGCATACGAGACATGGAGAAGGCCACTCCTAATTGCCAGCTGGGTGAGATACACCAAGGAAAACCTCCTCAGCTCACTAAAGAGAAGGCCCAAGGAAGGGCTGGGCTTACCTCTTAGTGTATTGGCAAAGAGAACTGGATGAAGGGCAGGCCATCTCTGCTGCCTCCTACCATTTGTAGATCTTTCACTACTGTACCTCACCTATTCTTAAGTTGTTCACGTATTAACATCTGTGAAATCAAAATGCATGTTACGATCAATGGCATAATATAGCTTAATGGATAACTATTTCTATTTCTTAGTGAAGCATAAGATAATGGCCTCTATTACACTGGATGGATCCTAAGATACAATGAAATATGGTAAACACGGAGGGGTTACAACACATCGTACTACACAAGAATCTTTCTCTGGGCTTCAGCCCCCATCAGTACAGCCCTCCAAGCCTCTGTCTTGAATCCATCAGGTGTTTATGGAGTCCCCAAGTCTCTCAGACACAGTGATTATACTTGTGTGGCTACATGAAAAATCTTGTCAGGAAGGGAAATGCAAGGGAGCCCTATTTATTTTACTCTGTCTTCAGATATTTTGAAGGCTTTTCTCTTACTTCTATGTTGGGGGTCTTTCTGCTAGTTTAGAAGAGTTCCCTCCTCTCTCAATTCCCTAAATGCTCTAGTTAGACTTTAAAGCTTAGGCATTTTCTATGTGGCCCCCTGTTTCTATGAGATCCAGGAGAAGCCGTGGAGGAAGAAGGGAATGATTTCAGAGTGTCACTTACACTCCAGAGGCTCTGTGCTACACACAGTCTTCCCGCCCTGCCTCTCAATGGATCAGAGCAAAATTAAATATCCAAACTCACCCAGATACTCCCAGTTGCCCCCAGCTTTCGGTCCAGCTTTTGCCACATGGTGAGAAGTACAGCTGAGTTGAGCTTTGGGAATATAGAATAAAGTTGCTATTTGTGCTGTGTCAATCAACATCCAATCCCACACCAAGACAGAATATGCAGCCATGTGCCTGCCATATGTAGAATGTTACCCAACCACCTTGGAGAGGGAGGACAGCCCCTCTAGAGAAATTCTTACAGCCCAGACATCTGACTCAGGGATCCAAGGGAGGAGCAGGGATCAATAGTGACCATCCAACTATGCATGGTGAAGACAAAAAAGAAAGAGAACAGAAAACAAAACCACAGAAAGAAGAGAAGAGAAGAAAGAATGTTTTCCTCCCAAAGCATATTGGGGAGTGGGGGGCGTGCATTCTCTAAAAGTGTCAATTTTTTTTAATGTCCTTAAAGTAATACATTGGCATCACTATTGTTAAAAATACATATGGGTGAAAACGCATAGACGAAAACAACGTGGAAGCAAGGAGATACCTACGTTGGAAAACCTAGGAGAAAACAGGATTTCCTGTCTTGATAAAT
Organism: Sapajus apella; assembly: GCF_009761245.1. Taxonomy (NCBI): domain Eukaryota; kingdom Metazoa; phylum Chordata; class Mammalia; order Primates; family Cebidae; genus Sapajus; species Sapajus apella. The sequence continues at coordinate 7,408,487 of NW_022436966.1, forward strand.
CATACCACATGGCAGCCACAGCTGCTTAGAAGCCATGAGATGGTGATAAGGGAGAGCCTACATAGGTTAGGATAGTTACACAGGTTTTCCAGATCAGCCTCAAGGAGTTTACACTCAGTTAAGGAGAAAAATCTTATTAATTGTCTAACAAAAAATATATACATGATTATATGCTTGCCCTCCAGAGAATACAGTGAACACTGTCTCCCTCCCTCACTTTCCCTCCCTCCCTCCCTCCATGTCTCTTTGCGGTCTTTCAATTGATTGACCTGAATCAATGTCAGCTGGGAAAACCCTAAAGGAGGATGACACCTTCCCCAAACCCTACCTTCCAGTGTTATTTCCCTTCAAATTACATTTGTTCATGTCTACAGAGTATTAAGGCGCTCGCTGATTTATCAAAGGCACTCACAGGAATGAAACAATCTTCAGACTGAGACTTTAACAGAATTGACAGATCTGGTAGTTCCCTATAGACCTAGCTAAGACATGCAGAAGAACCGGAATATCATTGTCCTAAATTATCTAGAATAAACTGTCCAATTTCCCCACTTGTAGCATATGAACACGTCCCTTTCCCTGGGAATTGTGTGAGAAGCAAAACACACCTTCTCCTGTCTGATCTACCCCTTTGTAGATTGAAGTGGGGAAGAACAAGTCAGGCATCCTGATCAAAAGGAATATTTTTTCTTTTTTAGCTGAAAAAGCTTAAGTAGCAATCATTCCTTATGTGTGTTTAGAATTTTATAATCTTCCAAGTACTCACAACTCTGCTATTACATTTGATACTCATAGGCAGTAAAGCCCATAAATATGATGTATATTTACAGTCATCTTAGCATCACCAAGCAAACCAACAATATTTCTGGAAACATTAACACCAGTTGCTCATAGTCTCAAATGATCTCTGTCTCCATCCACTGTTCCACTCTTTGCTGTTCTCTAAAGCTCTTTTTCTCTCCTGGTCAATTTTGATTCTTTTACAACCTTTCTTACTGTTGTTGTTATTGTATTATACCCATAGGTGTTTGCATTTCTGTTGCCACTGAGGATCTTTTATCATAAGGGAATGAATCTCAACCTTTTTCCTCTTTCTTTTCGTTCTTCTTTCTCCCTCCTTTGTACTGCAAAAATGTTAATCAAATGATGCTAACATATTTCACAACAGACGTTTTGTCTTCCCTTCACAACCACCTTCTCCTGGTGGTATCCTTTGGTGCTTGCATTTGCTCTTCTGACTTGTATATAGATCATCTCCAAGGCCAGATGCTCTGCTTCTATTTCTGTTGCCACAAGATAAGTTGATGGTCTGTTCACAAATAACACCACATGGCAGCCACAACTGCTTAGGAGCCAGGAGATGGTGAGAAGGAAGAAACTACTTAGGTTAGGATAGTCCAGGCTTTCTAGATCAGCCTCAAGGAGTTTATGCTCAGTTATGCTCAGCTTAGCCTTGAGTTTATCCATCAACTTCAAAATGAAAATTACTCATTTGTACAGAGAGTTCTTTCAAAACTTCTTCCTACAAACCTAGCCTTTATTTTCTACCCTTGTCCATGAGATTTTAAAGCTGAAAGAGACCTATGAAATCTCATCTAACATTCTCATTTAGAAGCAAGTAAACAGATCCAAACCCAGGTCTCATCAGCCTTTTGGACTTTGGAACAGACATTGATATCTGGTCCATCTCATGTGACCTCTCATCCAATTTTCATACTCATAAATCGCTTGACATTGTCCGCTGGTGGCCCACATGTATTCTGAACTCAATTAATCTCCTTAACTGAGCTCTTCCCCTTTTCCCAACCCCTTCTTTCACCTTAAAACCTGTTTCTCCTCTCTGGTGAGTATACCACCATCCACCAGATGTCATCCTTGGTTTGAGTGTCATTCGGATTCTCCTCCCTCACTGCCATGTCAAGTTCGTCTCCTGATCTGTCTCATCCTGGATTCTTGCTGTCACTAGCTGGTTTGGGCCACCAATACCTCTTCCTTGAACACCACACAGCTTCCTAAGTGGTCTCCCTGCTTCCTCTCTTGTCTACTTCCAACTGCAACTATGTCTCCTTGCAGCAGACCGAGAAAGTCTCTAAAATAAAAATGTGATCCTGTTACTACCCTGCTTAAAACCATCAATGAGTCCTCTCTGCCATTAAGCAGGAGTCCAGACTCTAAGTAGAACTTACAAGGCTGCTGGGTGTTTGGGCCCCTCCTGATCTTCAAACTCATCTTTCACTGTCCTTACATTACATTTCAAACCAGGCTTCCTTCAGTCCTTAGATGAGCCATGTTCTTTCCTGCCTTGGGGACTTGGCTCAAGGTATTTACTCTATCTGCAAGATTTTCCCTCTTCTCTTTTATTTGTATAATTGGAAAACTCCTAGTCGTCATTTGAGTATCAAGTTTAGAAACTATTGCCCCAGATTTTAGCATAGCTCAGGCCTTACTTCATGTAGTCCTTTGCTCAAATGTCACCTTCCCAGAGAGGCCCTCCCTGCACCAGCATACCTTACTCCCCGTTGCTTTCCATCTTCCTGCTTGATTTTTCTTCACAGCACATGTCACAGGTTCACAGATTATATGCTTTTTTGCTTATTATTTTCTCTGCATCTCCTCCAGAACCCACCACCAGCACATGAAACTTCAAGCACCATCAGAACAGGAACTTTGCCTGTATTTGTCACTGCTGAATCTTAGTGCCTAGTAAGCACTTTAAATATTTGTTAAATGAGCAACTAGGGAGGAGGATCTAAGATGGCTAACTAGGAACAGCTCCAGAGTGCAATTCCTAGTGAGAACAGTGCAGAGGGTGAGTGCTCACTGCATTTCAAAACAATTTTCACTGCCCACAGATCAGGAGATTCCTGGGCTGAAAAGTGCCATGAGTTTTCAGTGCTGCGGTTTCACCCAGTGCCAGGTCGGTGCACAGGAACTCACACAGGTCTGAGTGGCCATTTAGATTGGAGCCTGAAATGCCTGGGAGCCAGAGCCACCCATTCAACTGAAAGGGAGGGGGCTGAGACAGGGAGCCAAGGGATCTGGCTCGGTGGTACCACCCTGACAAAAGAAGCAATCTGAAACGCTGTGGATTGAGAGTTTCACAGCAAGCTCAGCTGGACCCAGGACAGTCCAGCTCAGTGGGAGGAAGGGTGACCGCCACTACCAAGGCAGTTCACACAGCAGCTGGGCAGAGCCTGTGGCAGTTCAGCAACACCTCTGCAGGTAGACTGTGACTAGACTGCTCCATGCAGGCAGGGCATCTATGAAAAAAGGCAGCAGCACGACAGGAACTTATATTTAAACCTTCCTAGGACACAGCACCTGGGAAAAGATGCAGTTATGAGTTCAGCTGCAGCAGACTTAAAGTTACCTGCCCAGTAGCTCTGCATGGAACAATGGAGCTCCCAGCTCAGCACTTGAGCTCCTATAAGGGACAGACTGTCTCCTTAAGCAACTCCCTGACTTCCCAGTACCCAAAGAGACACCTGATAAAGGAGAACTCAGGCCGACATCTGGTAGGTACCATTCTGGGAAAAGGATAGCAGAGGAAGAAACCAGCAGCAACTCTTGCTGTTCTGCAGCCCCCACAGTCATTCCCCAGAAGAGCAGGGTCTGGAGTGGACCTCCAGCAGTCCTGCAGCAGGGGCCTGACTGTTAGAAGGAAAACTAAGAAGCAGAAAGAAATAGCTTCAACATCAACAAAAAGGAAGTCCACTCAGAGATCCCATCCAAAAGTCACCAACTACAAAGACCACAGGTAGATAAAGCCACTAAGATGGGAAAAAACCAGAGCAAAAACAATGAAAACACCAAAAACCAGAACACCTCTCCTCCTCCAAGGAATCACAACTCCTCACCAGCTAGGGATCAAAGATGGATGTAGAATGAATTGGATGAACTGACAGAAACAGGCTTCAGAAGTTGGGTAATAACAAACTTCTCTAAGCTAAAAGAACATATGCTAACCCAATGCAAAGAAACTACAAACTTAGAAAAAAGGTTAGATGAGATGCTAATTAGAATAAACAGCTTAGAGAAGAATATAAATGATTTGACAGAGTGGAAAACACAGCACAAGAACTTCGCAAAGCATACACAAGATTCAATAGCTGAATTGACCAAGCAGAAGAAAGGATACCAGAGACTGAAGATCAACTCATTGAAATAAAACACGAAGGCATGATTAGAGAAAAAAAGAGTGAAAAGAAATGAACAAAGCCTCCAAGAAATACAGGATTATGTGAAAAGACCTAATCTACATTTGATAGGTGTACCTAAATGTGACAGGGAGAATGAATCCAAGCTGGAAAATACTCTTCAGGATATTATCCAGGAGAACTTCCCCAACCTAGCAAGCCAGGCCACCATTCAAGTACAGGAAATACAGTGAAAACCACAAAGATATTCCTCAAGAAGAGCAACCCCAAGGCACATAATTGTCAGATTCACCAGGGTTGAAATGAAAGAAAAAATGCTAAGGGTAGCCAGAGAGAAAGGTCGGGTTATCCACAAAGGGAAGCCCATCAGACTCACAGCAGATCTCTCTGCAGAAGTCCTACAAGCCAGAAGAGAGGGGGGAGCAATATTCAACATCCTTAAAGAAAAGAACTTTCAACCCAGAATCTCATGTCCAGCCAAACTAAGCTTCATAAGAGAAGGAGAAAGAAAATCCTTTATGGACAAGCAATTGCTGAGAGATTTCGTCACCACCAGGCCTGCCTTACAAAAGCTCCTGAAAGAAGCACTACACAAGGAAAGGAGCAACCAGTACCAGCCAATCCAAAAATGTACCAAATGATAAAGACTATCAACACAATGAAGCAAATGTGTCAACTAATGGGCAAACATCCAGCTAGCACCAAAATGGCAGGATCAAATTCACACATAACAATATTAACCTTAAATGTAAATGGACTAAATGCCCCAATCAAAAGACACAGACTGGCAAATTAGATAAAAAGTCAAAACCCATCAGTGTGTTGTATCCAGGAAACCCATCTCACATGCAAGGACACACATGGGCTTAAAATAAAGGGATGGAGGAAGATTTACAAAGCAAATGGAGAACAAAAAAAAGCAGGAATTACAATCCTAATCTCTGATAAAATGGACTTTAAACCAACAAAGATCAAAAAAGACAAAGAAGGACATCACATAATAGTAAAAGGATCAATGCATCAAGAAGAACTAATGATCCTAAATATATACACATGCAATACAGGAGCACCCAGGTACATAAAGCAAGTTCTTCTTAACCTACAAAGAGACTTAGACTCCCACACAATAATAGTGGGAGACTTTAACACTCCACTGTCAATACTGGACAGATCAACAAGGCAGAAAATTAACAAGGACATCCAGGACTTGAACTCAGATCTGGACCAAGCAAACCTAATAGACATCTAAAGAACTCTCCACTCCAAATCCACAGAATATACACTCTTCTTAGCACCACATCGCACCTACTCTAAAACTGACCACATAATAGGAAGTAAATCACTCCTCAGCAAATGCAAATGAACGGAAATAATAACAAACAGTCTCTCACACCACAGCGCAATCAAATTAGAACTCAGAATTCAGAAACTAACTCAGAAACGCACAACTATCATGGAAACTGAACAACTAGCTCTTGAATGTTGACTGGATAAACAATGAAATGAAGGCAGACATAAGATGTTCTTTGAAGCCAACAAGAATGAAGACACAATGTACCAGAATATCTGGGACACATTTAAAGCAGTGTCTAGAGGGAAATTTATAGCAATAAATGCCCACCAGAGACGTGAGGAAAAATCTAAAATCAACATCCTATCATCAAAATTGAAAGACCTAGAGGAGCAACATCAAAAAAACTAAAAAGCTAGCAGAAGACAAGAAATAACTAAGATCAGAGCAGAACTGAAGGAAATAGAGACACAAAAAAATCCTTCAAAAAATCAGTAAATCCAGGAGCTGGTTTATTGAAAAGATCAATAAAATAGACAGACCGCTAGCCAGATTAATAAAAAAGAAAAGAGAGAAGAATCAAATAGATGCAATATAAAACAATAAAGGGGATATCACCACCAAGTCCTCAGAAATACAAACTATGATCATAGATTACTACAAATAACTCTATGCACATAATCCAGTAAACCTGGAAGAAATGGATAAATTCCCGGACACTTGCACCCTCCCAAGCCTAAACCAGGAAGAAGTTGAAACCTTGAAGAGACTAATAACAAGGGCTTAAGTTGAGGCAGCAATTAATAGCCTACCAACCAAAAAAAGTCCAGGTCCAGACGGGTTCACAGCTGAATTCTACCAGATGTACAAAGAGAAGCTGGTATCACTCCTTCTGAAACTATTCCAAATAATCCAAAAAGAGGGAATCCTTCCCAAATCATTTTATGAGACCAATATCACCCTGATACCAAAACCTGGCAGAGAATCAACAAAAAAAAGAAAACTTCAGGCCAATATCCATGATGAATATAGATGCAAAAATCTTCAATAAAATACTGGCAAACCACTTGCAACAGCACATCAAAAAGATTAGCCATCACGAACAAGTAGGCTTCATTCTGGGGATGCAAGGCTAGTTCAACATATGCAAGTCTATAAACGTAATCCACCACATAAACAGAACCGAAGACAAAAACCACATGATTATCTCAAAAGATGCAGAGAAGGCCTTCGACAAAATTCACCAGTCCTTTATGCCAAAAACTCTCAATAAACCAGGTATTGAAGGAACATATCTCAAAATAATAAAAGCTATTTATGACAAACCTACAGCCAATATCATACTGAATGGTAAAAAACTGGAAGCATTCCCTTGGAAATCTGGCACTGGACAAGGATGCCCTCTATCACCACTCCTATTCAATATACTATTGGAAGCTCTAGCCAGAGCAATTAGGCAAGAAAAAAAAAGGGGGGGGGTATTCAATTAGAAAAAGAGGAAGTCAAATTTTCTCTATTTGCAGATGACATGTTTGTATATTTAGAAGACCCTATCATCTCAGCCCAAAATCTCCTTAAACTGATAAGCAACTTAGCAAAGTCTCAGAATACAAAATCAATGTGCAGAAATCACAAGCATTCCTATACACCAATAAATAGACTAACAGAGAGCCAAATCATGAGTGAACTCCCATTCACAATTGCAACAAAGAGAATAAAATAGCTAGGAATACAACTAACAAAGGATGTGAAGGACCCCTTCAAGGAGAACTACAAATCACTGCTCAAGGAAATAAGAGAGGCCACAAACAAATGAAGAAACATTCCATGCTCATGGTTAAGAAGAATCAATATCATGAAAATGGCCATATTGCCCAAAGTAATTTATAGATTCAATGCTATCCCCATCAAGCTACCAATGACCTTCTTCACAGAACTGGAGAAAACCACCTTAAACTTCATACGGAACCAAAAGAGAGCCAGCATAGCCAAGACAATCCTAAGCAAAAAGAACAAAGCCAGAGGTATCATGCTATCTAATTTAAAACTATACTACAAAGCTACAGTATCAAAACAGCATGGTTTCTTACAGTACCAAAACAGAGATATAGACCAATGGAACAGAACTGAAGCCTTGTAGGCAATGCCACACATCTACAACCATCTGATCTTTGACAAACCTCACAAAAACAAGCAATGGGGAAAGGATTCCCTGTTTAATAAATGGTGTTGGGAAAACTGGCTAGCCATGTGCAGAAAGCAGAAACTGGACCCCTTCCTGACACCTTACACCAAAATTAACTCCAGATGGATTAAAGACTTAAACATAAGACCTAACACCATAACAATCCTAGAAGAAAACCTAATCAAAAACATTCAGAACATAGGCATAGGCAAGGACTTCATGACTAAAGCACCAAAAGCATTGGCAACAGAAGCCGAAACAGACAAATGGGACCTAATTAAACTCCAGAGCTTCCGTGCAGCAAAAGAAACAATCATTAGAGTGAACTGGCAACCAACAGAATGAGAAAAAATTTTTGCAATCTACAATCTACCCATCTGACAAAGGGCTAATATCCAGAATCTACAAAGAACTAAAAC
>NW_022436966.1:7416638-7653269 GCF_009761245.1 Sapajus apella
GTAAACTAGTTCAATCATTTTGGAAGACAGTATGGTGATTCCTCAAGGACCTAGAAATAGAAATTCCATTTGATCCAGCAATCCCATTACTGAGTATATGCCCAAAGGATTATAAATCGTTCTATTATAAAGACACATGCACACGTATGTTCATTGTGGCACTGTTTACAATAGCAAAGACCTGGAACCAATCCAAATGCCCACTGATGATAGGCTGGACAAGAAAAATGTGGCACATATACACCATGGAATACTATCAGCCATAAAAAATGATGAGTTCATGTCCTTTGTAGGGACATGGATGAATCTGGAAACCATCATTCTCAGCAAACTGACACAAGAACAGAAAATCAAACACCTCATGTTCTCACTCATAGGCAGGTGTTGAACAATGAGAACACATGGACACAGGGAGGGGAGCATTACACACTGGGTTCTGTTGGGGGATCCAAGGGAGGGACAGCAGGGGGTTGGGGAAGTTGGGGAGGGATAACATGGGGAGAAATGTCAGATGTAGGTGACGGGGGGGGGTGGACGCAGCAAACCACATTGCCATGTGTGTACCTATGCAACAATTCCACATGATCTGCACATGTACCCCAAAACCTAAAGTACAATAAAAATAAATAAATAATAAAAAAGAGCAACTATTCCTGGCGTTTGGCATAATATTTTGTGTATAGTAGCAGGTTAACAAATATTTGAAATTGAGGGAAGGGACAAAGAAAAGAGAAAGGGAAGGATGAAAATGAAACTTGGGGGTTCATAATGACTTTCACCTTTTCTTCTGTTAAAAGTTGCTGCATCTTCTTTGTGTATTGTGTGTTTTTTTTTTAAACCATCTTTCTCCTGTTAGCCATTAAAAATTACTGCCAAGAAACAGATCAGGCAATCATCAAACCTAACACAGAATCCAGCAAAGAAGTGAAGCCTTCAGTTGTGGGAGCGCTTTCAGATATCGACTCATTTGTAAAGCTTGGATGCCTGCATCAAATCACTAACGTATGCCTCTTTGAAATGCCAGAATTAGCCCACAGCCTTCCCCCTTTCCCTGGAAAAGTTTCCTACAAATGATGACAGAAAGGGCTCCTGTGCTATCCCCTTCTCTGCTACAGCATCCCTCAGCATACCCCCAGATGGTGTAGGTGGCGTCATTACTCCTCCTTGACCTTCTCCAACCCTCATCACCTGCACCGCAATGACATAGAAGTCTCTCATTTGTTCTCTGATTTGTCCTATTATTCTCCAGTTAGTTCATCTTCATTTTATGAAGATTATTTGCTTCATGTTCTGGGTTTCCTTGAAATCCACCTCTTTTTTAAATTTCTTTGAGAATCTTGCTCACCAGGTTGAAGTTTAAGGGGCCTCACCTTACTTTTTTTTATTGCATTTTAGGTTTGGGGGTACATGTGAAGAACATGCAAGGTTGTTGCATAGGTACACACATGGCAGTGTGATTTGCTGCCTTCCTCCCCTTCACCTATATCTGGCATTTCTCCCCATGCTATCTCTCCCCACCTCCCCACCATCCCGCCCCTCCCCCATTTCCCCCCAACAGACCCCAGCGTGTAGTGCTCCCCTCCCTGTGTCCATGTGTTAGCAAGGAACTGCACTGGCCCAGCTCCCATGGGCTGATCCCTCTCTCAGCCCCTCCACAGTTGGTCCGTGAGCACTGGCAGTGACCTGCTTTCTCATGTGCAAGAACATAGAAATGCATTTGCTCCAGCCAGGAAATTAGAATTCATCCAGAGCAGGGAGGTCCCCGGATCCGTTCATTCACATTGGGCCACAGTTCCTTCCTACTGATGTTTGTTCTTCCTTCTACAGCCCCAGCCTCATTCCTTTTGGCAGAAAAGATGAATGTAAAATAGGACTGATGGAGTTTGCACTGTACGATCATTCATCAACAGTACCATAGTGCTGCCAACCACCCAGCCAAAACGGTTTTTTTTCTTCTTTATTCCATGCTTAGTTTTAAATCCTTTTCCTTATACTAAGCATTTTTGAAAGACTTGGTTCACTTTGGACTTTTCTAGCTTTTTAAAATTTTTTCTCTTCTTTCAATTTCCTTTTTTTTAAAAAAAAAAAGTGCTAGCTATTTTATTTTACATATCCCTGATTTGAGTTTATTCTTTTAAATTTGTATATATCTTTAAAAAAAATCCAAGTTCATTAGAGCTGGACCTATGGAGCCAATCTGATTCTGTGGTTTCTTTTTTTTTTTCTTTCTGTCTTAGTTAGATACACCACTCTAAAGTCATCAGAATAGCATCTGATTCAGGGTAGAATCAGAACTAAAATAACAGAATATTTTCATTTACTTTTGGTGTACTCATTGCAGCTTGATTCATAGCACATTGTAGAAAATACAGGAAATCGGCTGCTCTGCCTATGAAGTAGTAATTCTTTATTCCTTTACAAAAAAAGGCAGGGTGGAAGAAAATACTAGAAATCAAAACGAAAAAGATTGAATTCATCTAAACCTGGCCAACGAGGAATAATCACCATTTATGTTTTAGAGTATACACTTTCAGGATTTTTTCCGCTTCCTAGGCATTAGCAAAAAATGAGATTGCTTGTGTATCCCATTTTGCTGCTTGCTAAGTTCACCTACATTCTACTGTGCACATTTTTCTGTGCCACTAAATATTGGGCTACATCATTTTTAAAGGCTATATAGTATTTCATAATATAGATAAGCTATTATGATTCAACAAATGCCTACTGTGAGACTTAGGTTGGTTCTAACATTTAGTATTAGAAACAATAATTATATAATGGACGTTATTGTACAAAAATATTTGTGTGTATCAGTGATTGCTTCTTTAGGATTTATTCCTAGAAGTGGACCTTGCTGGTCAAAGGATCTGAATGAAGTTTGGGGATACAGATTATAAAATCACTTTCCATGTGGGCTTTACATTCTCCATAAATGTACCTGTTTCTATTCACTGGAGATGAGTATGTATACTGCTTACCTCCAGGACAACAGTAACCCTATGACAATTTTTTTAAAAACTGCATCCAATTTGCTAGGTCATAAATGATATTATTTGCTGCTTTCAATTGCATATATTTGATTACTAGTAGGTGATAATATTTTCTATATATTTACCGACTTTATCCTGCTTTTGTGAATTATCTGTTTACATTCTTTACCATTTTTGTCTTTTTCTTAAATCTCAGGAGTTCTCTATACCTCAAGAATAGTAGCAGACTATCCTTACAAATATTTTATTCTTGGTTTTTCACTTGCTTTTAAATTTTTGTAATTTTTAATGAAAAAGTACTCTTTAGCAATTTTAATTAGTTATCTTTTTCTTATATGCTACCTGCCTTTGGTATCATGCCTTAAATGTCACCCCCACCAAAAGATGATTTTTAAAAAATCACTCATATTGTCTTCTAGTACCTATTTAAACATTGAATTCATATGAAACATAATTTGGTAAATAGTATGTGATAGAAAATCTAATTTTTGCTCCAAATTGCTATTTGTTTCAAAACATGTATTAAATAATCCTTTCTTTCCCTAGTGATTTTAAGTACCATATTTATCTTACACAAAGTCATATATTTCTCTTAGTTCTATTATAGCTTATTCTATTCTGTTAATTTGAAAAGAGTTGGCACTTTTGCTATGGTCTTCTTTTTTTTTTTTTTTTTTTTTTTTTCCTGAGACATAGTTTCACTCTTGTTGCCCAGGCTGGATTGTAATGGCTTGATCTCGGCTCCCTGCAACCTCCGCCTCCCAGCTTCAAGTGATTCTCTCACCTCAGCCTCCCGAGCTGCTGGAATTACAGGCATGTGCCACCATGCACAGCAAATTTTTCATTTTTAGTAGAGACGGAGTTTCTCCGTGTTGGTCAGGCTCCCAACCTCAGGTGATCCGCCCGCCTTGGCTTCCCAAAGTGCTGGGATTACAGGTGTGGGCCATTGCGCCCAGCCTATTGTCCTCTTATTCAGAAACAGGGTAAATACTTTCATTCATCAAGATGCTGTTTCTTAATAAAGGTTTTTTTGATTTTTCATATGAGTCTTTAAGGTACTCTGAACACATTTTATGTTTCCAGTTGCTATTGTTAACGAGATTGTCATTCATCGTATTTTTATTGGCTTATTACTAGTATATAGGAACTGCAATGGACACTGTGATGTGCTGCTCAGTCCTCACTCTGGGCTTAGGCAAGCATTTCACAGCTACTGGGTGTTGATGGATGACAGACTTTAATTGAGTTCCTCTCTGGGACTGCCCTTAGCAGAAAAGAGCTGCTGTACTCATGAGCTGCTCACTTCTCCAGACAGCCCATATCCAGTGACTGGTAGATTGTGGGTATCAAGATCCAAATCCCTCACCTCAAGGAAAAGAAATGCTGAAGAACCATCCCAGCTCCAGGGCTCCCCATGGAAGTGGATGGGGTTTTTGTGGCAGTTGCATAACAGTTCACTACCTCTCTCTTCTCCCCCAGAGGTATTGATCCTAAGAGTACTCATCAATAAATATCCTGCATGGAAGCCTCCATCTCAGAGCCTATTTTCCTAGGAACCAAACCTAAAACAATTATTGCCAGGAGTGATCTGTGGAGGAAAACCGAACTAAAATGCACTTTTGAAACTGGATCAAGCTGGCAATGAGGATTCCATTCCCAGTGGTAGGTGCCTCACTGAAAACTACAGGCACGCTGTATCCGTGCAACTGCTGAAGCTTTTTATCAGTGACAACCTGGGATAGAACATTCTTGGAAGAAAATGTACTTGCAGGTGCAGTAGCTTAAGCTTTTGAGAGGCTCTGAGGAAGTACTAATTATAAGGACAATAGACTCCAATGGCTTGCTGAGTGGCACTGATGCAGTGGAGAAAGACAAGAAAGGGCTAAGGGTAATTAATCACTAATTGAAGGCTAAGTGTGAAAATCAGAGGACCTCCTTGGCAGCATGTAAAGAGGCTCTGATCCCTTGAACTCCTTGGGGAGGAGAAGGTTAAGGATCAAGCCCAAGACTTAACTCTAAGAGTAGCAAAGCTCCAGAGAAAGTTGGATTCTCAGCCCTGGTAAGTCTCTTATGCCAGGGTTAGGGCCCTAATTCAGGAGTGAAACCCTGAGACTTGAGCTGGGTCATTTGGGTCAATGTACTTGAAAATCTTTACACTCCAGATTCCCCGGAATTCTTTGGGTCTATAGCCCCCACTTTCTTAAAGATGATTCAGAGACTTCCGTGCTGCAGAGCAACACACAGCCTCCCTCAAGTTCGATCCCCACCCAAACCTCTGCTGGAGTTTGTGACTTGACCTAGCATCAAGACACAACACAGTCTGCCCAATGACATGCTGAGCATGCAAAGGAAGGAGAGGGACTATATTCCCACGATGCTGTGAAAACATGGCCAACTTATACTGAGAGAAGCCAAAAGGGTATGTATGGGACTGGTTCCTGAGGATGCTGGAACAAGAGTGGGCATGGAATATAAAAGTTGAGGAAGGGAGAGTTAATCAACAAGGGAACACTCTCCCATAATATAGGATTTAATATCCTGGCCCAGGAAATGTTGCTTACATGCAGTTAGGATTGCTCTAAAGAAACAAAGAAAGATCCTACACTTAGTTAAGTAGAAATGCCAAAGCTGCCATAACAGATAACAGGATGAAGGAGCTTAGAAGCTTGGGAAGTTGCCATGCTAGAGTGGATATGGTATGTAGAGCAAGAAAGCTCATCTGATGTTCTGCAGTAGGGCCCAGAGAACACCTCACTTAGCAAAGCAATAAGGCAATAAGAAATGCGCCAGGGAGAGAGGCTGTCCTCTGTGAACCAGAGCTTAGGGAAGGAGATGCTATTGCATAGCTGTGCTCACTGGTAAAAAAGGAGATGATGATCACCCTGGTGCTGACCCTTACTTGTCAGAAGAAAGGAAGGCACTCTCTTAGTGTGTTCATACTGCTCTTACATAAATATTATAGAGTGGGTGATTTAAACAAGCATTTATTTCTCAGTTATGGAGGCTAGACAGTCTAACATCAAGGTGCTGACAGATTCCATGTCTTGTAAGGGCCTGCCTTCTGTTTCATAGCTAGCTGTCTTCTCTGTATATCCTCACAGGTTGGAAAGAGGTGAGAGATCTCCCCAGGGTCTCTTTGATAAGGGCACTAATCCTATTCATGAGGTCCCCACCCTCATTTTCTAATAACCTCCTAAATGTCAGAGCTCCTAATATATCACATTAGGGATTGGGATTCAATATATGAATTATGAGGGGACACAAATATTCAGTCCATTGCAGGCACAACAACTGTGATATGTTGCAAAGCCCAAGAAGTGTTAGCCAAGAGTGTCTGACTCATGAAGAGCTACATAGATGTTTAACATAATATGGCATACTAGGGGCAAAATAGGTGGACAGCCAATAAGGGCATTGCTCAGTCTAAACCAATGAAATCATGGACAGATTATCAGGATGCTAAGGGCAGACACTGCAATAAGAAGGCAAGATCCTTTGTCCAGTTTCTTAACCTGAGCTAGTTTTTAAATTCAGAATCCATCGACTGAAGGAAAAGCTGGATACTTAGGAGAAAGGACCCTGCAATACCAAGGCAAGTATGCATGGTAATAATTTTACTAATTCTTCTCCAAAGAGACCTATGACCACTATTCCGGTAATTATACACTGGGAAAAGTAGAATAAAGCAACTTTTCAAGAACTGTTGAACACAGGAGCTGAATTGCTATCTGCATACACAAATGTTCTCATGACTACCTGTTATAGTAGGAGCTTATAGGAGACAAGTAATCAATGGAGTCCTGGGCCCAATCTTGCTCACAACAGGTTCACCGGGTTCACAGAGCTACCAGGTGGAATTTTCTTGAACCCAAAATACGTAATTAGAGTACACATACTTGTTACTTGGCAAAATCCTTCCATGGGCTTCTTAGCTTTTCAAGTAAGAGCTACTGTAGTCAGGAAGGCCAAGTGAAAGCCTCTAAAACTGTGCTTTCCAAGCCAAAAAGCTGTAAATAAAATATACGTTCATGTTCTGGGAAAATGGACGAGATTGGTACCACCTCTAAAGGCTTTATCGTGAACTAGATTACAAGGGTGGTGGCCCCATTATATTCCCATTTAACTCACCAGTCCCATTTCCTTTAAAAAAAAAAAAAAAAGATCCTAGAGGATGACAGTGGATGACATTAAACTTAGCTTCAATTGCAGCTTCTCTGTCAGGGGTAGTAACTTTTCTAGAGGGTAGATCAACACAGCCTCAAGTGCATGGCAATTGAGCTGGTGAATGTGGCGTTTCCCATCCTTACCCAAACAAGGATCAGAAACAGTTCTCTTTCATTATGGAACAGGCAACAGAATACATTTACATGATTCCTCCTGGGCTATACTAATTCTCATGGCTTTTATCATACTATAATTTAAAGGGATTGGAATCTACCAGATATTGTAGATACTGATGACAACACATTTATTGGACAGGGGGACTAAGAAGTAACAGGTATGCAGAGGCCCTGGTCATATATATCTCCAGATGAGGGGGGGAAATAAACCCTATCAAGATTCAGGGACATGCCATATCAGTAAAGTTTTTAGAGGTCTAAGGATGCTGCAACATCCCTTTCAAAGTAAAGGACACAAAATTATTTCATCTCACAAGTCCAATCAATAAGAAGGAAGCACAATGCTGACAGTTCAGGTTCTGGAAGCAGCATGTTCCATATTTGGAAATACTACCCTCACCTCCTACTGGGTGCCATAATAGTTAAAGTTTAGGTAGGGCCTAGAGCACAAAAGGGCTCTACAAGTAGGACCAGGCTGTGCTGAAAGTAAGCCTGCCACTCGGCCCTATTACCTGGAAGACTCCATGATATAGAGGTACTGCTGTGAGACAAGATGCCCTGTGGACTTGAGGAGAACCATAATCCAGACCCCAAGGGTGCTGTAGCAAAGTCATACCACCAGTAGTAGAGAAGTGGCATCTTTTGAAAAACAGCTCCTGTATGAACACTGGCTCCTGATATAGATACAGCACCTGACCATGGGACATCTAATAACCACTTGACCATAACTGTTTACCACAAACTATGTGTTGTCAAACCTATCAAGAAATAAGGTCAGGCAAGCCCAGCAGCAACTCATCAAACAAGCAGGGCCAGAGGCCCAAACAAGCAGCACAAGTAGGTGCCCCAAGACCCAACTTCATTCAGTGCTCTCACTAGGTACCCCAGACCCCACTTCATTCAGTACTCTCACTAAGTACCCTAGACCCTATTCATTCATTCAGTACTCTCACTAAGTACCCCAGACCCCACTTCACTCAGTACTCTAAGTACTCCAAACTCCACTTCATTCAGTACTCTCATGCCAATGATTTACCCTCAGCTCACATCTGTGGCGTGGGGAGGGTCTTTATGATTCCCTCATGCGACCAGGGGATAAAAAAGACAAAAGGCTGGGTTTGCATCACAGATGTGTCTTCTCAACCTGTAGATGCAGGATGGAAGGGACCACTGCTACACAAAAGCCCCACTCAGAGGTGGCCTAAAAAGGCAATGGTACGAAAAATCCTCCCAAGAGGCAGAGCTTCAGAAGATACGCTTCATAATGTACGTTGCATGGAATGAGAAGTGGCCCAAGGTAAGAACATAACATGGACCCAAGGGCAATGGTGAGTGGCTTGTCTGGTGTGTCAGGAGTCTGAAGGAGAGAGATCAGAAAGTGTGGATAAGGAAAGGTGGGGAGGAGGCATGAAGATGAGTCTATGGAAGAAGGTGTAAAATGTAAAGAGCTCTACATCTCATGTTAACTAACCTACCAGAGAGTATTTACCATAAAAGAGGGACTGAACAGCCAGGCAGGCAGGACGATTGCCCAGCTGATGTTAACCAGGCTCTTCATCACCACCCCAGTGCTGGTGCAATGCTGCAGGAACAGAGGCAGGGATAGGGTTATGCATGAACCTGACAGCATAGACTCCCAGTCACCAAGACTGACCTAGCTTCTGCAGCCATTAAATGTCAAGCCTACCAGCAATAGAGGCCAATGCTGAGCTTCTGAAACAGCACCATTCCTCCAGAAGACCAATGATTCCATGGCACCCCTTCCATCCTAGAAAGGGCAGTGATTCATCTTGAATGGAACTGAAACACACTCTGGGTATAGGTTTCCCTTTCCTGTCTGCAGGCCTCAGTTAACACCACTACCCAATAATAGAATATTTGATCCACTGACCCAGATTCCACAAGTATAACATTGAACCAAGGTACCCACTTTACAGCAAAGGAAGTACCACAGTGGGTGCATGGTCATTAGATTCACCAGTCCCATTACATACTGCATCTCCAGAAGCTGTTGGCCTGACAGAGCAGCAGAGCAGCCTTTTGAATGAGCAATGGAGGGGCCAGTGTGGAGATAATACTCTGAGGAAGGCAGCCTCTACAGAATGTAATAGGTACTCTAAATTGATGAACATTGCACAGTGCTGAATCTCCACAGATAAAAAACAAATGTGTTTTTTTTTTCAATGACCAGAAATAGGAGTGGCACCATTTATCATCATCGCAGTTATTCATTTATGGAGATTTGTGATTTCTTTCCCTGAAACTCTAAGCTCTATAGGTTTAGAGACAGCAGATCCCAGAGGCAGAAAGCTTCCACCATGTGACACAGCAATATTTCATTAAACTATAAGCTATGACTTCCATCTGGTTACCACAGGATCCTTGTGCTGAGGGACCAGTAGGCAATGCATGGAGTCACTAGAGTAGCTGACCCAATCATCATGAGGAAGTAAGGCTGCTGGTATGCACTGGGCCAGAGAAGAATATTTGGAAACCAGGTGACACAGTGGACCATCTCTTGGTACAATCTTATGCAATTTTGACAGTAAATGGACAAGTATACAGTTATTGCCTGAGAAGCACATGACAACCTGGGGCTCTGGTCACTCAAGCATGTGGGTCTCAGTCACCCCACCAGGTAAGATATCTGTACTACAAAAGTTGCTAGACCAGGCTAAGAGGAAGCTAGAGTGGAAGAATGAGAAGGACAGTGAATATCACTTGTGATCTGGAGACCAATGGCAGAAGCGAGGCCTGTCATTCATTCCACTTACCTTCTTCTTCTAAGTCTCTTCTTCTTTTTCATTAAATTATTATATTTATTGATTTTTCTTTTATGTTTTTAAAAATTACATTGTTTTGTTGTTGTTGTTTTTGAGATAGTCTTCCTCTGTTGCCAAGACTGGAGTGCAGGAGTGTAATCTCAGCTCACTACAACCTCAGCTTTCTGAGTTCAGGTGATTCTCGTGTCTCAGCCTTCTGAGTAGCTGGGATTACAGGCATGTGTTACCAAGCCCAGCTAATTTTTTGTGTGTGTTTAGTAGACATGAGGTTTCACCATATTGACCAGACTGCTTTCAAATGCCTAACCTCGACATCTGCCCACCTCGGCCTCCCAAAGTGCTGAGATTACAGGCGTGAGCCACCATGCCCGGCCCATTTTTACTTATTGAACTAAATGCTTAGCTTGATTATTTGAGTCTTTTTTCTCCTAATCAAAAAATTTATGGTTATAAATTTTTCTTTTATTATAGGTTTAGTCACATTCCATCAGTTTTTGTGTGTGGTGTTGCCATTTCATGTATCTCTAAATAGTCTAGAGTTTTAATTTTAATTTTTTATTTGAACTAAGATTTAAGGGTGCTTAATTTCATTTTTTTAAATTTAACTAAAAATTTCTCTTGAACAAGGTTTGTTTGGTTTTTGTAGGCTTTATTTCCCAAATGTTTATAAAGATTTAGTAACCTGGTATCCTTGCTCTCCATAACCAAAACACTTGGCTTACTGGCACATTACTAATCATAAATGATTTCTTAGGTTCCAATTTTACTTTTACCTTTTGGATTACCTTCATTCCAGTGATGACCCACTTTTTTACCCTAATTTTTTAAAAAAATTCTAAAACTTTCTAGCATATAGAGAAGCTACGCTTCAACTTGCTACAGCCCAACTTCCCATTCATACTGCCAAGTTCAAACCTCAAAGCAAGCTGACTTACTGGAACTGTTACCACAAGTAAATCCCTCCTAAACAAAATCACAGTGTTTTCCATACTTACTCTTTCATTCATGAACAGAATTAACAGAGCCTCTGACCCTAACCTGGTCTGTTAAAGCCCACCACATTCTTCCAGCAGTCCTTCTCTCCTGACAGGACCTCCACACCAAATTCAATTTGTCTGTGGCTTTTAACTTCACATGGAACTCCCTTCCTGCAGAATATGGTACACTATAAATAGCATCCATTCACTGAATTCATAATTACAGTTCCCACACTATATTATTTTTCTCTGAGTAGCTACTTTTGCTTCAAGAGGGATACCAAAGACTCAGGTCCAGTATGTGCCCCAAAGGTTTATTCCTGTTGCTTCTTCCCTGCCCAGATGCTACACGTTGCTTTTCTTCTCCTGAAAACTCAGAAAAACAAGCAATGTCTCCATGTTTCTGCTTTATTCCTCCACCCATGCTCCCTATGTCCCTTCCATGTTGCACCATGCCACAACTTCAGAACATTTTATCTTCAAAGACCTAGTATGAATGACCACTAGGACTCCCTCTTTGCCACAATGAAAAACAGGTGACAAAATCTTAAGAATACAGCTACATTCCTGCAGTAACGCTTTCTAGTTCTCTGATTAGGAGGACAAGTTGAACCCATCCCAGTCCCTGTGAGCCCCAGTTAGATGCCTGGAAGGAGCATGCAGAGTCCAGCTGAGAGCCACATTAAAGTGTCAAGACCAGAGCACAGAAGCCAAGCCAACAGCCACATGAACTGGGCTGAAATTGAAGCAAATTAGGCAAGACTGGCCACTGATTAGATTGGGTACTTCCGTTTGCTGATTAGTGAGAGCATGGTATGTGTGCATGGTGGATTGACTTACAGAGATATTGTTGATGCAAACATATGCCTCCTGTTAATTTCCTGTTTGGGCCAGATTCTGCATGCCTTATACTCACACACTGCATTCCCCAGCTGCCTCCATTTCCTGAGGTCTTCCATTTTAACTACTGAGATATTTTATTATTTGCCACTCACATACTTGAAGGTTCTGTTGGCCAGCTTTGTCTCAACTTGTACTAAGGCTTCATAGGCGAAGCTCATCTTATCCTTACAAATATCAGTTAAAACATATAGAGCAGGTGTTTTGTCCATCTTACAGATAAAGAAACAGAGGCATTAAGAGGTTAAGAGACTTCTCCTAAACAGATTAGTAGCAGGGCACCATCTGGGCTAGAATTTGGATCTCCTAACTTCTGCTGCAATTACAGTCACCTTAGAATTATGCTGATGTGTAGGACTGTATTCATCGGCAATGAGCAGCCTCAGTGCTATCTAACCTTCTGTGCCTGCACAGTAATATGGCACAAGCATAAACTCACCACCCTCTCAAATCAGATGTGCATATTCTGTAGTCACACATCCTCAAGTCACCAGTATACTCCCTTATCATGCTCAGACGACTGTTCTTAGCTTCACAATGTTTTACCTTCCACCAGCTATATAACCCAGTCCTGCAACCTGAAACTGTTGTCACTCCTCAGTAGATTTTCTCATCTAAATATTAAATGTATGAAGTTCTCTAAATCTTAGAGATGAGAGTTCCCCAAGTCCTTAGGAGCAGCAGCCTTCCTCTCTTCTCTATGTTCAACCACATGGGCTCCTAATTTTCTCGGATATTAACTAGGTAATTTTCGTGGTGCTGTGTAATTGCAGCAATTCCATTTGGAAAAGAAAGAAATTGTTTCCAAAGTCAAAGCCATAAGGAAAAAGAGGGGAAAAAAAAGTAAGTCTTTGTGTTTAATTTCTCTTCTGTTTGAGCAACATTTTATGACTATACACAGCCCATACACTTTCGCAGGACTATCCTGAAAATGAAATGTGCTATGCCTTTCTGCATACGGTTAGAATCTGTAAAGTGCATACTTCCTAATATATCAGATCATTTAGGCTCCTTCTGCTGCAGCACAACTTCTGGCCTCAGTGATGCATGGATAACTTCTGAATAACACACTCATGATTTTTGTTTATATCTGCTGACAAGCATTCACTTTTTGCCAGTTCTGGGGGATACATGCATCAAGGGGGCTCCCAGCTTTAGAATGTTCTTGGGAGAAACCACTCCAGGCCAGTCCACCTGATTGATTGATCCTAAAGTCACCTGCTAAGTTTCTATGAGAACAGAACAATGCAACATAGCTTTTATTCAAAAAATATTCAGAATTAATATACCCATTCTTTAAAAACTCATCAGCAATAGAGAAGATCAGGCTATAGAAATGTGAAAATTATGTGTTACAGGAATCAAGGTGAAGACACCCTTTCTACTTGTATCCACAAGGACATACACTTATAATCACATAGTCACACACAGGCTCCAGTCTTTCTCCAACACAATCCATACTATACATCTATGTCATAGCTATTTATCTGTGATAGCTCTTAAGGTTATATTCTTTGTATTGCCTTGTAAGTTATCAGAAATCCCATTGCCTAGAGAGTAGAAGCGGCAAATTCCCAGCAAAAGGGCTGCAATGCTCTGTTCCCATGTCTTTATATTTGACCACTGAACTCTGACCTGCTGAACCCAACATTACTCTGACACTCCCAAAATACAGTACTACAGACAAGTACTACCATTAAATCTTAGTTGGCAAGGGAGTAGAAATGTGCTTGCCATCTCTAGTTCACATTAAATGCTCACACTATGTTCATATCCAAAGCTTAGTCCTTGACTTACCAAATTAATTCACTCATTAATTCAACATTCATTGAGCTCCTATTATATACTGAGCACTATGCTTGATACTGAAAATACAGAGGTAAACAGATGCCACTGTCAACATGTCTAGTCTATTTAGCTCCATGAGCAGGAACAAAATAAAAACTTTTAAGAAGCCTTCCCCATCAAGCCCCATGTCTCTTGAACCACTACTACAGTATGGCCCATTAGAACTTGTATTTTGCAAGCATAGTATTTCTCTTCATGTTATCTACTTGTGACCTAGATTTATCATGTTTCTCCAAATACATCACAAGCAGCAGCCATACCTTCTACTGTTTTTTACTTCTTTATTGCCTTGAACAGCAAGATGTAGAGTAGGAACTTAAATTATTGATAAAATGATATAAATCCATCATCTATGAACAAATCAGAAAATCCTGACACATGTAGTCTCAAATCAACAGCTTATTTAATGAACGGCCCTCAATTGAGGGCCGTTAACACTTGAAAATCCTAGTGTTGAAGCTAATAACCAGACAAAAACTCAGATGAAAATAGGCAACCATTATTCACTTCTAAGTCAGGTCTCATAAGCATCAGATTGCTGACCCTTAATGAATATTATCCAGTTGATAAATTAAATACATGATAGTTAATGTCTATTATTATTATGAGATTAAAAAATATAACTTTTTTCATTCATTAGAATCAAGCTTGCAGTTCTCTGAAGAACAATCATGAGTTAGATAGCTTAAGTAAAATTTTTTCTCTAAAATAAAATTTCCCTGAGTCCCAGACATTGTGCTAAATGCCAAGTATATGATAAAGAGACACAGTAGGTCACAATTTAGTTGGAGAGGCAGAAATAGAAACAAACTCTGGTTTGCAATGCTAAAAGTAGAAATATTACAAGGTACAGTAATGATACAAAAAGAGAGCCAAATCAATTCTGTTTATGAAGATAATGGAACAGGATCTTGAGGAGTTAAAAAGTCAACAGAGGGGGGAATATTACAACATGTTTGAAAAACTGCAAGTAGTTTTATATAATTGGAGACCAGAGGGTGAATGGGTAGTGGCTACAGATGAATTGAAAAAGTTCACTTTTTGAAAGGTCTTGTGTGGTCAGGTAAAAAGTTGGACTTTGTCTCCATAGCTAAGGGAGCCATCAAAGGGTTTAATGAGGAAAGTGGCATGAACTCCATAAGGGCAGATGGGGCTCGGGTCTGCTTAATTCACCACTGTGTATTTTGTGCCTTGTACACAGCAGGTGCTCAACAGTATGAACTGAACAAATGAATTAATCTGTTGGTGTTTTGGGATGATCACTCTAAGCATAAGTAAGCATAAGAGGAGTAAATTGAAGTCAAGGAACCCAGTAGGAAATCATATCAGGTGAAGGTGGGAATGGAAGGATGGTTTAATTTGAGAGTAAGGATACAGGCAAGTAACTAGGTTTGGGAGGGAGAAGTTGATGAATATAGGCTTGGGTATTTTTATTTGAAAATGTTTAATGACAATCAAGTAGAGAGGCCCATTAGACATTTTTATAGAAAAGCAGAAAGGGATGGGCTCAATCTATAAAATTGGGTGTTATCAGAGAAATTATGTGGACTGAAAAGGCTGCCAAGACTGGACCAGAAGCACACCACACTATGAAGGCTGAGGACAGGGCAAGAAGGATGCTGAAGAAGGCCAGACAAATGGATGAAGAGTTGAAAAAGCATTGGGTCAAGATACCTAAAGGACCAGAGATTCCACTGTCTAGAAGATAAAAAACATAAACCTTTTCATTTCAACTAACAAATTCTCTGGATGAAACAATCCTAGTTATCGGTTATAGGTGTAACTTCAAGGAATAACAAATTTTACAAGTGACTGTCCTGACCTTGCAGGACCTTAAGTCTTGGGGAGATGTACATGTGGCATCTTATTTCTTACCAACAGTGAGTAATGACTGTGGGTTAATTACATACAAAGTATTCAAGTTAATGACAGAAATGAACAGAACATTGGCAATGAATTAGCATTAGCGTTTTGTCCTTTTAGCCTTTAAATTATATGTGGTTCGATCCCCTTACTGGGATGTAAAGTCAGAGGGGGCACTGCCACTTTGAAAGCATACACTGCAGTTTATGTTTCCACAACATGGTCAGGAAATGTAATACTCCCAATGGAGCATATACCAAAGGCAGCTGAAAGCAATATAACTGGAAAGACAGTCTGAACTGTGGTCAAAGAAGGGAGGAAAGGGCCAAAACTGGAGCAGCAGCACCACACAATTAGGCCAAACTGATGAGGGAAGGCCATCCACAGAAAACCCAGTCATGGGTTTAGAAACAAAGAAAAGAGCAAACAGGTTGGGAAGTCTAATACAAAGTGGGATAGAGAAAGGGTTCAGGAGAAGGCAGAAGGTCAGAGACAGGCTGGATGTGGAGGCAGATTCCTGGCTCAGGAATATGCCTGACAACCTAAAGCAAGCGTGTCCAACCCACAGCCCATGAGCCACATGTGACTCAGGACAGCTTTAAATGCAGCCCAACACAAATTTGTAAACTTTCATAAAATATTATGACATTTTTTGTGAGTTTTTCTTTTAGCTCATCAGCTATTGTTAGTGTTAGTGTATTTTATGTGTGGCCCAAGACAATTCTTCTTCCAATGTGGTTCAGAGAAGCCAAAAGATTAAACACCCCTGACCTCAAGAATTTGCAGGCTTGGATCACTGGCCTGAAACACATCAGCTTCTGCAATTCCAGAAATGGCAAAGTCTCAATGAAAGGAGGTACCTCTACATTTGACAGGCGACTAACTCCTCCCACTGAGTGACAGCATCCCATTTTCCCCCTTTGGAGTCTCACACTGACCTGGGATTGATACTGATCATGGCCAGGGGTGGCCTGTCTCCCTTTGTCTCCTAGGCTGCAATCACTGTCAAAGACTAGGTATCGATGATGCATTTGTAAATGTCTAATAGTATACTGAGTAATAGACATCGCTCAATATAATTATGTAAGTAAATGAGTGAAATAAGCCAAAACATATCACAGCAGCTGAAAACGGGGGTCGCTTGGAAACACATCTTATTAAAAGGGAGAGTATGGAAAGCTCTCCATGGTTTTTCCCTTCTATTATTTTCATTTACCTATAATTTTTTTTTCCTTTGCAGGTTAAAGCTGACTCCACATCCTGAGGGACTAACACAAGCCATCAAGTTAAATAATGCCCCTGATCGCTCTGTGGATCAATAGTTATATAGGCCTATTCCTCATCCAAGCTCTGTCAGGGACCAAATTATACACCATACATGAAAACCACCTCCTGGATTTACTGCCCTTGCACCCCCAGCCATAGCAGGTGGCTTATTGCCCTGCTTTTATTTCCTTTAAGCTTTAAGTAAGTCTTTGCTACTGATTTTTTAACATTTCCAAAGTGGCAGAGCAGCAATTAGCCAAGTTCTCCTCCCTTCCACAAAACAGCAATGATTTCCTTAACTTCCATAGAAATTCTTTAATGTCCTGTTTTTCTCACTAAGCTATGAGAAAGTTTCTAGTTAAAAGACACTCATTGACAAAGAGATTACAATATCATGAAGAAGTAGACAAAGACTGGGCCATTTACAGTGTTTTTTATGCCCCTCAGATAATCCACTAGAATCTGGACCAACCACATTTATGGGAAAGTGGCTGGTGAATGGAAAATTCTAGTTCTACTTTTGATACCCATGTGCTGAGTAAATCATCTCATCTCTCTGTGTCTTGGTTCTTCTCTCTCTCAAATGGGAATCATTCCATGTCCATACATTATCTAATATAGAGAACATTAGCCTAAATCAAATAGAGTACACATGAAGACATTTCATATGCTTGGGAGTGAAGACATCCTATAAATTCTGGGTTCTATTATTATTTCATATTTCTATACTTCAGATTGAGATGGTCTCATGAATCACTTTATAACAAAGTATACATGTAGTATATGGAACTGTTTTTTAGTTTCCCATCTCCCAATTGTCTCAGCTGTCTGGAATTACAGCCCTTTGAATTAACACATGAAGCATGCCTTTAAAGTACGGAGAATGACTCTTTTCCGTGGTTAAGAGAAATATGTCATGTCTTTCTAATCATCCAAGGCCAGAAGACTTATGGAAGTCAACGTGGTGGCCAGAATGATGAGTTACCTTACTTCTGTGATCTTCAAATTTGTCTCAGTTTGATCCATCTTCCTTATCTTCTTGTATATCTTCTTGGGACACTTCCACTTAGTGAATAGCAATAATATCTACTGCTGTAATCATTTAAAAAATAAATAAAAGACCTTGTGTTCTTTTGATCCAAACATGTGAATATGGTTTCAACATATAGTTTTCCCATGCCTCATGCTATTGTAAATATTATTTTATGGTCTAGTATCCTATTATCCACTTACAAACTGAGTTAAAAATCTGTCTTGTACAGCTTTAGCTGCACACTTTAACAATAAGAAAAAGTGATGCACTTCTCAATTTCAAGCATTGTTCTCATAAGCTATTGTACTCCTGTATCCACGTATGTCAACCCAGTGTTTTCCACACCATCCTGTTCTTAGTTCCCATAATTGCATTATGACCTGTCATTTTGAGCTCATCTTAACCAACATTTATTTAGCTAATTGAAAACATTTGAGCACCTTCTCTAAACCTGACTCAGCTATGAAATTGTGGGGAAATTGTCAGTGCTGCTTTTGTATTGCAAGGTCTAGATCATAGTTTTGCAATAATTTGGGGGTCAATTTCTAAATGTTTGAATATTATAAGCATTCAATTTTAAAATCTGTGTAGAAAACAAATTGCAGACTTTCATTTACTCTCCTGCCTATAGGACACAAGATCCTTGACATGGTCATTCACAGAAAGTCATACCATTTTGCCAGGACTCTCTGAAATTGCTTGGGGACCTCAAGGTCTATGTTGGGCCAATTTCGCCTCTCCTATACTGATAGCAACAGGAAGCAGACAAATCCTAGGCAGACAGGAGCAAGTCCCTGGTGAAACCTGAGCTTCAAGCCTAAGACAGTTTAAAGCCTGAAAGGCAAGCTGCAAGTCAAATCCATGAACCAGATTGACAACCTCTTTTCTGGTTTGGTGCACTTTCCTCTGATTGGTCCCCACCCTTCACCTATTTTATATATATCTACCCTTCCCTAATTCATTTTCTTTTGTATTTTTTTTTTGAGACAGTCTCACTCTGTCACCAGGCTAGAGTGCAGTGGCATGATCTTGGCTTACTGCAATCACCATCTCCTAGGTTCAAGCAATTCTCCTGCTTCAGCCTCTTGAGTAACTAGGATTACAGGCACCCAGCACCATGCCCAGCTAATTTTTATATTTTTAGTAGAGACAGGGTTTCACGATGTTGGCCAGGATGGTCTTGATTTCTTGACTTCATGATCCACGCACGTTGGCCTCCCAAAGTGCTAGGATTACAGGTATGAGCTACTGCACCTGGCCCCCCAAAGTGGTTTTTACACGATTGTGCCTACCATTGAGTGGTGCCTTTGTTTTAACCTTCTTTGCATACTCAGAAACCAATCAGCACACACTCCCCATTCTAAGTCTGTTAAAGCCCTGGACCCAGCCACGCTGGGAGGGAAACCACCTGATATCAAGTCGGGGACCACCCTCATGTCCCATCTCCTCTAGAACTGTTCATCGCTCAATACAATTATTCTCTACCCTCCTCACCCTTTGATTGTCAGTGTATCCTCATTCTTCTTGGACATGGGACAAAAGCTTGGGGCCCACCAAAATGTGGGTATAGAGAAGGCTATAATACTGTGGCCCCCTGCCACAGGGCAGAGCTGTTAACATATCACCATTGATTGGGTTGTGGACAATGGGACTAAAAGCATGCTATAACACTCTTTCTGGGGCTTGAGGGTCATGGGCACCCCTGCCTGGGCATCACCACATTCCTCTCTTCTGGACACCAGAGTCCACCGCAAGAGTAGCATGCAACATGCTTGGTCTGGCCACAAGCACTGCACAGAGCCCACTCCTGTGCCAGCACTAGGAACAACTGGTCAGACTCCACACTCCCTCACTCACACACCCCCTCTTGCTGGAGTCTGAGCACACAGTCACAGCAGCCATGGGATCCATGCTGGAATGCAGGCCAAGTGCAGCCCTTCAGGCCTAGAGGACAGGGCATCTCCTGTGACAAACTCAGGCCTGAGCAAGGCCTGGGCAAGGGTATCACCAGCTGGGGTCTCCAGGGGACAGGTGGCCAAGAAAAATCCTGCATCAGTACTACCCAGTGAGAACTGGCATACAGAAACAGCCCACATTCCCACATTTTGTTCCTTGCATAATGTCAAACATACCCCCCCCCGCATCATTATGAAACTTAAGTGAAATAATAGAATAATAACTAGCACATAGACTTTTCTAGAATTTAAGGTGCCTTTCACATAAAGAGGTTTGGAATTTTGCTTGTTACTAATAATGAAAATAAGTAAATGTTTTATTCAATTTCCCTGTTATTTCTGGATGGCAAGCTCTTCTAAACACTGGTATCTCAAATGTTAATGAGTTCCCCATTTTCCCTCTGAGCTCAAAAGATTTGAATTTCCTGACCATGATCTGGCCATCAGACTAGGGTATCATTTAGAGTTCATCATTTGGATTGGCTTGTATTTACTGATACCCTACTGCAACTGTACATCATCTGTAAGTTTCTTATTCCATTTAATAGCTACAGCACTGTGCTTTTGAGCTGGCAGAGAACTCAAAGTTGCCCATGCACACAAAATGGCTTATGAAGTTATATTGGTCCTGATGCCTGCTCTTAAACCCAAAGTCAGTGCTATTTAGTTTTCTCCTTTATAGATTCAGTCTATAAGCAGAATTATAATAGACCAGGCAAGTCTCCCTGAAGCTGTCATTGGTTTAGGACAATAGCCTTTAATCAGAAGGTACCTCTCCCAGCCGAAAGCTATAATAATGGTTCATTCCACTTGGCAACAAAACAAAGAACTGGAGGATTTAAAAACTGACAGATCTTTTAAGAAGTGTGAGTGATATCAAATTTGCATTCTTTTACATGACTGGGTGACACGTCTCATCACCTATTCTGATGTTGGAGCTTTATTAATAGCCAATTTGCACACAAGCAATTGGCATGATGACCCAAATCAATCATAACCATGATGGAAAATTCTCCCCAGGAAAATGACAAAATCCATCAATACCCAGGTTGTGGAAATAAGGCAAGCTGTGAAGCGCCTGACCTGGGTGTGCCGCATCCTAATTTCTAAAGATTCATCCAGCTGGTCTGGCAAACTGGGGTAAATGCCCTTCCTCACTGCTCTACAAACATCCTCCTCCCCCAACAACAGCCTGCTTATTGAAGGGAATGACTTTCTCAAATGAAGAAATCCAAATGAGGGTAGGGGAATTCTGAATAATTTAAAAGTAATCATGGAAAGGCCATGATGGCAAAGTTACTTCCAAAAGAATTGCACATTGAGCCCCTTAGACCATGTGTGGCATGTAGACAAGTACTGCCTGGTTTGTAGGCATGAACTTCAATCCTGCATTAGCATACACAGAGACGGCTACCAGAGTCACAGTCCTGGTCTCATGAGCCTTACTCACAAATGGTTCACACTGATGGAAGATGAAAGCTATTGGTCTACATATCACACTTAGGTGAGAATTAATTCTTAGGAACCCTATGAATTTGATCCCTTTTCCTCTCTGTTTTGGACCAGAATAATGCCACAATCCTAGACGAGAGCATCTGCTTTAAAAATGCCATTCCCAGAGTCAAAACTGTGAAGGAGGGAGCAGAACATATCAGCAAGCCCATTTGGTTGCGTTTTTAATGGTTAAAGCCAGCCATTTGGTTTCTATATGACTGGCTCCAGTGATGATCTTTCACTTGGCTCTGAATTCAGGCAAAGAGGAGAGGAGCATTATTTATCAGGCTCTTCAAACCAAACATCCTCACTAGATAGCCATGTGACTTCAGGCAACCTTAGCTGATTTAGCAGACAAATCCCAAAATTTCAATGGCTTAGAACCTTAAACTCATATAATAGTTCAGTTTAGCATTCCTGGTTGGGTGGCTGGCCTCAAAGGAGTGAATCAAGAGCCCAGACTCCTGTGTTCAGGGTCTGTTATATTCAGGATGTGCTTTCAAACCATCGTGAAAGTCAATGTCATTCTAGCATGCCAAAAGGAGAAGGGAGCTGGGAAGATACATGTAGGAGGATTTTATGGGCCAGGACTGGAAGTGGTGCATACTACTACTTCTCACATTTCTCTGGCTAGAACACAGTTACATGGCCACAAAAGGGAAACATATTTGACTGTATGCTCAGTAGGAGGAGGAAATGGGTTTGATGAGCATCTAGCAGTCTCTGCTATGGTAGCAGTCTAAGAAAAACAAAAAGCCAGTTGATTAGGTTTCACATAATTGCCAGCACACTTACATTAGGATAGAGACACCTCAAGAATGGTAGATATAAGAATCCCCCAAATAATCTTCTCTGGTGGCAAAAAAACTGTTATTAGACAACTCATCAAATGATAGATTTGCTAAAAGCAAACCTTGGGATTTACATCATCTACCACACTACAAACTTCTCTACCCAGCCAGACTTTGAATTTTAGCTGCCAACAAAAAGCCCTTTTACATACATTGTCTGATTTCAACCTGATTCAAACCTTATAATAATCCAAAGATGCTGGTAACAATGGGAACTCCCTTGCAAAAGATGATGAACAGTAGACTTTTTGGGGGAAAAAAAAAAAAAGTATTTTAGGAGCATC
This sequence comes from Sapajus apella, assembly GCF_009761245.1. Lineage (NCBI taxonomy): Eukaryota > Metazoa > Chordata > Mammalia > Primates > Cebidae > Sapajus > Sapajus apella. Next base: position 7,439,223 of record NW_022436966.1, read on the forward strand.
ACATTGAAAGAGCCTGTATTTGAATCCTCTTACTTCTGACTCCTGAAATTAACCTCTGAAACAAGCATCATGTATATAATTAGCAGTGATACATATTTAGATGAGATAGGGGTACACTAATTTAATAGCAGGTTTCTGGGTGATATATATGGGTGTTGTTGAGTGGAGACAATCATTCAAGAATAGTGTTATAGTTCAGTTCATCCACATGAACTCCCAGACTCTGTCACTTTTGAATAACCACAGTCACAGTCCCAAATGGTTTTGATTGGCTTTGCTGTTTTCGACCCACTTGGAGATCTGGTTGTTACCTCCTTGTCCGAATTCCAACATCTTTTCTATTTATTACTCGTGACCTAATTTTTCTGACAATGTGAGGAAATCTCAGCCCCAAATGTCTGTCAATGATTTGTGGATGGCAGGTAAGCATATTAGCAGGCTATATTTAATGCAATTTGAAATTTCATTGTCTTTCAGTAAAAGGCAGCTGTTTCCAGATGTCATGAATCAACCTTTATGTCTGACTGACATGGCGTTTGCAGGAAACATCTTGCATTACTGTCATGTGCTATTGTGGAGCTCTTGGACTATATTATTTGCAAGTCAGAACCTGCAGCTTTCTAGTGAAATGTGATTTAGATTGCTTCAGTAACCTCCTGTTAAGATGACAATAGGTTGACAATTCCATGGCTCATCTGCCCAGTTGATTCTCTCACGACCACAATGCTGTAGCCATTAGATATTAGGAACTTGACAAACATTTGCCGACAATTCAATCACACATCATATTTGAGTTACGCTCTCGGTGAGAGCTAATTGGTGTTATCGTCAAGCCTAAGAACATTTTATTTGTTTTTTCTGGAATTACTTACCTTAATTTTTCTAATCCTTAATTTCCTTCTATTTCTGTAATGTTTTGAATACTAACTTAAGTTTTGTGTGTATTTGTCAATTATTACCATCAACTTATCTAAACTTAAGCTACTCAATATGAGATATGAATTTGCTGAGCAATTTTACTGTTTAGTCTGTAAGATCTCTGGTTATTTTTATACCACACAAGCCTTCCAAGACTTTTGGTGGCTTTCCCAATCTTCCATTCCTTTGTGTTACTATATTGTACCCTATTAGACCATTTACTCCTGCAAAGTGGATTAATGTAAGTCACTTTTCCTACTGCTATAATAACCTAATAGTAAATGCTTTATGCATATTATTTTATACCTGCCATGTCATTTTTCTATGGAGGTAATGCATATTATTATAATAGCTTGATTACTGTAGAGCAGAACATTTGGGGAGAATGATGTCTTTAAGTAGGTCAGAGTATGAAAAATACTCAAGGCCACAATGAGTACAATTCTTGCAAACAACTATTAGGTGCCATGATTTTCAGAAACAATCAGTTTAGTTATATTTTTGTACCTTTCCTTCCTTTTTTCAAGCAGTACAATGCCCTCTACTCTTCTCCACTTTTTCATTCATTGTTCCCACATCTGAGCTCTCACATCTGATAGTATATCCATTTCTGATTCAATAACTAGGCTTCTCTTTACCATGACCACTTTCAGATTTACCACACTTTACTCACTTAGCCTGGTTGTCAGCTCTAGATACGTGGTAGTAAAATGGGGCTACCTTGCGGGTCTGCATATGGTCACTTCAATTCCCAATAGAGAGGTATCCAAATAACTGTGCATCTAGTGGGTCTCCTTTTAATACTCTGTCAGCAATGTAGCTCAAGTAGATGACTGACTCTGTCAGCCAGAACACTTGGGACAGTCACAGTTCACTGGGCATGGGTGCTTTTTAAATCTCTGGTTCCAGACCATCAGGCCCACCCAGCCACTTGCAACTCTTTCCAGCATCTAAGGCCATTTCTGAGTGAAAGGTTTATCCATCTCCCTCTAGACTCACCTCTAATTCTCCTTTTCCCTGGCAGTGTGGCTACTGGCCCCTTGAGGAACTCCTAAGACCTTTATGGGGTCTCAGAGCTCTGTGAAGTGACTGTGGTACAGCTTGCCTCTCATGCACAAGGACACTGAGCTGTGTTTTAAGAGGCTTCTAATTAGTATAATTACTTTATTTTGATTGCTGAGGTTAACAACATGGGCAATGCCCAAGTATATTATCATCATCAATTGATGAGTTGAAATTTTAAAAATCTGATTATATGACATGTGTTCAGCCATATCATCCTCTGTGCTGTTGTTGGGGAATGACTAATGCCCTTAAGATGCTTAAATAATTTTGCCCATGATGCTATGCCAGGTGTGAGCAAACCTAAAGAAATGAACTCCTGAATGCTTTGCTGTGTGGGTGTATTTGTTTTTGCATGGGTGCCTATTTTTAAATGCTATCCAAGACAGCAGGAAGCTCGTCATTCAGTTGATCAGGAGTATGTCAGCAGAGTTCACAATATCTTTGTGAGAAAGATATTAGAGTTAATTCTTGATCACCTAAAATGTAAATACTGGCTAAATATTCCTTATGCAGTATATCTTATTCCTTCTGCTTGGGACCAGAAGTGTACTGAATTTTGGATTTTGGGGGATTTAGGAATTTCTGCATATATACAATGAGATGTCCTGGGTTTAGGACCTACATCTAAACATGAAATTTATTTAGGTTTCGTATATCTTATACACATAGCCTGAAGGTAATTTTATGTACTGTTTTTAGTAATATAGTACAAGAAACACAGTTTGGACTGTGACACATCACATGAGGTCAGGTGTGAAATTTTATACTATTGGCATCATGTCAGTATTTAAAAATTTTCAGATTTCAGATTTTTGAACTAGGGATATCCAACCTGTACTACCTGTAGAGGTAGACTTTCAATCATTCACATCTTAGCCTGAATTAGTTATAAAAGTTTTCTGCATTTCTTACACCTACATCAGATAAGTGGGAAGATCAGGAGATGGAGCTACTGATGAACAGGTCTCATAACTATCTGAGCTTCAATAATTAAGACCTTTCTTCAAAGAGGCCCACACCATCCTGCAAGTGGTCCAGAACTGTATACACACAGAAGACAATAGTGAGAACATTCATCCTTTGCTAGCAGCTGACGCTGTGGCCCCAAACCATAAGGTAGATCTCTAGCCCTAGTTAGCTCTGCTGCCTGTCAGAACTCCCCTTTGCTAGACTGGGAAGGCTGAAGTGGTTTGTTTAACCCTGAACATCAGTCTAGCTTTCACTTAGCTTTTTAAAGGAAGTGGGAAGAGGTCTACCTCTTTCATCATGGGAAAAGGGTATTTCTTACCTCTGGCCTCCTAAAGGGCAAAGCTTCTAAAGAAAGAGTAGGCAATACAGAGGGAGAAAGAGAAATAAACCAATTCTACCAGGCCAGGACTCTCCATGCATAGCCAAGCATGGCCAAGTCTCCACACAGCCCCTGCCTTACTCCTTGGTCCTTGGAAGGAGTTGCATCTGGAAAGACTAAGAGAGTGGTTGCCACAAAATGGGCTTATTTACGCCACTCTAGATAAGACTCTACCTCTCAGAAAATGAGATCCAGTGAATGCCTTCAAGCCTGACCATCCATGCACAGTTTCAACTTCTTCCTTCCTGGAAGTGGGGTCAAAGTGTGGTTGAGGGAGCTAGGAGCCTCCCTTGCAGACAATTCACTAAAATAATTGAAAGGCTTTCAATGGAAGTATGGAGGAATGAGGAGTCAAGCCATTCTGGGTATGAGGTCTTAAAAGGGAAATAGGCCAAATGGAGACACAGTGTATCCAGGAGGCAACCTGAATGCTCAAAGCAAGAGGAAAACAGGACCAAGGAGTCACAAAGGAGCACACAAAGTGGCTGTGACAGAGCCAAAGACTTATTTTCAAACTTGCTTAGACCAGCCTAATGTCTGGAAGTCTCTTAACATCAACAGCTCTGTCACCAAGGTAGACATCCCTGCTCTCCAGGGATGACTCCTCAGTCAGTTCTCTTACAGAGACATTCACCTACACCCAGAGCCTCTAAACCAAGTATCAACTCTTCAAGTTGCTTCTCAGGCCAAATTTAAATTATGGCATTTTATTTCATAGCCCCAACCTATACAAATCAGAGGGTGCTGAGAAAATCTGGAAAAAAAAAAAAAAAAAAAAAAAAAAAAAAAAAAAAAACAACTCAGAAGATAGCTGCCACTGTGGATTTATGACCAAAGCTTCGGGAAGTAAGGGTGTAACAAGAGGTAGGTAGTTTGAACAGGTTGATAGTTTCTAGAAAACTTAAAAGCCACTATTTGAGAATAATTGTACAATCATGTAGGCTCCACTTCAATATGCTGTGCAGGTTAACAGTGGAAAGGTATTCCACACTTAGGGGATATTTCCCACATTGCCTTGCTAGAACCCTGGGTAGCAAGCTCAGCATTCTTATGTACCAAAAATTTCTTCCCAGCTACCCTTGCTTTGCCCCAAATTTGTGAACAAGCCCATTATTGGATTGATTTCATGAATCAACGGTTCATGAATGCTTTCTGCTAAAGAGGAAAGAAGCTACAAAATGGCCCCAGAACTACTGGCAGAAATGTGGAAGAAGAAGGTCTTAGGAAACTTCACCTAGCATAAAGACAACAAAACCCTTTATTCCATTTTTATTCTTGAAGATTTTTGCCTAGTATGTCATTGGGAGAGGATAGTCATAGAGGGAATGTTAGCCAAGATTAAATCAGGAAATACAGACTTAAGGCTGAAAGCAGTTAATGTAGAATGCTTTAGGTAAAAGTGTTTGATTAGGAAAGCAGTTGGGGAAGAAGTTTCCAAAGTAAATTTGCCATTGGCATAAGGACGCAAATGCAAAGCTGGCTGCTCCTCAACAGGGAAGTTTCTTCGGCTTTCATCATCATCACTTTGAATTGGGGTCAGTCCCACGGATGTGTTCTCAACTCTGAAGATACACATGTGTGGCATCAGCTGAATGGAGCAGCTTGCTGGCAAGCCACGAAAGTAACTGCCCACCCAGCAGAGCTTGTCTCCGGATTTCAGAACCTGCCTTTGTCCTTCTGGCTCTCCTTCCCTCCACTATTCTGTCTCATCTTAGTTCCTTTTCCTCTTCCTCTTTTCTCCTCTGTTTGTCCTGGGCCCTTCCCTGTGGGGCTGATTTGACAACAGCAGCCAAGTTTTAGCTTCTTAATTTGTTTCCCTTCGAGTTTTCCATTGTAAAGCCTTCAGAAGTTTCCTCTCCCACTATGATTCCAATTAAGTGCCTCCTGCCTTGCCTCCCTCCTAGGCTTGTTACAAAGACAGAATATGATTGGGTTCTTCATGTCTATAATGGGCCCAGAACTCCCTAGAGGGATGTTTTATACTTAAGGCAACAAATAATTCTCATCACAATTAATAAAAGAAAAATGAGGCTCCCCATGTAAAACCTAAATAAGCCTCTCGTATATTAAACATTCAGGAAAGGGATTTGCCGAAGCTCAGCCTGTTATGGCCAAGGAGGGGCATCATCATTAGTGGGGCTGGGAAGCAGGTGACACTGGGTGGCATTCAGGGTTGCTGGGTGCCACCACATCCTGGAATATGTCCTGCAAGCCTTCTCATTCCTATGTTAAAGGGCCCCATCCTGGAAGGAGTGGTGCTTCTCTGACAACCATTCTCTAATGCCCTGTCCTTCCCCTCCATTAGGTGTAAGGCTTGGGGAGGTACTTTAAATATATTCATCATATTTAACCTTATGCTTGTTCCAATACAGAGCACTTTTCCCCAAACAACAATGCAGCTTTGAAATGAGAAAACCCATGGTTTGAATTCAGGCTGTGCTATGATATTTCAGTGATTCTAGACAAACTATGTAACCTCTTTGAACCTCAGCTTCTGCACTTGGAGATTAGAATTATGTGTTTGTCCATTTTTGCTGCATAAAAAATAATCTCAAAAATCTCAGTCCCTTAAAAAGCAGTTATTCTCTCCCTCACAGATCTGCCAGTAGTTGAAGGTCCACTAGGATTTGCTGGGGTCAGCAGGGCTAAGCTCCAGGCTAGGGGTTGATCTTCTTGGACCAGCAGCAACACAAGAAGGCTCTTATGGCAAGCCACGGGAGCACAGAGGGGCAAGCCAGACTGTGCAAATATATCTAAAGGCCTTGGGCAAGTCACGTCTCTTAAGATCCCACTGGACAAAGTAGTCACACAACCAAATCTCAAGTCAAGTTAGGGTGAAGTGCACTCTGCACCCACGAAGCCTTTGTAAAGTCACAGAGGGAGTGAAAAATTGAGATCCAAACTACCACAATCAAAATAACTATCTCATAAAGGTGTTGTGAAGATTAATGAGACCAAAATATCTAAAGCCCAGGACAGTATAGGAGTTAAATAAGTGATGTTATTATTATGAGTTAACAGTTTTTTCTTATATCTATCAACACAAAAGTTTTAAAACGAGACTGTTGGACATTAATTTATTATCTCTTAATGAATTTTATTCACTGTAATTACTAAAACATAGCCCAAGGCTTGTGCTCTCTGTCTCTATGCAATTCTGATGATACAAGGAAGCCAGGGTAAGCTACCAAGAGGCTCTACACAAACTCAGAAGCTTGAGAGGCTTGGCTTTTGAACAGTCTCCCTGTTCTGAGCAGCTTCCTCCAATTGCTCTGGCCTTATTTAACACAGCAAAGAGGCCTCTAAACACTTAGTTCTATGTTTCTGCCTTAATTAGAAACCATTAGTACATCTGGAAAATTGATGCCCTCTTCTCTATATTCACAGAAGGCTAATGGGGGAGCAGGTATGGTGGTATGATGGCTGATGTATAGTTTCCTCTCATATAATTTTCTTTTTTTCTCCTCTTCCTATAGGGAAGGACTTTTTGGTTTATGGGGTCTGGTGGGGGGCAGGTATGTTTTAATCTCTCAAGATGATCTTAGAGCCCCTTCTCCTGGATCCACAGCCCATCCATCCTGCCCCATTTCACATACACAGTCCCCTTCCTCCCACCCATCTTCTTGGGGAACCTAAAACCAAGTTACCTTCCATATCAGAAATCACAGACCATCCAAGTTAGCAGGTACCTATGAGGTTTCCGAACATCTCAAGCACCCTAGAAGAGTGAAAGCTTTTAACCTGCCATGATATTCCAGGGTTGAAATATCCACTCCTTCATCTCTCAGCTGGACTCAGGGAATGTTATATGAATTCTTTAGGACATCTTCTTAACAATTACAAAATTGGATTTAAAACACCTGCCTTAAAATATCGCTGATGGAATCGCATGAGATCACTGACTGCTGAGAAAGAGTTTATCGAGTGCTTGTGTGTGACTGGCCCTAAGGATGGAAACAAGGCCACCTCCCTTCAGAGTTTACAGAATGGTCCTACACACGGAGTGGGAGCCTATCACTATTACTTTCGTTTGCATTGATCTGGTGGTAATTCTCACTGTAGTTAACAAGTGGCACAGTCAGAGCACCCATCTACAGGAACAAATAGCAATCTTAGAGCTATAGCGGCCTTGCAGGAGGCCACTTGTTATACCAGGATCATCAGGGCATCCTGGAGTCCCAGGAGTAATGACCAGAGAGGCTGCGGTAGCATGCCCACACAGGAAACGTGAGGTAGCAGCTCTTGACCGCCTGACAGAGAAATGTTTCCACATTTTAACGACTAGTATGTCATGACCAGTGATACCGTTACATTTTAAATGATAAACATGCATTTATCATTTAAAGTCATATCATACACTATTATCATGTGGTAATTCTCTTTTCTACCTAAATGCTACAATAAAGGAAAAATGCTATCTTCCTTATTGCAATGTATATTGCTTTTACTGACCAATGATGCAAGGAAAATTTATCCTGAGTGAAGCTGATATTCCAGTTCTGGCTTTGAAATGTGTACCCCATGTGGCCAAGAAGCCATCCTGCCACAGGCACCAAAGATCCCTACCCAGCCATCACACACAAGCAGAATCAAATGGCTCCAAAGTCAACACTGAAGGAAGTATCTGCATGTCGGGTGTCAGGGATTCCAGGCCAATCCATTTGGATGCTCCAACCTCCCAGGAGCTTCCAGGGCAGCCCTCTATGAGGATTCACTTCCTTGTGGATGTCTGAAGTTTTTCCCTGAAGCCCTCAAGTTGATAAATGACAAAGAGGGGATAAAGGGTACCAACTGTAGAAGGGAGGGGAAAAACACAAGAGATCTGTCAAAGAAAAGAGGAAGAAACCTCCATGACATTTATTCCAACCACAATAAAACACTGGCTTGAAGAAACGCCAGTCTTCTGCCAATATCATGTGTTTACATGGTAGCATTTACTCCTTCCCCAAAATACTGTGGACTGAGGTGACTAAAGTAACATATTTCAGCAAATAAAAAATATTCCAGTCAATGAAGAGTGAAGAATCAGAAAATTCCCATGCATAATGCAGAAGATTCTTGCAAGGATCCCAGCAAGTACTGGCACATTCTTACCTAATTCTGGCTTAGGGTCATGGTAGTTCAGAGCTTAAAGAAATCATCTGGTCCATTTAATCAGGAAAACTGAAGGCCAGAGAGGTAAAGTGCTAACCGAGCACTCCTGATCCTCTACCTAGAGGCTGTTATATCATACAAATATTTCTTTCTCCCAACTGTGGAAAACAAGCATATACTGTATAGGGGGGAAAAAAAAGGAAGACACTGAGGAATAATCAACGCATCATGAGATAGGCATTTTTGGAGAAGATTTGTGATAAAATATTCTCCAAAGAATATACAAACACAGACACTTAAAACTATTATTCTAGTTGCCAAGACAACAAAAGAATCAAATTAGAGAAAGAAATAACCAAGAAATCTTCCCAAAACTTCTATATCCAAAGCACATCGAGGCTAAGTGTGAGGTCCCTCTCACCTGGGGATTGTTGACCCAAGGAGGGCACCCAGAACCAAGGCATGTGCCTCTGATCACAGAAACCTGTGCTGCCCACAGCCAAGGAAGTACCACGGACTAAAAGTATTCAACAACTGTGTGCAGCAGGTCAGAGTGATCTGAAAACTAATTCCATTCACATGTGCCTAGGAGATTTGCTTAGGGAGAAACAATCCAAAGGCCAAATGCAGAGTTCATTAGAATAGCACCGAGGTTTGTGTGCATGTCTAATCATGAGAGCAGCAAATTACATGCCTAGTGCATGGACCATATGACCTTTGTGGGATTGTGGAACAACTGAGTGCATTTGGGAGAAACGCTGAGAGTGGAAAATTCTCCGAGCAGAAGGCCAAGTTCCGAAGCTCTTGCACGGGGCACATGAGCAGCAGTGATGAGCAATGTGTTATTGAGCATCTCCTAAGCCTGGGGCACTGAACTAGGCACTGGGGGAGAATTAATTTTCTCCCAAAGTCACCACAGAGGAAACCATATTAACTCCTTTAATGAATGGGCAGCCCTCAAAGGAGGATCTAAATGTTCATCATTAAAGGCAGGCCAGAGACCGCAGAAGGGAAGCCAGTCGGGAACAAATCTTCTTTCACCCCTGTCTGCCTGGCTATGCCACATCTAGGTCTAGGAACTCATGGAATAAAAAGACCCGGAGGTCCTTGAACATTTAATGGCCCTAGTAATTAACTAATACCAATTCGTTAAACAGGCAAAACATTAACAGGGTCACTGATGATGAGTTAAGAAAGGAAGAGCTAAGTTACACATCATTCCTACTCTCTCTTTTATCTCGTTCTGGTCTCCACACTTCTGTCATTGCATTCATCATCCTCACACACGAACATGGGCAAGCACACACACATGCATATACACACATGCACACACACATGTATGCATGTATACACAAATGTATGCACACATCTGCACGCACATGCATACACACACACATAGATACACACACTTGCATACACAGAATTACCAATTTGTGGTAGCAAAAAGACTTGGGCAAGATTAAGTCCTAGAACTTTGATAATAAGCTATCTTAAGAGATATTGGAGATGTCAGGAAATAAGGAAGGCTATACTGAGTAAGCCTGAATTATAGAAAAGAAATAGGAACCAGCCTGGGCAATATAGTGAATCCTCATCTCTACAAAAATTATCCGGGCATGGTGGCATGCACCTATAGTTCCAACTACTTGGGTGGGTGGCTAAGGTGGGAGATCACTTAAGCCTAGGAAGCAGAGGCTACAGTGAGCCATGATTGCACCACTGCACTTGCCTGGGTAACAGAGTGAGACTCTGCTAAAAAAAAAAAAAAAAAACCTAACTCTCTACCATCTGCCCAACAGGATATGCAGCCCCAGGCAAGCTTTGAATATGGAGCAAGTAACACTAAGAGGAATGACTTGAGAGCCATTTATGTCTTCCAGAGGTGCATGGAGAGGTAGCAGCGTCCTATCTGCATCTTAGCTGAGGTTCTGGCTGCTCAGCTCCTCTTGGTCTCTGCCTTGTTTGCAAGGCTGGTTCCAGCCTTCTTCTCAGTTCTGTGACTTACCTGATATCCCTCCAACAAATCACTTTTCTGTTTAAGTTAAACAGAGTCATTTTCAGCTGCTTACTACCAAGAATGTTGACTAAAACACTGCAGTACAGACATTATTCACTGAGTTCTACAGGTAAGAAAACCAAGGCTCTGGAAGCTAAGTATGTGGCTGATAAGTGACACAGGTGGGGTTTAAGCTCACACTTTCTGACCTCAATCAAACCCAGAGATGCTTCCCCTAAGTGCTATGTTAGGGCAGCTTTGGTTGCAAAATGACAGAAAAAATAATTGAAACTGGAGTATGAAAAAAAAAAAATGTTAGTAGAAATGTAGAAAGCACTCCTGGCTCTATTCCCCAAGGGCTGTTGAGTCCATCCATCCACATATCCCTGGTGTGTGTTTTCGCTTACATGGACTTCATTCCCAGTACCCGCTTCCAGCAGGGTGGCCGTCTCCAGGCTGAAACTCTCATAACAACAAGCACAGAGAAAAGGGACAGTTATTGTCCTTGTAAATTCCAATGAAAGTCTTGGGTTTGACTCACCTTGAACCATCTCAGTGGCCAGGGACAGGATGTACTACTGGCCAACCAAACTCATATTTGCCCTCCTAAAGTCAGTGGTTGAATCAACACCACTCAAACTTTACAGGCTGAAGTTACTGGAACAGTAGTTCCAAAGAGAAAAATCAGATTACCTTTACCAGAAGAAAGGTGAATGGGGCAGGGCGCAGTGGCTCACACATGTAATCCCAGCAGTTTGGGAGGCCAAAGTGGGCAGATCACAAGGTCCAGAGATCAAGACCATCCTGGCCAACACGCAACATGGTAAAATCCCGTCTCTACTAAAAATACAAAAATTAGCTGGGCGTGATGGCATGTGCCTGTAATCCCAGCACTTGGGAGGCTGAGGCAGGAGGCTGAGGCGGAGGTTGCAGTGAGCCAAGATTGTACCACTGCACTCCAGCCTGGCGACAGAACAAGGCTCCATCTCAAAAAAAAAAAAGGTGAATAGATATTGAGTGGCAAAAACAACAGATACCTCCCACCCCTTCTATAGTATGGGTGGCACTCATCTTTCCAGATTTTTTCTGCACTGCAGTAAAGCCTTTCTCCAAAACTGAATCCCACCAGCCACAAGATCTATCTTCTTCCTCCCAAAAAAGTTTCTTGCAAATTATTTTGCACTTACCATGCATGCTAGAAACTTAAATGACTCCATCCATGGGTCTTTGTATTTTAAATAAAAGAAAATATTTCTGGGAACCATTGTGAAAGCTATATGTTAAGAGAGGAAATTTGGAGATGAATCATTGTGGCTTTTCCCTGAAATCCTATCACAGGGTCAGCCAGCCACTCTGGGGTATGGGTCAGTAGGGGCTTTGTGACAGGCAAGACCTTGGTCCTGGGATGCCAGAGCAAAGGGTAAACTGCCACATCAGGTCCAAGGGAGAGTGCTATGGGTCAGAACCAGAAAATCATGCCCAAGCAATTGAGAACAAAAGAAAGGCTTAAAGCTAGAGCCTGAAGCTAAAGGATTAGAGATATTTAAAGAAGATGAGATCAAGGAGCACAGAAAGGGGAAGAGTCTGGGCTGAGCTGGAAACACTAGGTGGACTGAGCAGCAATGGTTGTGTTCCTTGTAGAGTGCAGTGGGGTGGGCCAGCATTACCTAAGGGACTGGATTGAGCAGAATCTTGACCTCCATAAAAGGCCGGCTCCATGGCCTTGCCCACCTTGTTCTTTATTCTCCCCGCTCCCACTCTAAAGTTTTTCTTAGAACTGAGCCCAAGGCTGATCTTAAATTAAAATTGCAAAACTTCAATATTTACTAAACACCAAGATCTACGCCCTAGGCTAGGTGATAACCGGTACACAGGTGAAGAGGACTTATTTTCACCCTGGCAAAATTTACTGAGAATGGGAGAAGTAACTGAGGTTTTTGTTTTTTTTTTAAATGATGATAAAAATATTAGTTCTATAATAGAGATTTATACAAAGTTACCATAGGAACTCAGAAAAGGAGCAATTAACCTGAGTGCTCCTTAAGGTTGTGGGAGGGAACAGTAATGAAAGTAGAAGGGAAATTTGGAACTGATCCTCAATGGAATGGCACAAGTTGAGAAAGCAGAATCAATAAAAGTTAAGAGTTGGATCAAAAAACACTCCACACCATGACCTTTAGTTCCTCCCTAGAGCAGAAGCCATCCTTGGTGTATGCCTGGAACCTGAATGGGGCCCTCTACCTAGAGGGGACTCAGTAAACGTTTGTGAATTAAACAAACTCTGCTCTGCCTTTGGAACAGAATATAGACCTCCAAGATCATGGGACACTGCTTCCTAAAATATTATTACAGTCTTTAATTTCTCATTATGACTCTCTGGGCAGTTTAATTAATAATTGCTATGGGAAGAGGAGAGCAAAGTGATCATTAATAGCAATTGGCCAGAGCTATTGCTGAATTAAGAGTCCAATTATGAAACGAACAAAGCACACTCAAAAAGGAGCAAGAATTCCAGGAGCAATGAAAGGCCATGGATACCAGAGATGCCGCAGGATCTTCTTCATCTGAGGCGCTGTTGGGTGAGGTATGCTTCAAATATGAAGAATGGAGAAATGACAGACTTGAGTGTTTGTCAGGAAATGACTCCTGCACTATATCTGCACTTCCAAACATTGCCTCGGGTTCTGTGTCCTCCCAAACAACAGAAGAAAAGGATCAAAGACTAGCCCACCTTATCCTGGAAGCCAAAGACCCAAGATGCCTCCAGCAGCCCTTCCCAGTGCCTCTGAGGTCAACAAAACCTCATGACTTGATGACTCTGAGTCCCCCTGTTGCCAGAAATATGTGACTACAGGAGTATATTTGTTTATGTCAAACCTCAAAAACCCTTGGGGTTTGAATGTCTGGGTGATTGACGGTTCCCTCTGCCCCCGGGGTGAACCTGTATGTCTGCCCTATCCTTCCCATCAGAGGCACCCTCCCATCCTGTCCTTTTCATGCTATCTTACTGTACAGTTCCAGCTGGCTTCTCCTCACAAGCCATCTCTTCCCCACAATGTAAGTCTTCCATTTTCACTCTGTGGAAATTCACTTCACCTAAACCCTTCATATAGCTGATGTTTATACTTTCTTTTCTGAAAGAGCCTTCTATGAAATAGGATCCTTAGTATTAGGTACTTAAGAGTTTCTAAACTCAAATCATTTAGGCTGTAGGTTAAATACAATTTAAATACAAAGGTTTAGATCTTTTTAAAGGAGAAAGGTGTAATTTATAAAACCTAGCACTAAAAAGGAAATAGAGAAAAGTTGGCATGCAAATCCTTTAAACACCGCAAATAATAAATGAGGGGGGAAATGGCAGAAGAGAAGAAAGGGGATTTTTACAATGTCAGTGATTTCTATAGCTTGAAAACTGCTTTATTCAAGCACTAGTGGGGATCATTCTGCTTTGAAACTAGCTCCTTTAAGAAAACTCTTCTTTTTCTGCTCCTGGAAAATGCTGATATGCTGAGAAGTACATGATGTAAAGGTGACATTCTGTGGCAGAGCCAAGGAATTGCAATGCTTTGATCTAAATGTCCCAGGTTCTCACCTGCCCTTCCAAGCTTCACAAACTTATAAACTGGGAGGTCAAGGTTAACCTAACAAACTATTTGTGAACTTCAACTGGTATATACCTGTGAGCCTATATGGTTTCTTTTCAGGTTAAGTTCCAAGAGTTTACACCAATTTCTCCCTCATCAGAGGCAGTTTACATAGCAGAAAGAGAGGAAGGATTGGCCTCAGAAGACTAAGGTTCAAGTCCTGACTGCTCTCCCTCTGTTCTCTTGCCCTCTCTGGGCCTCTCTTTTCTCATTTATAAATGATGATTGCTTGGGCTGCCACCTCCAGCCCGTGGAGAGGTGGGCATGTGCTGGGGTGGAGGGTATGACGTGTATAAATGCTACACCAAGATAGAATATCTCCACTTCTGCCTGGAAAAGCATCTCTCCAATCTCACTGCCTCCATTGCAGACGAGTTTCTGGCCATGTCTTAGGCACATCATAAAAATACTCTCTTCCTCTACAGGAGGCATGTTGCAAATTCAATATCTAGTTCATCTCCCAGGGCATCGGTTTTCAGGATCAGTATATTAAAATGTCAATGGATGTCACAGAATCGTGTATGGAACTTGAGTCCAGATTCTTGGATTTAGGAGACTGATGTTCTGCCAACCTTATATTCCAAGCTTCAGGGCAACATTCACATGAGCCGATCTTTTTCATTTTAGAGGCTGGGAATGAACAAAGGTCTCACTTAGCTAAGTATTTTCCAGAGTGTGGAGGCTTTCTAACTTCTCCAGCTAGTTTTATTGTGACAGGCAGAAGCTTCATTTTCCAGATGTTCTGTGAGAGCTTAGGATTTTTATTTTTCTCCTCTAAAGCAAAAACCAAAACCACTAATAGACTGAAACTCTAAGTTGATTAACTCCCAGCACTACCTGGATCAAATTCGTCTTTGTATTGCTATTGCTGTCCTTTCTCCTAGTCTCCTCTTTTACTTTTACTGGATTTCTACCTTCCCATCTGTAAGAAAAGAGACAGAAAAGAGCAAAATAAGGTGCAGACTTCCATCAAAACCTATGACAACTTTGGCCTTTTTTGTTTCTCTCACCAAAACAAAAACATAAATGCACATTTGGGGAAGTGGAGAAAAAGTAATGCACTGGTTACTGCCTGCACTAAAATAAAACTGAAATGAGAATGAGTATTTCACTAAAGATAGATGATGATCTAAGGCCTGAGGTGGAGAAAGGTGATAGAATGGGAAAATTGGTAAGAACTGTGCTGACTTTATTTTCATCAGTTTTCATGAATACGTAATTTTTAGAGTTGTCAGTTGTTTTGAGAGATTTTCTTTCTTCATTACATGCCAAAAGAAAAACATGCACTCACGGGTAGGTAACCTAGTATTCTGATAACAGGCAGACAGAAGCAGCCCCGTAGGGCTATGCAAGACTGAAAGTTTTTAGAACAGATTTTGCTAGCGCTGGGATATATTTTTCCAAGTGAGCAGAGCTGGTATCTGCTTAGAGGAGGAGAATGAGACACAAGTATCTGGTTAGAATCCACTTTGTAGGAATCTGACATTAGAGAGAAGGCTGGCTGAGGACAGGCCTGCCAGCTCTTGGCTCTGAGGCTGTACATTCCCACAACCACACAAGCAAGCCCTCCAGACAGGCTGCATCTTTGTCTCTGGTGAAAACCAAAAGTCTCATTTTTAGGCACACCCTGCCAGAGCTTTATCGCAGCAACAAAGGTATGACTTAAAAGGTTTTGCTGGCCAGGCATGGTGGATCATGCCTGCAATGCCAGCACTCTGGGGGGCTGAGGTGGGTGAATCATGAAGTCAGGAGACAGAGGCCATCCTGGCCAACACGGTGAAAGCCCGTCTCTACTAAAATACAAAAAATTAGCCAGGCATGGTGGTGTGCACCTGTAATCTCAGCTATTCAGGAAGCTAAGGCAGGAGAATCACTTGAACCCAGGAGACAAAGGTTGCAGTGAGCTGAGATTGCACCGCTGCACTCCAGCCTAGCCACAGAGCAAGATTCCATCTCAAAAAAAAAAAAAAAAAAAAAAAAGGAATTTCCACGAAGATGGTCGAACAGGAACGGTTCCAGTGCACAGCTCCCAGCAAGAGTGATGCAAAAGGCGTGTAATCTCCACACTTCCAACTGAGGTATCAGGTTCATCTCATTGGGATTGGTTAAACAGTGGGTACAGCCCAAGGAGGCAAGCTGAAGCAGGATGGGACACAGCCTCACCCAGGAAGTGCAAAGGGCAGGAGAACTCCCTCTCCTAGCCAAGGGAAGCCATCAGGGACTTTTCCCAACACTCTGGCACTCCGGCTCGGACACTGCGCTTTCCCCACGGTCTTTACAACCAGTAGACCAGAAGATTCCCTCCGGTGCCTATGAAACCAGCACCCCAGGTTTCTAGCACAAAAACTGGGTAGCCATTTTAGCCGCAGCAGATTTTTTATTTTTTCTCATACCCCAGTGGTGCCTGGAATGCCAGAGAGACAGAACCTCTCATTCCCCTGAAAAAGGGGGGTAAAGCCAGGGAGCCAAGTGATCTGGCTTGGCAGGTCCCACTCCCACGAAGACAAGCAAGCTAAGATCCACTGGCTTGAAATTCTCACAGCCAGCACAGCAGCCTGAGCTCAACCTGGGATATTCAAGCTTCGTGAGGAAAGGGGCATCCACCATTGCTGAGTCTCAGGTAGGCGGTTTTAACCTCACCTATGTAAACAAAGTCACAGGGAAGATTACACAGCAACTGGGCAGAGCCCACAGCAGCTCAGCAAAGCCTCAGCAGGCAGACTTTCACTGGACTCCTTTCTTGCTGGGCAGGGCATCTCTGAAAAAAGGCAGCAGCCCATCAGGGACTTATAAATAAAGTCCCCACCTTCCTGGGAAAGAACACCTGTGAAAAGGGGTAGTTGTGGGTTCAGCTTCTGCAGACTTAAATGTCCCTGCTCAGCAGATCTGAAGGGAGCAATGTATCTCCCAGCACAGTGCTCAAGCTCCAATAAAGGACAGATTGCCTCCTCAAGTAGCTCCCTGACCCCTATGTATCCTGACTGGGAGACACTTCAGACAGGGGAGCTCTGGTTGGCATCTGACAGGTATCTTCTGGGACGAAGCTACCAGAGAACAAACAGGCAGCAATCTTTGCTATTCTGCAGCCCCTGTGGGTGATTCCCAGGCAAACAGGATCTGGAGTGGACCTCCAGCAAACTCTAACAAACCTGCAGAACAGGGTCCTGACCATTAGAAGGAAAACTAACAAACAGAAACAAATAGTTTCAACATCAAAAGAAAGGCCTTACACATAGACACCCCATCCAAAAGTCACCAACTTCAAAGACCAAAGGTAGGTAAATTCATGAAGATGGGAAGAAACCAGCACAAAAAGGCTGAAATCTCCAAAAACCAGAATGCCTCTTCTGCTCCAAGGGATCACAACTCCTCACCAGCAAGGGAACAAACCTGGATGGAGAATGAGTTTGATGAATTGACAGAAGCAGTCTTCAGAAGGTGGAAAATAACAAACTTCTCCAAGCTAAAGGAGCACATTCTAACCCAATGCAAGGAAGCTTGAAAAAAAGGTTAGATGAAATGCTAACTAGAATAAACAGCATAGAGAAGAACATAAACGACTTGATGGAGCTGAAAAACTCAGCATGAGAACTTTATGAAGCATACACACGTTTCAATAGCTGAATCAATCAAGTGAAAGAAAGTATATCAGACAGTGAAGATCAATTCAATGAAATAAAGTGAGAAGGCAAGATTAGAGAAAAAAGAGTAATAAGAAATGAACAAAGCCTCCAAGAAAGATAGGATTATGTGATAAGGCCAAATCTACATTTGATCAGTGTACCTGAAAGTGACGGGGAGAGTGAAACTAAGTTGGAAAACACTCTTCAGTATATTATCCAGGAGAACTTCCCCAATCTACAAGGCAGGCCAACATTCAAATTCAGGAAACACAGAGAACACCACAAAGATATTCCCTGAGAAGGGCAACCCCAAGACACATAATCGTCAGATTCACCAGGTTGAAATGAAGGAAAAAATGCTAAGGGCAGCCAGAGAGAAAGGCTGGGCTACCCACAAAGGGAAGCTCATCAGACTCACAGTGGATCTCTCAGCAGCAGAAACCCTACAAGCCAGAAGAGGGAGGGGGCTAATATTCAACATTCTTAAAGAAAATAATTTTCAATCCAGAATTCATATCCAGCCAAACTAAGCTTCATAAGCAAATGAGAAATAAAATCCTTATGGATAAGCAATTGCTGAGAGATTTCATCACCACCAGGTCGCCTTACAAAAGCTTCTGAAGGAAGCACTAAATATGGAAAGGAACAACCAGTACCAGCCACTGCAAAAACATACCGAATTGTAAAGACCATCAACACTATGAAGAAACTGCATTAACTAATGGGCAAAACAGCCAGCTAGCATCAAAATAGCAGGATCAAATTCATACAAAACAATATGAACCTTAAATGTAAATGGGCTAAATGCCCCAATCAAAAGACACAGACTGGCAAATTGTATAAAGAGTCAAGACCCATCAGTGTACTGTATTCAGGAGACCCATCTCACATACAAAGACATATAGGTTCAAAATAAATGATGGATGAAGGTTTACCAAGCAAATGGGGAGAAAAAAAAAAAGCAGAGGTTGCAATGCTAGTCTCTGATAAAACAGACTTTAAGCCAACAAAGATTAAAAGAGACAAATAAGGGTATTACATAACAGCAAAGGGATCAATGCAACAAGAAGAGCTAATGATCCTCAATATAGCATATGCTATATGCACTCAATACAGGAGCACCCAGATACATAAAGCAAGTTCTTAATGACCTACAAAGAGACTCAGACTCCCACACAATAATAATGGGAGACTTTAACATCCCACTGTCAATATTAGATCAAGACAGAAAATTAACAAGAATATCCAGGACTTGAACTCAGCTCTGTACCAAGTGGACCTAATAGACATCTACAGAATTCTCCACCCCAAATCAACAGAATATACATTCTTCTCAGCACCACATCGCACTTATTCTAAAATTGCAGGACATGGATAACACTGGAAACCAACATTCTCAGCAAACTGACACAAGAACAGAAAACCAAACACTGCATGTTCTCACTTGTAAGTGGGTGTTGAACAACGAGAACACATAGACACAGGGAGGGGAACATCACACACCAGGGCCTGTCAGCATGTGAGGGACTTGAGAAGGGCAGGGGGTGGGGAGATAGGGGAGGGATAGCATCAGGAGAAATACCTAATGTGGGTGATGGATGCAACAAACCACCATGGCATGTGAATACCTATGTAACAAACCTGCATGTTCTGCACATGTACCCCAGAACTTAAAGTATAATTAAAAAAAAAAAAAAAGGTTTTACCAAAGAGCTTTGCTATTTATTAAAGGCCAGAAGGAACTGCTTGCCATAAGGCCAAAGTTCAAATGTCTTTGGACAGGTCATTTAGACAGGTCATAGGGCATCTTACAACTTCTGTCCCAACTATTCAACTCTGCTATTGTAGGGCAAATGTAGCTACATGTAAACAAATGAGCATGGATGTGTGCCAATAAAACTTTATTTACAAAAACTGGCAGAAGGCTGGATTGGCCTAGGGGCCACAGTTTGCCAAGCCCTTCATCATCAATAACAAGGCTTCTCAAGATGAGAATGGAGTTTGTACTAAAGCAGGGGTTTCTATTGAGGCCACTTATTTAATATTTAGTGCTTCACACATTCTTCAGGTTTATAGAGCCTCTTTCCTCAGTTAGAAATGCTGCAGCTATAGATAACAAAAAACCAACTAAGCGGACTTCCACAAATAGCCGTTTATTATTTCATATAACAAGGAGTGCAGTTAGGTGGTTCCTGCTACTGTTTTGTTTGCCCTCCCTTGCTGCTTTCTTGGCCCTGGGGTTCTTTCCTTCCCCTGAGAGACCTATGGCAAATAGATGGCTTCCCTTATTGAAAAAAGATGAAAATTTACTTTAATAGCCTGTAGAGAAAAACAAAGGAAAAGAGGTATTGGGAATGGAAACCAAAGGACACCCCTCTGTAGAACATTGGAGACAGGACCCTGTGTTGATGGTAGGAAATGCACCCGGAAATGATATTTAGGCACATGCTGAGCACAGAGCACTAATAACAACTTCTGATGAGAAGGTATTGCACAATGCCTCTGTTAGGAAAAACCTTAACGACAATTCTGCTGGTGCTTCTTATGGGCATCATTAGTATTGGTGTTTCATTATATCAATAACGATCAAGTACCTATTAACCAAATGTTCCTATTGCCAAAATCTGTGACTCTCCCTTTGGTCCAGAGAAAGTATAAAAGAGAGATTTTGCTGTCTGTGACACACACACACACACACACACACACACACACACACACAATATATATATGTGTTATATATATGGATACATATATATATGTTTATATATCTATACACACATAAAACATAATATAGATATCACATAGATGTATGGCTGTCATGAAATGCCATTCACCATAGCAAGGCAAAGGTAAACATAAAACATATCATATAGCTGAGATTCTGGGGAGAGGTTTTTTGGTGATAAGAATGCAGTTGTTCCAATATTAGCATAATATTAGGGTTAACTTGCTGATTACATTTTTGACAAGAGGCAGTCTTGCCATTTTAATGGCCACAAGTAGCTGGCACTATGGTTTTCAGTATTGTCCTGAAAATGGTATGACACGTGCCTTTAAACCATGATCTCATAGTTTAACTCGTTTTAATTCCCAGGCACTGCTTTTCTGCGAACATTCTACTAGCTCAGGTTCAGAAGCAACTCTCAGACACTGGAGTTGTTCTTTTCTTAGGGTTTGCCCTGTAGGGAAAAACAGGCTGGTTAAATTAAGAGCCAGGTAATTTTCTGGACAAGAGATGGAAAAGGAGATGGCCAACCATACAACTATGTACATGTGTATGTGAAATGCCACCGTCTCTGAGGTGCATCTTTATTTTCAAGGTAATAAAAATACACCTGTGATCATGAAAGTATTACAATTGCATTATTAAATATAACCACAATTATCCCTAGTCTGTTTTTAATAATGCCTTTTCCTTTCAAAGCAAGCTCATTCTGATCATGTTTGATCTGTGTGGTAAGTGTGTGGAGTGTGTAGGGCCTACCTATTTATATCAAAAGGGAATCCTACATAGAGAAGGTAAACGATTTGGCCGAGACCTCATAGATTCCTCCCTTGAGTCCCACTCCAATAGATCCCCTATTACTTTCTCGAAAATATTGACAGCTGATTCATGTCGTTTTTGAGATCATTTTGCTTCTTCATGCCATTTTCTTACTTTTTTGCATAGCTTTTAGAAATATTTATTAAGTGATGACCTTGTAATTTATCACCTAAGCACCTGTTTTCCTTTCCACTCTGTACATGAATGTGCACCTGAACTGCTTCTAAAAGCTCTAAGATATGCCAGTTGGATCAGCATGCCAATAATGCACTGCCACTTAAAAAAAAAAAAAAAAAAAAAAAAAAGCTGAGTTTTTTACTGTTTATGTTTCAAATCCCCCAGACTAGGTGAACTTTCTTCTATTTCCTTTTCTGCCAATTAGGGATTGTTTCCTTTTCTGGCAATTAGTGAAGTTTCATGTCTCTCTGCTACACCTCAGTGGAGAAATACAAAGGAGAAGGAGAAATCCCAAATAGGTAATAAGAATAGGCAGGCCAGGTTTCAGGGGCCAAGCCACAACTCAGAGACAAGCTGAGCTGAGCCCATCTGTGATGCCTTCCTGGGAAACACCAGAATGGCTTGGGAGGAGCCGCCCCTCCCAGGCTACAGCCCTGCTCCTGGGCCTCCTTCTCCCAAGCCTGCCTTCCTAGCTAGATATCCTGCTAGGTGCATCCTATTCCCTTCCTTTTGTTTTATGTTCGTCCATCCAGCTCAATAAAGCCTACTTTTTGCATATTAAAGCTTCATTTGTTTAAACACAAACAGTTGGAGGCCCTCTCAGTTGCTGGAATGACAGATCGCTGGAGGGGGCTCATCAGCCTTGGGGGGCTAGCGATTTGGCAGGTCCCCCTCTCTGAGGAGAGACAGCGCATGAGCTGCTCACTGTCAGGATTCCAAAAGGCATTACCCTGAGCTCCAAGGTGGAGCTGTTTACCAATACCGTGATCTCTCCCCAGATGCCGTTGCTACTGCAGCTAATTAAGAGAACAATTAAGACTAAGGCAATCAGTCAAGTACACAGACCTCAGTCATCTTCCCCGCTCTCAGATGCTGCACTGCTCCCAGAGGGCTGAACCATATCCAGTCATTCAGAAAATGACAGGAAGAAGCTATTAAATATCTGAAAACCATAAAAGCGCAATCATACTGTTCTTTAGCTGAGCCATCCGCCAGAGACCAATGCCCAGCAACTTTAGAAACTTACCAAGCCTCTTCAATTCACATACTCACAAATAAGAAGATTAATCAAAAGCAGCTCAAATCAAAATTGAATTAAAAGGTGAGCTAGAAGAAGTTGCACTGGTCCTTCTCAATTTTTTTGTGTTTGTTTATGACTGATCAATACCTCTCATATCAGCCAAATGCATGGCAGCGTCCACGGGGTGTCTTTAGAAAGGAAGTAACAGATTAAATATTGAGCTAAACAATTTAATCTTCTGGAAGGATTTTCGGATATTCATAAAGGTAAATCTTATTAGGGGAAACAGTCTCCATGTGCTGGATTATAGAGCCTCGTTGGGAGAAGTTCATAAATGCAGGTAACAAACCACTAAAACAAAACTTCTCTTAATAGCATACCAAATGAAGACCAGAAAATAAAACATCCTAAGAAAGAAAATCATATATGTGTATGTTAATTATCTTACATTTCATTTAGCAAACCTATTGCAAAATATTCAAGATTTCTCCTATTGAGTGCTGCCTTTACATCTGAGTAAGTAGTTATTCTCTTTGAACCCTCTCGCAACAGAAATGGAATTTTTGGGTGACTTGGAACTAAGACATGAGGCTGAACATCTTAGAAAAAAGCACCATACACTTCCTCAAGGGCCTAGAAATAGAAATTCCATTTGACCCAGCAATCCCATTACTGGGTATATACCCAAAGGATTATAAATCGTTCTATTATAAAGACACATGCACACGTATGTTCATTGTGGCACTGTTTACGATAGCAGAGACCTGGAACCAACTCAAATGCCCATAAATGATAGACTGGACAAGGAAAATGTGGCACATACACACCATGGAATACTATGCAGCCATAAAAAATGATGAGTTCGTGTCCTTTGTAGGACATGGATGAATCTGGAAACCATCATTCTCAGCAAACTGACACAAGAACAGAAAATCAAACACCTCATGTTCTCACTCATAGGCAGGTGTTAAACAATGAGAACATAGGGACACAGGGAGGGGAGCATCACACACTGGGGTCTGTTGGGGGGGCACATCTTTTCATATACTTTGAATTAACATTTTTTTCTAAAATTTAAAATTATCTTGTGAATAGCAGAATGATAATACATGGTATTGTGTATTAAAAATATATAAATGTTTAAAATATACCATAATTTCTAAGCTATTTTGACCTCTTGAGATTTTTTTTTAACATTATCAAAAGCCTTAAAAACAAAAAAAGGAAGTATGCTGGGTCTCTGTTTACCTGATTTCAAGTCACCAAGTAGATGCTACCAAACCCAGAGTTAGGAAGAGATGTGCAATAGACAATATGATACGGTGCCTTCACCATAGAAACGTGATCATTGCAATTAAACTCAAAAGCATCTTGTAGTAAAATGTGGTAAGTTAATTAGGAAGCAATGATCTTGAGGTATTCATTACCTGTGTTTTTAATATATTTAATATTAGTTTATATAATTTAATTTTTGATAATGCCTGTGCTTAACAACCATTTTGTAAAATTTTTCAGAATCTAACAATGGGCTCCCATTAGCCAAAAGGGACCAGCACTAGCACATCATTTACTCCACATGATTCTTCTTGAATGCAAACACGAACCTTTCGGCAAGCCCATATATCGATAGAGTGACATTTAGAGCGAGGTGCTTCCGAATAGGCACACATTTCCAAAAACATAGTCCAGCTGTATTTATTTATATACCTAAGAATAGGTGCCTAATACCTAATCCAGGTGGGCTGCCTATGAACATCGTTTTCTCAACCTCCCCAACATTTAGTCTATGTGCACAAATCCTGTGCTGTCAACTACAGATCTTTGTTATGAATGGCCCAGAATAAAAAGTACCCACATCCCTATACAGCTGATG
The DNA here is from genome assembly GCF_009761245.1 of Sapajus apella. Classification (NCBI taxonomy): domain Eukaryota; kingdom Metazoa; phylum Chordata; class Mammalia; order Primates; family Cebidae; genus Sapajus; species Sapajus apella. The sequence continues at coordinate 7,463,526 of NW_022436966.1, forward strand.
AAATAGCTGGATTTCCCTGTGTTAGTTCTTGCCAGGCACAACCCAGTGTCATAGATAAGCTGGTGACCTGTAGGTGGCCATTCGTAAGCCACTTCCTCCTCATTTAGCGAAACAGGTCAGAATGCTCCCCAGTGTTATTTATAAAGTCTGCCCAATGCTCAGAAATGGAATGACCAGCATTCGCTCAGGTCAGAGATTTTTTTTAACATTACTGTCTGCTCACAGGTACACACACACATACATACATACACTCTAAAGAAAGTTAATGTTTTAAGCTAAATACGGTACTACTCTTCTGAACTGTGTAAGATCTGCAGTACAGTATACTGTAGTCATTTCCTGATACAGAATGAGAGCCAAAAAATACATTCTTCTAAGAACTAAATTCTGTGCCTGTCTGCATTCGCACTATGATATTTTAGTGCACCCATGTTACCATTTAAAATTTTTAAACTACCACCTCAAATATTCTTACAGCCAAACTACTACTATTGAAAGGAGATGTGTTCAATTATTATTGCTTTTCCCTTCCTCAGAGATGAGAAGCCAACTAATCCAAAATCAATTGCTCAGCTCTCCACTGTGACAAGCAAAAGCAAGTTCAAAGCCTTTTCATTTATACTCCAAATTTGAGAAATGTCCACAGTGAACAAAATTGTAGGAATTCAGAAGGGAAAACAAGGCAATAGTTGTCAGGCTCTGCCTTTTCCCTGAGTAATCTAAAATGATTTTATAATGAATTTTTCCAGGCCATTAGCCCAAAATACTGTCTGATACACCTATGACGATTTTGAAAAGGAAAAAGAAATTAAGCAGGAAATAACCACTGAATTTAGAAAGATAGGTATGCTTTTAATAGCAGCCTTTTTATCTCTGCCCACATTGTAAGTAAATGTTATTTAACCAGAAGAATAATTACTTGTAAAGTGTAATCCTCTTAGCCAGCATTTTCATACCAAAAAAAAAAAAAATTGATCTCTTGACTCAACTAGAATCAACTGATTACCACAGTTCTTTGTTAAGAATTTTCTCTACCGACCATTCAAAGAAATGTTGAATAAAAAGGGAGGAAGAAAATAGTGTCATTTAGAGCAAAGGAAAGCACTTTATCATAGACAACAATGCATCTTCCTCTTCAGGGTGATAAGAACTTGTTCACTTATATTTTAAAATGGGTTGTTTAGAAACTGGACAGAAATGTCAATCAAATTCAAAGTGGTGAACCTCCATAAAGACCAAATTGTTCCAACAAGTCTTGAGTAGCAGAGAGAAGGGAAGAAATCTCTCTACATATTGTTGCTTATCCCCTTCCTACCACAAATACTCACACAGAAATTCCCTGGGCAGCCATGTCTCTGAAAACTTAATTTCTAGTCTTAACCACACACAAACAAATTTAGACATGAAATATGTAAAACCAGATTATATTTAGGCAAACTATTTTTGGTAAGCTACTTGTTTCTTTACTAACCAATTACAAACTATTTGAGTTCACGCAGTAGCTTAAAAAATATCTAGTTGTTTAATCAAATTTTTATACATCTTTCAACACTTAGAAACAATTTAGAAAACTTATCTATAATTTTGCAACACAATTCTCACTGGGGATTGTTACCTGGACGTTACTAGGGAAAAAATCACTTTGATAATATAGATTGCTTTAACTGACCTCAAAGATAAGGTCAAGGAAGTTTCTAGTAAAATAACAAGGAAATTTCTAAGAGATATCTGGGCACGGTGCTATGTACCTGCAGTCCCAGCTACTCAAGAGGCTGAGGCAGAAGGATCACTTAAGCCCAGGAGTTCAAGGACACAGTGAGCTAGGAACATGCCACTGCACTCTAGCTTGGGCACCATAGTGATAGCCCATCTCTAAATAAATAAATAATCTAAGAGGAACACTCTGATCATTACAAACCTCTGGTTTCAGAACTTGAAGACATTTGAGCAAAACCTGGGTATCAACATACGCATTTTCTGCCAGTATTTAGTAGGCTAATTTATTTTATCTATTTTCTAAAAACAACAAAATGAAGAGTGGTGAATGCCCAGTCATCAGGCATACTATTTAAATCTCATTCTACTTCACATCTCACAACTCCCAGGTTTCAGGCTGTTTATAAGTGCATTCACATTGAAAATCAAAAATCATAGAGAAATTAAGAGAACTTAGAATCGGCCCAGAGATTTGAGGATGGACCAAGCACCAATCTCTTTTTTTGTCCCAGACTTGAATTACGATCAAAAGCCACTGAACACTATGCCTATCAAGGTCATCATCTTTCCCAACAATTGCTCTTCTCTCCCAAGTTTCCTGTTTGGGTCAGCGTAACCTACACTCTTCAGCTTTCACACAGCACAGACCTTGCAGTCTTCCCTGAAACGCCCCTCTCCTCTGCACTTTGATCTGTTCCCATGTCTTATTCATCACCTACTTGAGTTATTCCTCAGGTTTAGTCCTTTCTTACTATTTCCATGATCACCGGCTTAGTCACACCTGAGCAACTAAGGCAATGTCACACCTAGTTTCCATGGCTCCAGCCTCTACCATAGCAATAGAGAGGGAATACCACATTTAAATCAAATCCTAAAACCCTGCTGTCCTCAAATCTTTCTGTCTGTAGAATCAATAAAGGTCTCCTGTCCAAATCCTCCTCTCCTCCTTTCATGTTACTGCAGCCTCCACAATTGTGAGACATGGTTAGATGTCCTCCAATATCCACTGTCGTCTTCTTTTCATAATAAAGCCCTCAATTATTGCTGGGCACATTACTACCTGAATAAAGAATAATTTTTCCAGACTCCTTTTGCAACAAAGTGTGCCTCTGCAGTTAAATTCTGGCCAACATTATATGGACGACTAGAAGTATGATGTGCAACCTCTAGGCCATGCCTTCAAAAGGAAGGGGTATGCACTGGTATTCCCCTTTTCTCCTTCACATTGATTGGGATGCAGATGTAATAGCCAGACCAGGAACAAATCACTTTAGACACAGAAATGAAAGCCACATATAGGTGATTGTAGAAACACTCTACCAGCCCTTACTAACTCTCTGCTTTCAAATAATAAGGTAAAGAGAAATTCATTTATATCTTGTCTAATCCATCATTAAGTTATGCCTTTGTGACAACAAACAAACTCGGACCCTAGCTAACACACCACAATATACTATAACCTCAGTTGTTGGGTAAAATTCACTAGTATTCATTTTCTAAATCAATTTTCAGTTCCAGAGAAAACCACAGAAAATGGAAGAATGATCTGGACTTTTTACTCAAAATCATATTCCCATTTGGCACACAGCCCAACACACACCAGCGATATGAGAATATACTCATCATACCAAACCATTTTCTAAAATCTCTGGTAAAAATTAAAATATTTTATTTCATGTATTTTACTTCAAATACTTTGTTCTTAATAAAAAGTCTCTAATAACAACTATAATACATTCTGTTTTGATCAGTGGCTGGAGGGTGTACAGCTAGACATGGGTTGGAGCTGGAATGCTCACCAGAGAGTTCTACAAGTACAAATTGGTTCTGAGCTCAAGCTATCATGAGATTGCTCCCTTTTCCACTGTCTGAAAGAATCATAATCTCAATGTGAAAATGTAAGAATGCACCCAGTGAGGAGACTGAGAAAAGTCATAAAAATGTTCTTTGTGTCCTAACACTTTATTTGCTAACAAATGTATGTTTTGTTATCACATGTTCAAGGGACAAGGCATTTCTTTGTCACTGGGCATCACAGAAAAACGAGTGTGGGTAAAGAGCACTCTATTTCACTCAGACTCTGATGTGCCTACTACTGTGCAGCAGGACTTATGAAAATGGCCACTTGCAACAAGTTACATATAGATTGGGATTTTTTTTTTTTCAAATTTCAAAACTTCTAGAGAAATCTAGATTCAATTTCGAAGTCTTCTTTTTCTGCCTCTGATTTTATTCTTTAGGTTTTAGCTAATTTCTCTTAAGCTCCACATCTCTGGGGTCTGGTAAGTATGCGTGGATGACACACATTTCTTTTTAAACCATGCTAATAGTTGCCAACTTTTCTCATTCCACCTTTTCAACAGTTAAGGTAGATATTATCTCCATGTTTTTACCAACTTTACTGAGATATAGTTTATGCATGATAAAATGCATTTATTTAGTTATACAGTGATTTGTTTACTTATATAATGATTTGTTTATCCATTGGCCAGTTGAGGGACATTTGAGTTGTTACCAGTTTTAGGCTATCATAAGTAAAACCACTGTGAAGAATTATATGCAAGTGTTTGTGTGGATATCTCTTTGATAAATATCTGTAAGTGAAAATTTAGGGGTTGTAACATAAGAATATGTTTGGTTTTATAAGAAACCACCATCCTTTTTTCAAAATTGCTTATACTACCTGCTCTATGCCCTCACCAGGACTTGGTATTGGCAGTCTTTTTAATTTTGGTCATTTTTATGGACTTGTACTGGTATCCTATTGTGGGTTTGTATTTTCCTGATGACTAATGACGTTAAGTATCTTTTCATATTCTTATTAGTTAGTCATATATCTTCTCTGTTAAGTGTCTTTTCAAATGTTTTGCTAATTTTTCTTTACCTTTCATGCTCTTATTATTGGCCTGTAAGAGTTTTTTTATATATTCTGTATACAAATACTTCATCAAACATATTATTTTGACTGTTTTCTGCCAGATCTGGTTTATCTTTTTAATTAATGATATTACTAAAAAAGCAGAAGTTTTAAATTTTATGAGATCCAAATGTAGTATTTTTTAATTATTCACACTTTTTTCTCCCCTATATAAGAAATCCCTGCTTCATTCAAAGTCAAAAAGATTTCCTCCTGTTTTCTTTTACAAGTTTTATGGTTTAGCATTTTCTAGCTTCCATGATCCATACAGAATTAGTTTTTATGTGTGATGTGAGGCAATGGTCAATATTCATTTCTCCATATGAAATATAGTTACTTCATCATAATTTTTTTAATGTTCTCTTTCTCAAAGATTTTTGCCATCTTTATTTAAAAAACCAATTGACCACATGTAATCTAATTTTAGAATCTCTATTTTGTCCTATTTTCTGAAAATGTCCATGTCTGTCCTTATGCCAATACAACACCATCTTGGTTAGTATATCTTTATAGTCAGTCTTGAAATCAGGCAGTTGGGATTTTGACTGGGATTGCATTGAATGTGCAGTTTAATGTGGGAAAAATTGACAATCTTAACAATATTAAGTCTTCTGATACTGAACAAAGTGGATCTACCTATTTCTTTAGGTCTCCTTTCAGCAATATTTCTTTCAGCAATATTTTATAGATTTTTGGCATATAGGTCTTAACATATATTTTCTTAACTGATTAATAGGTATTTCATGTTTTTTGATGCCATTCCAAATGGTATCTTCAAATTTTTAACCTCCAATTGTTTGTTCCTACTAAGAGAAATAAAGTCGCTTGTACAATGACTTTGCAGCATGCAACCTTGCTAAACTCACTTATAGTTCTCGAATCTTTCTTGAAAATTCCTAAGGATCTGCTAAAGACATGACCATGTCCTCTGTAAATAAAGAGAGCTTTATTTCTTCCCTTCCAGTGTATATGTGTTTGCATTTTTCTCCTTTCCTTAACGCATTGACCAGGCTCTCCAGTACAACAATAAATAGAAATAAGGGATATATTCTTGGTTGTTCCTGATTGTAGGCACAAAGTCTTCAATCTTCTACTATTAAATATAATGCCACTTGTAAGTTTTCTACAGGTGCTCTTTTTCAAGTTTAGGAATTTCATTTTCAAATGTTAAATTATTGTGCACTGCTTGGAATAAATCCTACACAATCATGAGTTATATACTGAATCAATCAGTTATATACTGCACATTCAATTTACTAAATGTTGTTAAGGAATATTTGTGTGTATGTTCATGAAGGTTATTATTGGTCTATAATTTCCTTGTCTCATAATGAATTTTTCTGATTTTAGTATTAAGGTAATAGTTGGAAAGTGTTCCCATCTCTTCTAATTTGTAAAAGACTTTGTATTGGAATTCTGCTATTTCTTTCTAAAACATTTGATGAATTTTTTAGTGAAACTAGGAATGGAGTTTTCTTTATAAAATATTTTATTAGAATTTCAATTCAGTAGATATAGAGCTATTCAGATAATCTATTTCATATTGAGTCCATTTTGGTCAATTGTGTTTTTCAAGGACTTTGTCCCTCTCATGTAAGTTGTCAAATTTATTGACATCTAGTTATTTGTATTATTTTGTTATTATCCTTAATGTAGCAAGATCTATAGTGATATATCTCCTTTCATTCTTAATATTAGTGACTTTTATTTACTCTTTTTCCTGATCAGCCTAGTTATAAGTTTATCCATTTTATTGTTCTTTTTATAGAACCAGTTTTTGGCTTAGCTTATATTTTCTATTGCTTTTTTTCTGTTTTTTATTTCTGTTCTTACTCTTATTATTTCCTAAATTCTACTTATTTGAGGTTTAATTTGCCTCTTCTTTTTTTTACTTCTTAAGGTAAAAACTTAAGTCCTTTATTTTGAACCCTCTTTTCCAACATAAATATTTAATGATACACATTTTCCTCCAAATACTGCTTTAGATCTACCCTATAAATCGTGATACATTCTCTTTTCATTGTCACTTAATTCCAAATATTTTCTAATTTTTCTCTTGGTTTTTTTTTTATTTGGGGAAGTGTTTAATTTTCAAATATTTGTGAGTATCTCAGATATTTTTCTGTTAATGGTTTCCAGTTTAATTATGTGGTTGTCAGAGATTATATTTTATGTCATTTCAATTATTTTGTATTTATTGAGATTTGTTTTAGCCTAGCATATGTTGGTTAGTGCTCATACACACTTGAAAAGACTGTGTATTCTATCGTTAACATGAATTTGCTTGATGGTGCCACTCAAGTCTTCCATATATTTACTGACTTTATTGATTTTTTTTCTGCCACTTATTCTATCAACTACTGAGGGTAAAATATTCAACTATGATGGAGAAGTAACTGTTTCTCCTTGTAGTTTGGTCAGGAGAAACAGTTACTTTTGTTTCATGTATTTTAAAGTTTTGTTATTGATTGCATTCATTTTATGATTGTTATGTGTTCTTAACATGTTGATCCCTTTCTCATTCTGAAATGTCCCATTATCTCTGGCAATATTTATTTTCTAATGTTTACTTTGTTGACTATTAACTCAGCAACTCTTTCTTATGATTAAAGTATGCATAGAAAATATTTTCTTTTTTTTTTTTTTTTGAGACAGGGTCTTGCTCTGTTGCTTAGACTGGAGTGCAGTGGTGCAATCATACCGCACTGCAGCCTCAAATACTAGACTCAAGCAATCCTCCTGCCCTCAGCCTCCTGAGTAGTTGGGGCTACAGGAATGTGCTACCACAACCAGCTTTTTTTTTTCCCCCCATAAAGTCTTGTCATCTTGCCCAGGCTGGTCTCAAACTCCTCAGCTCAAGCAATCCTCCCCACTCAGCTTCCCAGAGTATTGAGATCACAGGTGTGAGACACTGTGTCTGGCTCTCTATTATCTTTGTATTTGTGACACTTCTCTGTTTTTATATTTAGAGTGTGTTTCTTCCAGACAACATATAATTGGGTCTTAGTATTCTATTCAATCGTACAATCTCTGCATGCTAATTGAGGCATTTACATCACTTCCATTTATCTAGTACAGTTGGCTCTAAATCTACCATCTTGTTATTTCCTTTCTATTTCTTACATTTGTTTTGTGTTGCCTCTTCCCTCTTCCTGTATCCTTTTAGATTGGGCAGTTCTTATTTCATTTTATCTTTGCTGCTGTTTTAGTAGCTAAAACACTTTGTTTTTAGTTCATGGGTTTTGTTTTGTTTTTCAACAATTTCTGTAGGGTTTTCAGTGGGCATCAAGAAGTTAGATGCTCTACCTTCAAACAGTTTTGTACCATTTATTGTATAATGTAAGAACTTTATGATGAATACTTTCATTTCCTTACTCACATTATTTGTACTATTTTGTCATACATTTTACTTCTGCCTATTTCACAAGCTTCTCAATTGAATATTGTTATCTTTGCCTTAAAAAGTCAAACATTTTGAAGACATTTAAGTATAAGAAAAATGTGCTTTATATTCCCAATATGTTTACCATTTCAGGTGTTCTTCACTCCTTTATGCAGATATAAGTCTCATCTGGCATCATTTTGTTTCCATCTAAAAGAATTTATCTTACATGTCCTATAGTGAAAGTCTGACAACACATTTTCTCACCTTTTGCTATTCTGTAAAAAATATATATTTATTTTTGACTTCAGTTTTGAAAGGTTTTTTTTTTGCCAAGAAAAGAATTCTAGGTTGACAGGTTTGCTCTCTGTTTGTTGTTGTTGTTGTTGTTTTTTTTTTTTTTTTTTTTAGAAATTCAGGCCAGGCGTGGTGGTTCACACCTGGAATCCCAGCACTTTTGGAGGCTGAGGTGGGCAGATCACTTGAGGTCAGGAGTTCAAGACAAGCCTGGCCAACATGGTGAAACCCTGTCTCTGCTGAAAATACAAAAATTAGCGAGGCATGGTGGCAGGTACCTGTAATCCTAGGTACTACAGGAGGCTGAGGCAGGAGAATCACTTGAACCTGGGAGGTGGAGGTTGCAGTAAGCCAAGGTCACACCACTGCACTCCAGCCTGGGTGACATGGCAACACTCCACCTCAAAGAAAGAGGAAAGAAAAAAGAAAATTAAATATATTGTTACATTGCTGGGAGTAGGATAACTTCAAACTTACTGGTCAAAAATATTAAAGTTCTTAAAACTTAACTGTTTCTGCAATGTTTAAACAATTGTAATACACTTCCTTTAATCATGTTTCATGCAATTTTATTTTATCTCCTCCAGGAGACTGTAAATCTCTTCATGAGAGGAAAACCATGTCATGGTCCTCTTTTCTATGCCCTGCATTGTCTAGAATGATGCCTTCTATAATGCATACCCAATTATTTTTACATTTCTTGGTAGTTGGTCAACTCATCAAATAAACTTTTAGTATACTTGGCTTGATTTGTACTTTGTTTTTGGGTACAAATCTCAAATCATGTTAGCACTGTATTAGGTATTTTCTGCTAAACTTCTACAGGCATAAGCTCCCCACTGGCAAGAGTATGTTTTATGTATCTATGTCTCTGCTCAGCAAAGAGCATGAACCCAGAGAAGCCACTGACACACAACCACTTGTTGGCTTCTGATCTAGATATGCAGGCCCAGAGCCGAAAAGCAAAGAAATTGCCTACCAATCCTATAGACAGGCCCACTGACCAGCACAAGCTACACCAAGCTCTGCCCATCATGGAATTTTGCTTTCCAGGATTCTCTTCAAATATAACAGTCCTAAAGAATAATAGCATAACCTCATATATCTATACTTACGTTGCAATTTAAAGAGTACCTCTATTTTACATGTTAGCCAGGAAAACAGAAACATTATTCCTTCTACAAACAGAGGAAAACTGATTCAGAAAAATTAGTTACATCAGTGAGGGAAAAGTTAGAAATACAATCAGGGTCATTTGGGGTGAATCCTGCCATTATCTACAGCAGAAAGCCATTACCAGCCCTGGATCTGGAGGGACAGTAGAAGGCAGTGGCATAACACAGTGCAGAAGCTGGGGTCACAGTGACAGCTGGAGCCATGAAGGAAACTGAGTTGCTGTCAAGGATGCCCCAAGAAGCTGAAAGGTGAAGAGAAGTGCCCTGGCTGCTCTCCACTGCAACTCTGCAATCTTGCCATTGCCTCTCTTGGGTCAAATCCATCTGGAAGCCAAAGAGCAGGAAAGTCTGGAAAAGAAATGTAACTTTCTGCATTACAGAACAGAGCAAGGGAAGGCAGAGAATGGGCCTGAGAGCAACCAAGTAGTTACTCCCCACATTTTATTTCATTCTGCGCAAGAGAAAATGGAGACTTAGAGAACTCCACTGACTTACTCAGGATTACATGGGCAATAAATGGTAGAGCTAGGATTTCTTTAGCTACAAACCAGTTCTATACATTTTTTTCTACACACTGTGATTTCCTCTGACAATAAAATAAGAGAGAAGGAGGGAAACTGTATCCCCTTGCCCAGACTGTAATAACTGCTTCCTAACTGATTTTCCCACTTTCTGTCTCAATCCCTTGTCTCTTCTATTCTCACCACACATGATTGAATTTCCCACAAAGTGTTATTTAAAGCAGTATTCACTTGGGAAGTCCTAAGTTCTTAAGGGGATTGTCCCCAGGACCCCTCACCAAAACATCTGGCAGCCCTCATTCCCTCGTTGCTCCCAAAGCCCCTGCACTCCCAGACCTCCTTCAGCTTCCTTCCCTCATGGCACATGCCACACTGAGCAGCAATTATCTGTTGCCGGTATCCCCTCTCAGACTGATGGGAACCAATTCTCAGTCATCTTGAAACTGACACAATGTCTGACACACTGTCAGTGCTCTATTACTGCTTGAATAAGTGAATGGCTATAACTGAAGATCTCCTTCCACCAGATAGTTGAAGGATTCAAAATTGAGGCTGCTAATCTGTCCTGGAGTCTCTGGAGATTGTAAGATGCACCAGTCCACAGGTCCATGTCATCAGGAGGATGAGAGTTTATCCCTTTATTTCTAGCCTCTTAACTTTGGTACCCCAGCATTACAATCATCCAAGTACAAGATTGCGGAGTCCTGCTTTTCATTTCACTTCATAACATGAGTGAGAAGGATAAGCATGAACAATGGCAGCCTAGATCGAGAATCCATTCAGATGCTGAAATAAAAATAATTGGACAACAAAGCCCTGTGTTAGCACTTTCTCTGCAGTGATACACAAGAGGCATTTGTGGGCCCACAACAATTTTGAAAGCATAGTTCTGGGGAATAGTACTATGTAATCATAAAATTACACTGGAGATAAGATTTAATTATCATTTTCACCTTTCCAACACCTTTCACAGAGTAAGGCTTAAAAGCTTTGTGAGAAAGAATACTACACTTAAAGTGATAACATGCAACAATGAAAGCACAAGAAAGTCCAACCAGCAGGCTAGGCTTTTAAAGAGCATAGTTTCAGGGTCATTATTCAAAATTATCATGGGTGGCTGCCACCTAAGGGAGTTATACATTGGCTTCTAAGGGAAAGCCAAGGGGAAAATAAATGGACCCCGTGTTCTAACAGAGATCTTTTCATTTCCTTTACAGGGAGCTGATGAAAGCTGCTGGCTATCATGATAAACAGACACTGATCGAAAAATCCTCAATATCATTCTGTGATCACCATAAATCATAACACACTCAGCAGAATCACTGATAGAGATGTGCAAAGGAGAGGGAAGGCCCTGGTCTGTCCTCAAAGGATGGGATCCATAGGATGACAACTGCTACTTGAAAATAATTTTAATGACTAATCATGTCCTAATCGCATTCATGAACTTTCAGCTAATTTAAAAAGTTATGTACAAACATCAAGGTCATGGAAAGTAATGAAAATCCGAGAAAGTATTACAGATTGGAGAAATCAAGGAGATATGGTAACTGCTATGGTTTGAATGTTGGTGTCCTCCCAAAAGTCATATGTTAGAACCTAATACTCAATGTGATAGTATTACGAGGTGGGACCTTCGAAAAGTGATTAATCCATAAAGGCTTCACCCTCACAAATAGGATTAGTGCCCTTGTAAAATGGGCTCCAATGAGTTATTCTTCCCCTTCTACTATGTGACGATACAGCAAAAAGGTATTCTTTGAAGCAGAAAACAAGCACTCACCAAACACCAAATCTGCTGATGCCTTGATCTTGAACTTCCTAACCTCTAGAACTATGAGAATTAATTTCTGTAGTTTATAAATTACCCAGTGTAGGGCATTTGGTTAGAGCAACCCAAATGGGCTAAAACAATGACCCAATGCAACATGGTATCCTGGATTGAATCCTGAACCACAAAAATATTACTAGTGGAAAAACTGAAATCCAGAGCTTAGTTAATATTAATATGCCAATGTTAATTTCTTAGCTTTGACAAATTATCATTATATAAGATGTTAACGGTAGAGGAAGCTGAGTAAAGGGCACATAAGAACTTTCTGTACTCCCTTGGTATCTTCTCTATGAATCTTAAATTAGTCTAGAATACAAAGGTTGTTTTTAAGAAAACAATCTTTTAAGAGTAATAAGCAAAGTCCACCAGCTATTCTGGTAGTATTATCCCTTGGATAATAGCAAATAGAATACTTCTTTCTAGCTTCCAGCTTTCCAAAGAGGAAGCTATGGATCCATCAGACAACATGGACTATAGAATGATCAGGGCAGCCATTAGTTCCTGAGTCGGACCTACAGGTCCAAAGGAGAATCTACCACCCTCAATTTTGAGTGACGGCCTCAGCTGCTGAGGCTCCCAAAGGGATTTAGTTAGCCCGGGGCTCTTGACCATAGTCATCAAGCCTTCACCTAGAAATGAGATCAAAATATTTTTAACTCATTTGCATCTGTGCATATACACTTTTTCAGTACAAATAATTTGTACTACGCATTTATGTGCTCACCTCCCTTTCTTAGAATACTGAAGATCAAAGTACTAACAGATATCAAGTTTTGACAGAAGAAGGGAGGAGTTCTGCCTTTGAGCTTAGAAGGATTAAGATTGAGATGGCGTTACTGAGGCATTTCATAGATTTCCTTTTCTTTTGGGTATGTTATTAGAGAATTATTGTGTTCCTTTGGAGGTGTCATACTTCCCTACATTTTCGTATCTTTTTTAAAAGTGTGGGTGTCCCTCCACTGATAGCTGTCCATCTGGTACAACAGTTCCAATTTTATGAAGTAGCTTTTCTAGTAAACAACGTTTTTTCCTGTAGTTGCATCCTGTAGTGTCAGTTGGGTGGGGTGGTTTGGTTCTTGCTGGGCACAGTAATGTAGTCTCCATGTGATTTATTTCGAAGTAAACAATGCAGGCAGTGTCTGCAAATGCCTCAGTGGCCTAGGCTATAGTCATTTGTGGAGGCTGTGACAAGGATTTGCTAAGGACAGGGATGCTGAGCAAGCTGGTGTTCAGGCCCTGGGAGGAAAGGGGATACGTGTGCAGCATCTCTGCTACTGGAGGATAATTTTATAAAGGGGCTGCTTTCCAAGAGATGAATAAGATTTACAGAAACCAGAAAGAAGTAGTGCAGCACCTCAGGGCCGTCAGTTGTGAAGAGCTGTTACTACCCCTATAATTAAGGGACAAAGGGAGGGAGAAGTTACTGAAAACTGGAGAGTTGGCTACATCTAGGGAACTGCCTATATAGCATCCACTGTATGCAAGCCAGGGCACAGGAGTAAATACCCTGACCTCACTCTTCTCCCATCCTGATTCACTGCTGATGCCTCCCACTGCTCACATCCAACTAGCAACACAGCACATAGGAGCCTGCTTCTACCAGCCCACACAGAGAGGCCTTCTGAAAGCTCAGAACAGGTTGAAGAAAGGGGCAGAGAGTAAATATAAAGGACATCATTTGCCAAACAGCTCAGGCTAGCAAAGTACAGAGGCTCCTGCATGCTTTCAACACAGGTGGACTTGGAAAAGACTGTGCCCACATTTCCTAAGTGGCCTCACCTGGCTTCAAATAATAGTCGTCTTCCCTCTTTTAAGTCTGTCTTTGCCATTTCCTTCATCTGTGAAATCCTTTAAAGAAGGCAGCAGCCAAGATTTCTCCCCAGAGACAAAGAGGAGCGATGGGGAGAGGAACAATGAAACCACCATTGGAACACAAAAGAAATAAATACCAGTAACTAGAGGCTTCTGACACAGATAAATTTAACTTGGTTTGAATCATTTGTCATTTTTCATCACCTTTGGATTTTTAGTTATGTGTAACAAAAACTCCAAAAATGGAAAAATACATAAGGAAGTTAGAACGGAGAGGATTGAGGCAGAGGGGCTCATGGGCTGAATTGGAGCTAAGGGGAAGATGTTCAAGGGAGAAAAAAATGGGTGCAATGAAGGGAGAGAAGAGAGAGAGAGAGAGGTGCAGCTCATGTTGGATACGAGTTAACAAAGTCTGACCATCAGGGGCAGATGTTTGTCCAATGAACTGGGCAACTGATAGGGCTGGGGTTCCTAATTTACATGCAGAAAACCTGTGTAAAGCAGGTATGACCTGCTTCAATAAACTAAGATACCAAAAAAAGTCACATTGCTTTGATATTCAAGTTGTAATGACTCTGAGGCTCTATCTGCCCAGCTTAGCTCTGCTTCTCCTTCTCAGGTATGCCCAAGAACACTGCTCGGTCTGTAATGTTGGTCTTCAGGGATTTTTTTAATTTCACAACAGAATCTGTATTCATCACTCACTCATTCATACATTCATCCAGAGAACATTTATTGAGCACCTGCTGTGCATCAGGTTCTGCTGTAAATGCTGAGGATACAGCAGAGAAAAGGAAAGCAAGGTCCCTTACTCTCATGGTCCTTATGTTCTAATGGAATGAGGCAGACAAATAAACAAAACAAATGAACAAAATAAGTTCACAGAGTAATGCAGCCTTGAAGAAGTAAAGTCGATAAACTCCTAAAGATGGCCTAACAGCGGGAAAGAGATTAGATTGAGTAGTCTGAAAAAGCTCTCTGAGAAGGTGGTATTTGGGCAGAGATAACAAAAAGGAATCAGTCATGCAACAATGCAGGTGTGAACATTTGAGGCTCATGCCTGGAAGAGCAAGTACAAAGTACCTGAGAGGGAATGAGCTTGGTTGATCTTGCAAGGGTGTCAGGGTCAGGAAGGGCTCAAATTTTGCTCACAGGTTGTGTCTAGAGCCAGCCCTTCCTAAGGGTATCCCTGGTGTGGTAATTCTGTATCAGGGCTCCAGATTCCTACAGACACCTCATGCGCCCAAAAAAGTCTCTGACCTATTCCCATTAGAACACAAATTTTAATTGATTCACACGGCCCTGACAGAGGCCACTTGGGACAAAAAAGATAATAGGATCCTTGAAAAGGAAACATCCCACTCTCTCCCAATTCCATAGCATGGGGGAAATTTGACTTTTAGATAACTAATTTTGTTCTGAAGTCTTTTTTACAAAAAAAAAAAAAAAGATAGTTGCGCCCAAAGCTAATTGACACCCTCCATTACTAGAAACTACATTGCTCACAAAGCTTCAAACAGCTATCTTGCCTAAAAACCTAAAATGAAGAACTGAGGTTTAGATTTAGCTAAAGAAGTAAAGTAGTGTGACCCTCAGGATGAAGGCATAAGGACTCCTCCTTGCTGTCTCTGGGATCACTCGCTCTGGAAAAATCCAACTGCCATGTTATAAGGATAGTCAAGCAGCCATGTGGAGGGGCCCAATGTGACAAGCAACTGAGACCTCCTGCCAACAGCCATGTGAGTGAGCCATTGTAAAAGCTAATTCTCTAGTCCCAGTCAAACTCTCAGATGACTATACCACAACTTACATGTTGATCATAATCTCAGGAGACACCCAGAGTCAGCCAGCTAAGCCACTCCCAAATTCCTAATCCACAAAAACTGCATTTTCTGAGATACTAAAAGTTGTCTAACCACTACATTTTTAGGTAATTTACTATGCAGCAACACAAGCAGTGAAATGTGGAAGCATTTACATGGGGCTCTATAGGAAGACACTGAGCCTTGGAATAAATGCAATGCTAGTTTTTAGTACCCAGATTTTAACTCTAGGCTGCCATGGCCCTGAGACACATCTATGACCTATGAAAGCAAGGGGAAACATATTTGGCATTATCAAATGTGTCTTAAATCGAGGAAACACCAGTTGTTCCTAAGTGGAATTGTTAATAATCATACTGTTCTTACATTGTTGTTGTGTTTTATATTTTCTCACAATACTAATGACTTAATAGACTTCTGATGGGCACAACAAAATACTGATATTAAGTCTGCTTCAAGACTGGAAAGGGTAACTTTAAGAAATTTGACCCAGAGTAAAAGACGTCAACCCCTGTGGCAGAGAATTTCCATAGATATCACTGAAGCTTATTTGTCTGGCAGCAGGCAGAACCTTGCCATCTTGAACCATCCAATTTACTAAGTCCTAGATTGACAATATCCCTCCATGCGCGGGTGTCTCTCCATAGATTAAGAAGAAGATGCAAACAAGCAATATTATTTTGGAACCAAGAGATGTTATTCTTGAGCTTAAACTGCTTCACCCTCATCACATCTGCTTCCCAAAATATCAAAAATATTGAAAATCAGGAACTGTCAAAGGCAAATCAACTCAGATGGTATCTATTTCGAGACTAGCATGTCAATAGTGTTTATACCCCTTCTTACACCACATAGTCTAATTACCTCTGATTATATATTTAAGGAAACTTCTGTGCACTGTAAACACTGCAAAAATATATCCCCTCAGGTTCATATATTCTCCATCTGGAAGAGACTGGGAGTCCCCTATCAGCTAAAGTCCTTGACTAGGACACCTTACCTATAGTTTAAGGAATAGGGAATAAATAACAACAAGAATAAGCACTTATGAGCAATGTCATAATTCTTGCTTACTGCCTGTCTCACCATCCACCAAACACCTCAAGCCTAGGAAAGGGTGTTCTCATGGCAAATTCAAGACCCAGATAGAACCTGCACCACCAAACATGGCCTCATCACAAACTGACTTGGGGACTAACTGCGACAATTCTTTGCCAGGTTAAGGGACAGATAGTAAAGGTTAAAACAACAGCCAAAGGAATAAATAAACAAGCTGGATGCTGACCCCAATATGGCCCTTTTTAGAGATTGTTTGGTGCTTCCCCCCAACCCCCACTTCTTCCTTAGGTAGTTTTCAAGTGAGTCCTGGGGAATTTTTGCAATTCAGATACTCATCTATTTATCCCTGTGTTCCTGTCATTATCGCCTTAGATACAAGTGGTTTAAATTCCCAGTGTCAAATGCAAACCATTTCAATTTGGATTTTTGTTGTCAGAATAGACTAGGCTTCAAAATTGCCCAGCAAACAAAGGCAACATTCTTAGAGGGCTGCTCCCATGGGAGAGATCTTGATAAAGATTGGGGCCATTAGGGAGAGCGGGGGATCTCAGGAGTGCAAAGAAATGGCAAAATATCTCCAAAAGCGTGGTATATTTTTATAGAGATACTTACCTCTCAAAAGAGTCAGAGAAAAAATAATTGTTATTTTTCTAATATTTACATGATGCCTATGATAAGTCCAGCAGTGAATCCAGCATTTCAAGAGTGCAATAAGAAGTAGACAACTGACACTGGTTCCCAGGATATTTTAAGTTTTACTCAGCAAGAATGAATCATCAAATCATATACCCGTGTCTTTGTACATTTATTCCCTTTTTAAGCATCTTTTACATGTAAGGCACTGTGGTAGGTGTTGAGTGAGCATTGTTGAGCAAAGAAAAAGACTTAATTCCTGAATTCACAAAAGTTTATAGTTGAGAGTGGGAGACAGATGTGTGGGCCGGGTGCCCACACCTGTAATCCCAGCACTTTGGGAGACTGAGGCAGGCGACACCTGAGGTTCTAGACCAGACTGGCTAACACGGTGCAACCCTGCCTCTACTCAGACTACAAAAAGTAGCTGGGCACAGTGGCAATCACCTGTAATCCCATCTACTTGGGAGACTGAGGAATTAGAATCTCTTGAACCCGGGAGGCAGAGGTTGCAGTGAGCCAAGATCGTGCCACTGCATTCCAGCCTGGGCAACAGAGCAAGACACTGTCTCAAACAAAAAAAAAAGAAAGAAAGAAAAAAAAAAAAGAAAAGAAAAAAAAAAAAATGTGTGTGTGTCAGGGAAGGAGAGAGAGACATAGAAGTAAGTAACTAACAGATAGAAACATTTATATTAAAATGGTACAATTGACCCAATCAGGAAGATAAAGAAAAGTGTCTGTGAAAGAAGGCTGATTGAATTGAATTCTGAAGAATGAATGAATGTGTGGGTTATGGGGAGGGAGAACATACCATATTGTATTAGCCTGTTCTCGCAATGCTATAAAGACATACCTGAGACTTCGTAATTTATCTTTTAAAAAGTGGTTCAATTGGCTCACGGTTCAGCAGGCTATACAGGAAGCATGATTCTGGCATCTGCTTGGCCTCAAGAAATTTACAATCATGGCAGAAGGCAAAGGGGCAGCCAGCACATCTCATGGCTGGAGCAGCAAGAAAGCGAGGCTGAGAGGTGCCACACACATTTAAACAAACAGATCGCATGAGAATTCTATCATGAGAACAGCACCAAAGGGATGGTGCTAAACCATTCATGAAGGATCCACCCCCATGAGCCTATCACCTCCCAGCAGGCTCCACCTCCAACACTGGGGATTACCATTGAACATGAGATTTGGATTGGGACACAAATCCAAACCATATCCTACAGAGAGGGAGAAGCATGTACAAAGGACATACGGCAGAAAAGGAGAACCGCACATTTAAGAAACTGAAAGAAATTATAACTGCATTGCAAAGATCAAGAAGAAACCTAATGTCAGAGAAAGCTATAAAGATGAACAAAGAACAGCCTACACAAGACCTTCTAGACATGTATGCAAAACAGTAGACCTTTGCCTTAATGGTAACGGGAAGCTATTGGGAGTTTTTAAGCAAAGAAGAGACACGATGTTTGTTTTAAAGAGACTCCCCCAGCTTTATCATAAAGAGCCGATAGAAGAAAGGCCAAGGGGATTTAAGGAAACTAACTGGAGCTACTGCAGTTGTTCCTGTGAGAGATGAATGTTTGCACCAGTGTGGGCCTATGAGCCCAGATGCCAATGATTGACTTCTTGTCTATCAGCAACCCACCTGCCTTTGTATACTGTGCTCTATTTCTACTGGACTGTGAGTCTGTGAACTACATTTCCCAGGTTCCCTTGTACTTGTCTACTAGTTTCCTGTTGGGTTCTGCCAATAGGAGGCACTTAGAAAATATTCCTGCTTCTGGCTCTGACAGTGACAACTGCCATCCATCCCAGGTGGTTGCTATTGTGGCAGCAGGATGGGATGATTCTGAACTGCAGCAGCCTGCACAGTTGTAGGCCTGGTTCATGCAGCTCTTCCTCAATGCATCCAGATAAAACTACAAAGTGTCTCCAACAAAGCAGCAAAAGAGGCAGCTTTACAGGCTTTACCCCAGGACATTGGCAGCTTCTTATATCTCAGTTTTACCCCTTCTTCCTTTCACTTCTTTCAGGCTTCCTCTACCTCCCTTTTGCTCTTCCAGCCCTTCCTACAAATTTGCAACCAATTCCCTGCATATAATTCCTTATGTTTGAATATCTACAATGCTTTCCTTCTCTCTGACTAAACTTAGACAAAGCAGCTCAGAAATTAAGCATTGGAACAAATTTACTAAATTCAACCTCTTGTTATTGTCATTATTTGTAACAGAAGTCTACCTGTTTGACTCCCTTTATAAAACTCCAGTGATACAGAGCATGCTACTTAACAGGAAAGCCTAGCACACTGATGGTAATCGCTACTATTAAAGTCTTCCTAAGGATAACCCAAAATCTACCCATCAATTCACTTTAGGTCAATTATTTGGTGCTATTTAGCATGAATTCTGTGTATACCTGACTTCAGTTAACTGAAGATGGGCATGGTGTCTTCTCAGATATTCCCAGTGCCTCTGAAAATCTTGTTATAATTTCTGAATTCCTCATTTCCTTGTCCATGTTCCTTTAATTTTTTCTTAAAGAACTTTATCCAAATGAAACTGTATATAGCAGCCTTCTGAAATGGTAGAACTGCTCTTGAAGAGTTGGGGTGGGAATGTGGGCTCTATCCTCTCCCTGGCCAGCCCTCTCTTCACTATTGTAGGAGTCCTAGAGGCACTTCCCCCAAACTTATGTTGCTCTAGAATATTAATTTCCTCATCAAATATATCATCCTCCTGGAATATTGCACAATGCTCACAATACGAATGGTGCAGAGAGCCACCCTGGATCTGAACACACTACAGATGTCATACTACCGAAGACTGAATTAGATTTTGCATTTTTTTTTGTTTTGAAAATTATCATTTTATTTTTTACTCATAATAATCAACAAATAGATTTTGAAACACACCTTATACCAAACACACACTGTATAGGTCTTAAGGAAAATAGATATTTTAGGACGAATGAGACTTAAACGTGGAAAAGTGTAGAAAACATGGTGTCTACCTAGGAGAATGACCCCCTTTGTTTATTCATTGATTTTTATTCAAATATCTATCAATAACTTAGAGTCAATAACATTCTAAGCCCTTTGTTAAGTCCTAAGAAAATATTTTTGAAAGAACTATTCAAGGAACTTATAATCTAATAAGCAAGGATGTGCAGTAAGGAAAGTGTGATTTTTGTTGTGGGCATAAAAGGCAGCTGGATTTTTCAGCAGTGAGTTCATAAAGGACTAATTGGAGAAGAACAGTTGGAAGAATAGCTTGGGACCAGAGTGGAGAGAGCCCATTAACGTCAGGTTAATCATCTGGAGCTTTACCCTTTTTTTCAAATGATGATGTCTGTGCTACAAATTACTCCAAAATTTATTACCATAAGGCAACCATTTATTGTGCTCATGGTTTCTGTAGGTAGGAATTCAGACAGAACACAGCAGGGACAGCTTGTTTATGCTCCACAGTGTCTGGGGCTGACCTTGAAGTTTGAAAGCTGAGATCTGGAATCATCTGAAGTTCCAGTCACTGATATTCATCAGGCTGATTCTCATTGTTGGCTGGGGGTCTCAGTAGCTCTCAAGGGTCTCTCCAAAAGGGCTAGCTCAGACTTCTTTATAGTATAGTGGCTGAGTTCCAAGGGAAAGCATTGAAAGACATAGGGCCATCCATATATCTATATCTATCTATCTATCTATCTAAGAGGAGGTGGGGGAAAGAGAGAGAAGCTGTAACTTTTTTGTGACCTAACATTGGAAGTCTGGAAGTCACACATATCACTTTCATCACAATCTTTTAGTTGGAACAGTTATAAGCCCTTCTTGGTTGGTGGTATACTGGTTACACTGTAAGAAGAAGGAGAAAGAGAGAGAGAGAGAGAGAGCGCAAGCATGTAGATGAAATATAGAAATGAATTATACAATTACCAAAGTAAACCTAAAGGAAAATATGGCCTTTGATTTCTCATATATAAAGAGTATTATTCTAAGTTTCATTCCTTTCTCCCCCAGTATCCTCTATTGGAAATCTTAATGCTATAGGTTTCAAAGGGTGTTCTGTAGAATATCAGTCCCATAAACTACTCCAACAAAGAAGACCCCATGCTCGAAAGGATGCATATTGTATACTTTATCCCCCTCTTTGAAACTCTCACTGTTCCTTGGCATATTAAAACCTCCCAGAAAGTCAGCAGTTTAAAAACAAATGTGTTTCACATTGCTTTATCCAGAGTATCTCTAACCTTTTTGACTACTGAATTTTTTGTTTGTTTGTTTTTGGCTTTTTGCTAATTAACATCCTGTGGTACTAGCCTTAAAGACCACTGCCTTAGTTGCCCCTGGGCAGAAAAGTAAAAGGCCAGGCAACTCATCAATCAGCAAGTCCTCACCAAATGCCTAATTAGAAATAAGACTGCAAATGAATAGAATACATATTATATTAGCAGTGTTCTTCATCCAACAAAGTAAAATTAAAAATAATAAAGTCAATGCAAACTTTAAGTTATTTCAAGAGAGTCTAAGAAAGATTCCAAAGAAAGACAAAAGACTGTCTTGAGAATTCAGAATTGGTAAAATGACACTTGCTGTGGAATATTTTTATGCCTACCAGTCCTCAGGCCAGGCTAGGTTTGATAGGTTTGGGAAACTTTTTATGTTTAAATATAAGACTTCAAAGCATTTATCTTCCAAAGGTTGCTTGTGTTAAGATGGGAGACTTGCCCACAAAAGGAAGTTTTAGAAGTAAGTGTTCTACCAGCAAAGAAACCCATGCATAGTGGAGTAAGCTGCCACAGCATGCCGGAAACCTTCCTGTAAATCACCACTGGTGTCTCCCAAAGGGGGCTTCAGTTGGTAGAATGACGACGTTCTGGGAGGACAAGCCTGTGTCACTGGCCTCTTTGTTGGCGTGATTGATCACACACAGAATCAGCAACTTTCCTTTGTGAAAGCCTGCTTTCTTCTGGCCCATTTTCCCTCACTCCTTTTCTTGCTTCTCTCTTTTCTCCAAGATCCTTGCTTCTGGCCCTCCTAGCAAATACCTTAATATCTTCTTAATATCTCCTGGCCTGCCAGGTGCCAAGCTGATATCTCAATCTGCTATCAAAAGCAGGCTCTACACTAGAACTCAGGCTGCTATTGCTGGGCTGAAAAATAAATAAATAATTAAACACTATTTAAAACTAATTCTACAACTGCTTTTTAATCTCATAAAGGATTCTTGATCTCAGTTTAGTCTGGGGCTCTAACAGCTCTCTTAGCCTCTCTTTCCCTTAACAGCTTGAACTCTGTACTTGATATTCAACCTATTGACCACCTGCAGTCTCATCTCCTTAACATCTTATCCTTTTTTCCAAATCCATTCTGAAAAACACCATCCCCAGATCAATGCAAGAATCTACCTCCCCTGCTCCCATTTATAGCATAGCCAGGACGATCACAGCCGCTCACTGTAAACTCTGATCCCAGTTACAGAGATGCCATATCTCCAACCTCCAATTCTTACTCCAATCCTGTCCCATTTACCACAGTGACTGTGACAAAGTCCCCCACCCTCCTGGGCCACCCGCACAACACTTACCACACGCCTTGAATTCTATGGGAGATGGGTTTCTCCTTTGGCATGGAAATCAGAGCCATCAAGTGCAACCTTCTGAGTCTCCAACCTCCCTACCCCTGCAATTCTGCATTTTTGTGTATCCACTCTTAATTCCATCCTACTCTCTTCTTTGACCACTATGGCCTGGCCACATTGGCGTCCCTGTTCCTTGAACAAGACAAACCCATCTCAGGGACTTTGCTCCAGCTATTCCAAATGCTTGGAATGCTCCTTCCTCTGATCTTCATGGGCTGGCTCCTTCCTGGGATTTAGATATTTGCATAAATGTCTCCTCAGTGAGGTTTTCCCAAAGCAATCTATGTAAAGCAGTCAGCCAGGCCGTCTGTCAATTCATCCAACATTCCCTGCATAGCTCTTAGTAAGCAGTTTGATGGTGCTTGTGTGTCATGTTTCCCACTCTGTTCCCAGGGCTTGTCACTGTGCCAGACATAAAGGAAATGCCCACCAGATGGATCGTGAATGAATGTGTGAAATAACTGGTTGGCGAGTATGAGCCCATATAGACAACTAGGGGAGTATGGCAGCTTGCAGGGCGGTGTCGAGTACCCATTCAAGGCATGTCCTTGTGCATCTAAGGCATGGCTGTGTGTTGTTTTCTCACTTGCTCAGTTGCTTGGGTGCAAGTATTGAGTAGACAGATAGATGGTGTTAAATATGGTTGGGGTTTTGCCAGACGAGTGTTACAGAGTAAGAGAGAGACCAAGAGGTCAAGGTTTTTACAAAGGAGTGCTTTTCATGTTGAATCTTGGAATTAAAAAATGGAAAAAATTAAGACAAAGGGAGTGGGTAGAATGAAAAAGTGGTAGGAACAAATAAATGAGGGGTCTACATGAGGATGGAGAGCTGAAAGGTTAGGGGATGCTGCTCACAGAATGGAAGATTTGGCACAGAGCTTTCAGAGGAACTGCAATTATTGGGTAGAGAAAGAAAGCGAGAAACAGAGTCAGACCCTGTTCCAACCTGAGAGTGGAGCCACTGACTTCAGTAATAAGCCAATGGAGCTCGTCATGAAGCCACTAATGACCCCCTCTCAGCACACCTCCTGTACATTTCTGTGCCCAAGGAATCCCTCTTCTGCCTTACACTTCCCCACAGAAATCTCCTTCTGTTTGTCTGACTTTGGAACATGTCAGGCCCCACCTAGGGAGAGAAGAAAAATGAATAAAAGAAAACTCCATCCCGTTCTGTTTCCATTAAAATTCAGGTTGTCACCTTCACAAGGAAGCTTCCCACACACACCCTCTTTTAACCCCCCATCAGGATTACAGAACTTTCCTTACACATCAGAAAGCTCAGGACATTTCTCTATCACAGCCTGCCATATTGCTTCAAAACATCTATGCATGGATCTGTTTTCCTCACTAGGCTTGAAGTTATATGACGGCATGACATGATTTTACTTATCTTAATTTCCAAGCACAAAGCCTAGGGCTTGTGGACAATTATTAGCAGTAGTTGAATAATTCAATGAATAAGTAAGTTCATGAGTTATACCACAGATCAGGAGACTGATATACATGCTATAATAATACATATCAGGCAGACTCCTAGGTCATTAGCTCACCTGTGGGGACCAGTAGTTACAATGCTGTCTACCCAGCCCTGCCTCATGGCACCCACCCTGTGTACCACTCAGAGAGTTAGACAGAGATTATCTGGGCAAGTCTCTCTGACTCAGTTTCCACATTCAAACGCAGACGTAGAGTCTAAAACATTTCAGCATAAACCATCTTCAAGCACAGGTTTTACTGATGAACTGCGATTTGCTCAGTTCTTAAATGTCCTGGGGGAAAATAAACTCTAGGAAAGTTCAAAGCACAATTTAGCTCAATGGGAGGCAGCCCTATTTGTTTCTCTAGAAATAGGTCTTCTACTCCTACTTGAAGTTTGACTTATAATTGCCAAATCATTACTTCCAGTTATGAGCATTTATTGTTAAAACTAATGAGGTGCCTCCGAAAAAATATTTTCACAACTTGATTTTGAACATGCTAAGAAGCTCTTTCTTAGAAACTACAAATGGAGTCTTTGTAAGAAAAGCTGCCTCTGCCCTGACCAGGGGGGCCAGTCCAGCTTTGTGCTGACAGAAACGCTGGCCACTCGGGGGCAGGGGCAAGGGAGAAGCTGGCTCCTTCCTGCCAGGGAGACCATCTTCTTTACAGGCCTGAAGTTATTTCTCCAAGGGCAAAGCCGGCAGGCAACACTTTGCTTGGTGAAAGAGACACTTGCCTTACTATTCTCAAGAAACTCGGCCACCATTACAGTTCCCTGGGATGAAGACGTGATTTTGCCACAAAGTCAGGTCAGCCCTCAGAGCTCTGCACAACTAAAGGTGCTTTCCAGATCTCCCTTCCCAAGGCTCGCCCAGGAGTGCCTGCTCTATTATGAAGGCAGCTAAAACCCTGTGCCAAAACCTAGAGATGTGTGCTGTAATGCTTCTCAACCCAGAGGTGGAAATATTAACAAAACCTAAGAAACTTATTAAAAATGTGCATGTCTAGACTGACTCCCTAAACATGCCCCCTCAAAGATTTCAATAAATCCTCGTTTCATGCCAGAAACCGTAGATATTCTATTACATTTCTATTTGTCCTGTGAATACTAAGAGTAAAATAAGAGCATTTAAAATTATTTGTAAGTTTATAGTGAATACAGTAAAGGCAGCTGTCACCAAGAAGCTGTTCTGATAAGTTAGAGATGACAAGAAAGTTATATCAATAAGTCAGCTCTGGCAGTCAGCAGGGGCTGCCATGGATTGTGAAGAATTCTGGGGACCGTGTCCAAATGTGACGAGAAAATGCCAGGAGCGATTATTGATATCCGCCATGGATCTGGGAATACATAGCGATGGTATGTGTGCCACATACCTGCCTCTGTACCCTAGGCCCTCTGCAAAGCCAGAAACAAAAGCCCAGCTCTCCAACCTCTTTACAGTCCAAGTAAAATCCCTTCCAGGAAGGCAGAAACAAGTTCTGCTTCTGGATTTGCTAAACAAGGCTTATTTAAAGATGCAATGAATAGGGCTGGGATGAAATTAAAAGAGGAAGTCCAGCCACATGCTTCCTAGAAACAGACTCCAAAATATGAAGCAGAAAATATTTTTCCAGAGCCAGAAGGGGAGGAGGTTTCCTAGGAGAAGCACAGCTAGGATGTACGCGAGAGTGTTAGCAAAATGATGTCTGCCAGTTCACAGTGTCTTTGCATTGCTCAAGGGTAAAGTGAAAGATAACAACACTGTTTTGAACATGTTTAGATGTTTTGTTACCAGAGGGAGCTACAGAAAGCCTGAATTCTCCAACCGAAATGGAAAAGAAAGAACAAAAAGGCACGTTGTGCATTTTGCTTATTGTCAGTTACTTCACAGCATTTCTTAAACACCTGAGGTGTGACTTGGTGGGGAGGGGTTGGTGAGTATCATTTTAAAGAAAGTTTTCAGATTTTTTTTAAATGGCTTCAAATAAGGCTATTTGGAACACCTCAAGGTTAGTGTAAAAGGCCTCCGCTCATTTTCCGATTGTGTTGGACCAGAAGGGACCATGAGTGCCTAGCTGCACTCACTTTTCCCCAAGGCAGGCACCTCTGAGGGCCCATTCTTTCTGGCTCCCACCCCGATCCTGGGCACTTAGCTCCTCTGCTGTGTGAATTTACACCCCTCCTGGTGACTGTCTTGAATGTGCTGGTGTGTCTTTACTTGAAGGTTAGATGAGAGATATGGGGCCAGACACTCCACGTGGACTAAGTCCAGCTAGAAACCCAGCCCTGCACACACTTCCTAGTCATTTAACTGCCTCCATTTCAGTTTCATCATCTGAAAATGGGAACATCAATATCGTCTTCACAGAGTTTGTGGGTGAATGCCACAACAAAGCACTTTGTGTGTCAAAAGCAAACGCAAAGCATCCCATGCCAAATTTCTCCAACCTTCTATCCACTGTGACCTCAGTTCAAATGGCATCTTCACTAACAGGCCTTCCCTGACCACTCTGAGAAAATTATTGCTCCTCTCCCTCTCTATCACCTTTACCTGCTTTTCTTTACACTGCTTACAACTCCCCAACACTTTATAATAATTTTTATACTTAGTTGGTTATTTTGTCTGCGTCATCCACCAGAAATTCATGGGCAAAGACTTCTGTCTGGCTTGTTGCCTACTGTAATTCCAGGCCCCAGAATGCACCTGGCAAGTAGCAAGCACTCTGTAGATGTTTCCAGAATAGATGAATGGATCTTTCCACACCTAGCTGATCTTTACCATCTAGCCAAGAGGACAAGATAACACTTCTTGGTGGCATATCTCCAAGCCAACCACCAGAAAAAAAGTAGGACACCCACTCAAAGCCAGAAATGATGTTTCCCTTCAATTCTAATGTATCTGGGACATTTTCATGTAAAAAAGAAACATGATCAAAAATTCTACTTCATAACTCCTAAAATGCATTTTATTATGTGGAATTGATTTTAATGTGTCCAGAAGTTCTAAGCTCAACAACTATAAAAATCGAGGGAATTTCTCCCTAGGAGGAAAGAGGACAATTTTTTTGAAGTAGAACCCACTGTTTATACATTTGTTGCATAAGGAAAAATTCACTAAGAACAAATCATTTAACACAGATACAGTGCAATTTGAATAACAGCCAAACCCTTGTCCATAATGTTTGACTGAAGCTGGTCTTAACTGGTCCCTATAGATGTCAGCAGCCTCATAGAAACAGCCTTCAGAACCGGAAAACATAATATCAAGGACCTGGGTAATCACTCACTGATGTCAACCACTTTTTATTCATGCCTGGGAAATAACCCCATTCATAGCGTCAAGACCAACAGAAAGTCTTCATAATTTCACATCAACCACTCTAAGGGTTCATAAATAAATATGCCCAGCTTGGAGGGCAAGTGGTTCTTAGGAAATCTAAAATGCAAAATAGTACAAATAATAACAAAGGGCAGCTATCTGTGTCAACAAGGGCAGCAACAGAAACTAGGTACTACTAGAAGGGGGAGGGAAGAAGAGGGTTAAGAGTTGAAAAACAAACTGTTGGGTACTATGCGCAGTACCTAGGTGAAAGGATCATTCATATCCCAAATCTCAGTATCACATGATCTACCCAGGAAACAAATCTGCACATGTACCCCCTAAATCTAAAATAAGAGTTGAAAAAAAAAAAAAGAAAGAAAAAAAGTTACCTTGTGCCTGGCCTGCCAATGTGAAATGGAGAATCAAGTGTTGTCAGTTTTCTATAAAACTCTAAACCTATTTCCTCCATTGAGAGAAGCAAAAGCTATCACTTCACATTTTAGGATTTGAAAGAATCTATTTGAATTGCTCCTGAAATACTTACTAAGCTCAATCACAGCTCTTACAGAGGTGTCTGTCCTTGGGTATTGATCCTGGCAAACATGAAAGCAGAATGGAGAAGATCAAAACAAGTGTCATATTTGTATTGGGTGGAAGGCAATAAAGAAGTTGAAACCTTCTCTTGAGAATAGCCTGAATCATTCCAATATGTCTATTGCCCTTTAATTGGATCTTAATTTCCCCTGATAGCCCCTCAAAACCCACCCCTTCACACACCGGATATCCTTGTGTGAGATGTCAATATAGCTCTGATTCCACATTTCCATTTTTGGATCTCTCTCCCAATGCACCCACCTAACAACATATTTTATTTCCCTATTTATAGCAAACTATCTCCATTCTGCTCACCATTGCCTATTGACCCCTCCTCGCTTGCGTACATGTTCACTCCTGCTAAATATATCCTTGCCCTTATCATGACAGCCAATTATTCACCCTTTCTCCTGGATAAGGGCTTCACACACTTCCCAGTTTCATTTGTCCTGCTGCCCAATGGGGCTCAAGGCCAGGCATTGAAGCCTCCTCCCTCGCAAGCACCATGGAGTCCCTCACTCTTTGCTCACTGAAACTGCCTTGCCACTCTCCAGCCCCTGGAAACACTCACCATTTACTTTAATCTAACAAACAATTTTTTTTACAGTTCTCAAACCATGCTGATTGAACTCAGCTTCAATGCTGTTTCCCAAAGCTGGCTCCTCACTGCTGATGAATTTCCCCACTTGCCTCTTCTGAATTTGCATGGACAGCTCCATTTTCAACCCCCTAACCTAACTCCAAGCAGTGGCATTGCCTCCTGCACTGCAGAGACATTCAAGTGAATATGAAAGCAGCAATCACAGCATCCCTCTAAATGGACCCCACTCACTTAAGGGTCTCTGGTAACTTTTAATAGGCCCTTCAACAGCTTCCCAGCACTTCGTACTATTGCTTACCACTTTTTTCTTGAAGCTTGCTCTTTCCTTGTCATCCTTTACACTGCACTTAATTCTCCTATTTCTTTTGTCATTGGTTCACCTTCCTCCTTCAAACCCTAAAAATGTAAATTCCCACAATTCTGAACCACAGTCCTTGGCCCTCTGCCCTCTGTGTCCTCAGTGAAAACCTCATCTATCCCCATGACTTTTGCCATTGCTTCCAAAGAAGTTGCTTCCATATTACATGCCTACAATTCCACCAAATACTCCCGAGGATTCCATCAGGATATTCCATAGCCACCTCGAACTCAACACCTTTAAAATTTATCTTGTTCCTCCCTCTCACCCTTTCTCCTGTGTCTGTTAAAACACTGCCAATCCCCCATTCACTCAGTCATCCTTGTCTCCTTCCCCTTCTCCTATCTTCGCAAAATCATACCTATTCTGACTCTTGAATCCATCACTGCGTCCTATTTTTATTTTTACTTCCGTGATTCAGGCCCTTAGAAACTTCCACTTGAATGATTATAAGAGCTTTATCGCTGCTTCCCCCTTCCTCCTAAGTCTCAGGATCTCCAGAACCAAATTAACTGGCCAAAAACTTAAATCCAAATCACAGTTTAGCTTGGAATTCCAGAACCTCCTTGATCTGGGCAAAACCTGACCTTCCAGCTTAATCATTCTCTTCTTTCCTCAGTGAACCTTGAACCAACATGTAACTGCTGCCCGACAGTTCACTGTTCTCCAAGCAGGTGCTTACATTTCCTGCCTCCCTACATTTTTTTTTTTTTTTTTGAGATGGAGTTTTGCTCTGTTGCCCAGGCTGGGGTGCAGTGGTATGATCTCAGCTCACTGCAATCTCTGCCTCCCGGGTTCAAGTGATTTTCCTACCTCAGCCTCCCAAGTAGCTGGGATTATAAGCACCCACCACCACGTCCAGCTAATTTCTGTATTTTTAGTAGAGATGGAGTTTCATCATGTTGACCAGGCTGGTCTCAAACTCCTGACCTCAGGTGATCCACTGGTCTTGGCCTCCTAAAGTGCTGGGATTACAGGTATGAGCCACCGCACCCAGCCTCCTCCCAACTTTTGTTCTCATAATTCATCTCATCCTGTTTTGCATTCACCATATCACTTCCCCAAATTTCCAGCTGGAAAAATAATCTTATGCACTCTTCTAGGCTCAGCTTAAATGTCATACATACCCTAAAGCCTTCCTGACCCACCATCAAACATGATCTCATCTCTTCCTTGTCACTAATAGGATGTAAAGCATTCTGTATGGCTTACTAATGCCTCCCCTGCTTATAGAAGTGTCTCCCTCAGCTGGACGCTCCCCGCTCCCTTCCTGTCAAGCTCCCCTTACAGTACGGCTGCTGACCTAGACCACAGGGCCCTTCTTCCTCCTTGTCCCCTTCCCTTACTCTGCTATTTCTCTGTAGCCAAATACTCCAGCCACCACTGTCACCATCTGCCCCCTTCAAAGAGTGAATCCTTTCTACCCATGCAATTGTAGAATCCTTTAATTCCATCCGCACTAACTCTGACATGTCTCAAAGTCAAAGGTAAGCAAACAAAACCATAAACTTGGCCACAGGTTCCGTTCTTAGTAAGTTAAAAATAATCCTACAAAGTTCTTAACTATACATTGTCTTGCATATACAATCTTTAATAATCTAATTCTATCATACCATGTATCTTATCATTTTCTTCTTTTCTTTCACAAGTGAACACACGCATTTACCTGATGCAATAGGCTGAATGAAAGAGACGAGGATCTCCGCTTACAACATGGCAAAAGTGCTTCAACCCATCTTATTTATATTCACTCAATAAAACCCACACATTTGCATTCTCCTGTTTTTGACATTTGTTTTAACCAATCGGGGAAAACATTCGATAAAAATATCTAAATAATTGCAGAGACGAACATATTTACAGCTACAGATTGAAACTCTTAAGATGCTGGCAGGCAATATCAAAATTTTGAAAGTTCCTATTGGCTCTTGGAAGAAAGCCTAAATTTGACCCACAAAAGACAGTTTAGGGGTATCAACTACAATGTGGAGAAGTGAGAGGCTGCAAAAGTTGGGACTCACTGATGCTCTTCACCCGACATTCAGGCTCATTTCCTGATGCATTGGTAATTCCACTGCAGAATGAAGTGGAAACAGCTCAAGAGCTCACACATGGTAGTTCTGGGTTTTCACAGGACTGAGAAATAACACTTAAAATGGTCTCCACTTGTATTGTTTCAATTACATAAGGGGTTAAAGAAGCTTTTATTGTCTTGCCTAGGATTATGATAGCATTTTATAAACAATAAAGTACTATACAATTGCAATGTGTTAAAACCTTGCTTATATGGCAAATTCATTCCAAATCTCAAATGACTTCGAAATGCATTTTAAAATGTGTTTCACTGTATGCTCCTAGAAGGGAGCGCCCATTTCTTATTTATCTTTGCATCCTATCTCCCCTAATACTTTTAATATAAATGCTCAAAAGTTCTTGTTTTAAGCATGACAAAATGAATTGATATAAAAGAAGGAAAGCCGGAATTAACCAATGACAAGTCTCTAAAAATGTAATCACTTGGCATTGCATTAAGCCTTTCTAAGTTACTTGAAATGGGACTATTTAAATCAGAATCCAAATAAGAAACAGAAAGCCAACAGATAAGAAAACAATTGTGTACATTTACATCTTCATCAGATTATATTTCCTCTCATGCAAATCAGCAGAATCAACTTGCATAGAATTTGACAAGTCTTTCCGCAAAGAAAAATTATTCAGCCTTCTAACGCAAACTCGAGCTGTGGCTAGAATAGAGAGGAAATAAAAGGCTAGAGAACGCATCCATAGAATGTGGGTGCCTTTCATTTGGGGTTTTCATTCACTATCTCACACTGGCCAATTTGAGAGCAGGAAAATATTTAACTCATGCCTTAAACTTATGCCTTAATCAGTGCTCCCTGAGCTTGCTAGTAAGGAAATCACCTAGCTTGAGACCTCTGTGTCCTCACTGAAAGAGTATTATTCACACACACACACACACACACATACACACATACACACACACACACACCCCATTTAAACCATCAATGTTTCTTCTGAATCCAGAGCTGGCTCCTCTACTGAGAATCTTGCCCCTGGGAGAGACATCAATGGAGCAAGGAAATTGCCTCTACCTCTGGGCCTGTTACCAGGGCTCCCTCTTTTCAAGGCTCGCCACAGCCATGCTCTGAGAAACATTGATCTATGCTCCCCTCATTGTCCTGCTGCACCAGAAACAAGGAGCAGTAAAAAGAACAGTCATTATTTGTATTTGGCAAGAAAGGCAGCAGTAAAAACTGAGAGGCAGTGGATATGTAAATGTCAAAGCAAGGATGTGAAGGAAGCAGAGACAGGAAGCACTGTGGAGCTGCCTCAGTGGAGGGGAGCTTCAATTACAGAGAGATAAGTAATTGATGGGGAAGGAAGGAAGGAGAGACAGAGAAAGATGGGGAAGTCTAGTACACCTCACAGCAAACAAACTTCAAATTCAGATGCTATTTCCACCTCCTGAGGTGAATGGCATAATGGCCAAGAGCCACACAGGCGCTGGGCTGAAGGTTCACAGTTCAAATCCTGACTCTGCCACTTGCGATTTCTATTATTTATATTGGTTAATTTCTTAATCTCTTTGCACCTCCGTTTCCTCATCTGTAAAAAGTGATGACGATGAAAATAACTACCTAATAAAACTGTCATGAGGCTCGAATGAGCTAATATTTAGAATGGTTAATGTTAGAGCAGTGTCTTTTTTATTTTATATTTTGTAGCAGTGGGGTCTCACTATGTCTCCCCCTGGTCTCGAACTCCTGGCCTCAAGCAGTCCTCCAGCTTCAGCGTCCCAAAGTGCTGAGATTGCAGGCATAAGCCACCACACCTGGCAAATTTTTTTTCCCAAGGTGAAAAGCTAAGAGATTTTAATTTGTGAGCTATCCTTTAACTAGAAAACACATTAGTTAGAATAAAATGTTAGGTAGACTACAAGAAAACCAGCACAGAAACAAGCCTTATCCAAATATAAATGAAATAATGATAAGTAGAGTATGACATGAGCTGCTATCATGATGATGATCTGGTTAGTCATGTCAACACTTCTAACTTCCTTCCCTTATTAAAAAAAAGAAGGGCCTGCAAAAAAAAAAAAAAAAGAAAAGAAAAGCAGTTAAACCGGGTACTTCTATCTTTAAGCCTCTATCACTCTGCCCACCAAATATGAATAATTTGCCACATAACTTGAAACAACAGTCACGTGAGCATGTGGCTGAGAAGGCTCTGGATTTTCAGCATGCTGTAAGTTAGACCCTTGGTGTCATTTAATACAAAACAAACCCTCTCCTGTGGCCCGAGTTGTCCACACTCAGCAGATACTGCCTCGGGTCCTGCCTGGGGACTGCACTCAAGTCCCTGGGGAAGAAGGTTTCAGGAGGAACAGTCGTTCCCAAAATAGCACTGACTTCCAGTAAATGCAAATGCTATTACACAAAATAAATTAAGTATTGAGTGGGTTTTTTCCCTTCAAATTTGGCTTCGAGATGGGTTGTTTGTCATATCAAGTAAAGATGAACTCTGTGATCACTGAACCTTTTTTGGTAACATACTCCAAACCCATTTTAAGTAGAGCTGGATTAAGAGAAGGTAGACTTCAGGGACTGATTTGTAAAGTGTACTGAAGTATCACCAGGACACAGAATGTTGCTAGAAATGTTATGAAAATGGCTAAAAACGTGCTTGTCAAACTCTTTTTGGAAAGAGTATTATATGTGATAGAAGAATACAGCAGTAATTCAATGGTTCTTATCTGGGGTTTTGATGCTCTTTGGAGATGTCTGGAACTGGATGGAGAGAAGAATTTGGGGAGTCACAACTATTGGGAGATCAAAATGGCACTTAGCATGTAATGGGTGGGGCCAGGAACAAGAATGTATGAAACAGAAATTTTCTGCCTAAAATGCCATTGGATGTCTTGCTGAGAAATGCAGACTGAGCACTTGCTGAGAAAGTGCTCCCAGAGAGCTTGCACCTTCTGAGGAGGATGGTCTAAGCAGCCCCTGGAGCCCCTGGTCCCCTACTTCTACCTCCAGTACTGAGTAAAGTGAGCTGAATTTTCACATAATAGAGATGTGGCCTCCTCCACTCTCTGACCACTCTTCACTGGCCCCCAGGTCCCTGCACCTGGAATACAAGTCCCCAGGTACCTGTTTGCAGAATGGAGAAGGGCATTTTGACCAGTATGCTATAACTGACTCCCACATGGTGTCATGTGTAATTCTCATGGCAACTCCTTAGATAAGATAGAATGTTCACAGAATCTCTAGAAGGAGAAGAGAAGACTGGGAAACTATGTGCCTAGGAACTGCATTCAAGATCTCACCCAGTCCTGGTCCTCACAGATCGCTACCCCCAGCCCTGGGATCTGGACTTTTGTGTGACTGCTGTCCTGCTGAGCCCGGAAACTATAAGCAGCTCCTCAGAGACCCCTTCTTGGCATCACTAGTGCCCAAGCCCAAGTCCCACGGAGATGTGTCTGCTGGGCAAACCATGGTCATATATTTGTACCCTGAAAGCAAACAGACTTCAGTAAAAGTGGAGAACAGTCCCTGACTCCTAATAAGATCCATCAGGTGCCGAATTCCTCAGACATGAAAGGGAAGCTCAGATTCCCAGCGGCCAAAAGGAAAGGCAAACACGGAACACAAGATTCTGGGAGAGGCTTCATCTTCAGGGAACTTGACTGCAATCCTTCACTAACGCTAAGGTGACCATGTGACCTGTCTGCCAAGCACAGTGTCACATATGCCTATTGTCCTGGCTTAAATACTAATGACATCTTTTCACTCTCAGAAGTGTTGCATGGATTTGCATGTGTATATGCATATGTGTGTGAGTGTGTGCATATCTATACTTTTGTGTGCATGTACCCAAACTGCCATGAATTGTGCTGCAGAGGCCAGGCTCCTGATAAAATGGACATTACCTTCTCTTCCAGGAACTGCTCAGTACAATCTGAGACTCTGACTTAAGAATGATGGGAAGGAACCACCTCCCTAATAACAGCATTGCCTTGACTTGGTATATGATTTGTTGCTTTGCAGTTGGAAAACCGGGAAGTGATAATTCCTGGAAAAGATTCTTTCCACTGTGTCTGTTCTGTTAAGTGCATTTCTCAGACTCCGTTATTTTATCTCACTTCCCTCAGGACTCTGCCCTTAGCTGGCTTCCAAGTAGCAATATAATTCACCTTTTTGCTTTAACTTTAAAATGCCAGCATATTTTCAGTATTGTAGCTCTTTGGGGAAGAGTGGCTGGGGGAGGAATAAGAAAAGAAAAAGAGAAACCCAAAAGAGAAGACTGAAGAATGAAGCAGAGAAAGGATGGGAGACAGAGGGAAGAAAGACAAAATTAGAAGAGAAAGGAAGTAAAACGGAAGAAGGAAATTAAATGAGAGGAAAAGAGAGAAGAAATAAAAGAGAATCCTTTTACATGATATATTATTCAGATATTTATTTCTCTTGGCCTGGAACACGTGTGGGTAAAAGCAAGCAATTCGGCAAGCTTGGTGGTCTCCACTGGATTCCAGTGGGTTTCTCTGGCTAAACTCAGTCCCAGTGTCTGAGCCAGTAAGAGCTTCTGCCCCATGTCAAACATCCAGCAAACAGTGCTACAGAGTGGAAGCAATGCATAGCTGGGTTTATCCAAGCTGAGGTTCAAAACAAACCCTGCACACAACCCCTTGTGATGTACTTCCCAAGGGGAAGCATGCCCAAGAATGATATAAACCCTGATTTTTAGTCCCAGCAAAATGGAGACCCTTCCCAAGCTACAGATCAACTTTAACTGGAAATACCACTTCCTTGAGAAAAACTTTCCTCATTTTGAAAAATCCTTGTATGAATTCTATTTGAGCAGCCAAATACATATTTCTAAACTGATAGATGGAGAAATCACACTTTGCGAATTAAGACAATGCCACTTCCCAAAATAAAACACAGCCTATGATCCTGCTATGTTACTGGGTAGCACAACCAGCCTTTTCTCTTCCTGTTTACAGGTAATTAAGGCCTTCTGGCATGTTATCATCACTAGATGTTGAAAGATTTTAAAGCATCTGTTTTAAACCACAACCTCATTCTAATTTGTACATGTCTACAAGGATAGAGATGGGGAAAAAAATCACTTCTTCTGAATGATCTAACCTCACAATTAATAATTGAGAATCTCTTTTTCTCTTTCTCCCTTGCCTTTTTTCTCTCCGAACTAGAGTGCACTCTTCAGCTTGTTAAGCTCAGTTCACTCCCACTGATAATTCACTAGAGATCATAATTTATGGACAATTGAAGCTGCAGAAACATCTCTTAGAAGGAATAGAGCAGATCCATAGCAACAATTCTTCAGGGGAATATTAATCCCCGGCTTTATGTAGTGCTAAGTGTACAATAGTAATCAGAACTTGAGTAGAAGCTGCTAATCATTGAGGGAAAAGGCTGTATAAAGAATTCATAATGGAATTAGCCTGCGGCAAACAAAGAAAGACAAAATTAAATCAGCCATCAAATTGCACCAAGGAATTTTAATTTACAGGTTAATGTAGGATTATGTAACTAATCACAGCTAACATTTTCAATGAACAACCAATAAAATTCTGCTCTTTTTTTCTTTCTAATCTTACTAATGGTATTCCAATAACATGCTTTTATTACCCTATAATATGTTGGAAATGATTCTCAAAAATTCTAAAAGTCTTTCCAATTATCAGAATCAGTGTAAAAACGGAGCTTTGAAATAATTTGTCAGAAGCCTGGATCTAGGAATATCCACTCCTCAGTTCAGTCCAGACCTAATAATGTCTGGGTAAGTTTGCATAAAATAGATTTACATAACCATTTAGCTTTAAAGTATATGCATGTTTTTCATGCAGTGCAGGGAGCTAAAATAAGGCAAAAGAGACTAAATATGTGAAACTAATTTGAAGCACAAAGTATATCAGCTAATTCTAAATAAAACCACTGCCATAGATTTATATGTCAATGTTGCAGACATATCCAATGACAGACACACCAAGGACTGCTCTAACGGAGTTTTCCTGGTTTATAAATGTGAACATCATAAAAAGAAATAAGGTTTCTAAGATAAAAAGTTGATTAGCATTTCCCATGGGAGGGGGTCAGAATCTTGTATCCTCCCCAGTTATGTTTGGATTTCAACCAATGAATGGCACAGACAGGAAAGAAAAAAAAACCCTCTACACAATTTGAAAAATTATATGAAATCCAACTGCTTCATAAATATAAATATATAAAAAGACAGCATAACTCTTTGCACATTGGCAAGGAGAAACTCCAAAATTATACTGTATGCTTAAAAAGACATCAGTTTAATCAAAAAGATCTTTTTCCAACATATGGCAGAAGGAAAATTATTATAAATGGAGTAAAAACTATGTTCATAAGCTTTACTTCACGAGGGAAGAATGCTGGGAAGAAAGGCGACGGCATTCTTCTTGCATATGTTTTTCTTGTCGAGAACAATGTGGGAAAGTCTCATTTTCCTTTAATCTAAATGTTCATTTTATGGAAGCAGCAACATTCGGCCCAGTTATTAGCAAAGGAGTTTTGTTGCTTTATAAAGTCTAATTTTAAGATGCGCACTTCCAAAAAAACATTATGGTGTCAATTGCACTACCCTTCAGCAATCCTGTAATAACTTTATTCAACCATTTCTAATTATAATTATATTTTCAATTCCTTTTAGCTATAGAAACTCTTTATCAATCAGAGCACAAGACAGAAAATTACTTTATTACAGCTACAGCTCGTTAGGCTGAGTGCTCTTAATGAAGCAGCCTCATAATCAGATGAAAATCATGCTGGAGAAAACTTGCATCATTAGTCTGGGCCTTAATTACCAAGAAATATAGTCACTAACAATGATATTCCATTTCATGATATGGTGCATGCACCTTCTACACTAGTTGCAATTAATAAATTCCACCGGCTGCTACAGAATCTTTTCTATTTATTCATAACAATGGAGGGGGGAAATTCTAAATTTAATTGAGCGCTTCAGATTGTGCTCTCTTTCTCCCTTGCTCTTGCGTTCAGATTAAAATGTCACAAGGCTAATATTCTATCTTACAATAATTCATCATTTTAATTACATATTTTATGTATGTGAAATGTCTTTTTCAGCTTTATAGTTGAGGCTGACATTTTTGGGGACGCAT
Source organism: Sapajus apella (assembly GCF_009761245.1). NCBI lineage: Eukaryota > Metazoa > Chordata > Mammalia > Primates > Cebidae > Sapajus > Sapajus apella. The sequence continues at coordinate 7,501,860 of NW_022436966.1, forward strand.
CTAGGAAAATGGGTAGCCTCTTGTAAAGGTGGTTCTACCACCCAAGACCACATCAAGGAAATAAAAAAAAATCACTGCTGTCAGCTCATCAACGCCATCCATGTTGGGAAAAGCTGCCAACAAGAACAGGGACATTCATTGAAATTAATGTCAGCGTCTTCTGATAGGCTTTGGAAGGTAGAATGGCGATGTTCTGGGGGGAACAAGGCTGTGTCACTGGCCTCTTTGTTAAGCGTGATTGATCACAGACAGAATCAGCAACTTTCCTTTGTGAAAGCCTGCTTTCTTCTAGTCTGTTTCCTTTCACGCTTTCCTTGCCTTCCCTTCTCACCAACATTCTTGCTTCTGATCCCCTGAAAAATACCTTGGGTGGCTGGGGAAGGAGAACTGACCTCCTGCTGCCTTCTGCATACTGCTGAATCCCAGCAGATGCCCACCCAAATTCCTGATGCACTCTCCAGGCTGACTGAAGGCTGGAACTCAAGGTGCTATTGCAACCGCTGCTCTTTTTCAAATGCAAATTAGGTTACTGGGTGAGGGCAAAGAGCACTGACGGGAGGGCAGAGGGCAGTGGGGTTGGCACAGATAAATGACACCCCCATTTGACCTCCAAACCCAAGTGTGCCTAGAGCTGAACTTCCTGCCTGACTTCACCTCTCACAGTAAGAGTTGCCAAACAGCTGATTTGATTAATCAGGGCTGCACTTTCCCCGATCATCTGCCTTATGGACATCAAGCAGTTTGATAACTGAAACTGATAGAAGAAAAGAATGACATGGAAAAATCCATAAGCTGCAAGAGGAAGGGTTGGCTCTGACACAAGAGAATGCCAAGTTTTTAAAGACCTTAGCATCTAATTTCTATGTCATGAATGTAAACATTCCCTACTTAAAGATCCCTGACTTCACACTGATTAGGATTTAGCATGGGGTGTCATGATCCTTGAGGCAGCATAAAGAAGAATACATCCTCCGCCCCCCCCAACTGAGGTCCCTAAATAGATAAGCAAATGACTGAATAAATTAATCAATGAAAATCCTCCACAAAACCATCAGATGAGAATTAGCGTGGGGATGGTAAAGAACTGACTGTATATTAGCAATTTCTTTGTTCCTCCTGGCATGACTAAGGTTTGGAGGAAAGTAGTGGCAAGTTGTATTGTATTTCACGTAGATTTCACAGGTAAAGTGGGCATGGAGGAGAGATGTGTAAGAGTCAGTGGGACTAGGAGCATCATGGGACAGAGCAGGAAAATGGGGCCCCACCTAGAGAATAACACTAGGTAGACAAGAGGAGGTAGAACTGGACTAAGGACCAGAGCTTAGGAAGCAGCAGGAAATGAAAAGCAGCCCAGGAAGGCATTAAGCAGAAGAGAGGGCATTAATCAGAACCATACGAGCACATTTCCATAGGAAAAATGCTTGGCATTTTGGACAGCCCAATGGCTTGCAAAACAACATGAGATGTGCAGTGATCCCCAAAGAGAACAGATTCGCAAAGCCCAGCCTGATACCCTTAGAAGCAGCCACAGGAGAGCCAAGGAAGAGTTAAAGGGAACCGGCTGAGTTTCCACATTCTCATATTAATGCAATGCCAGGAAAAGACCTCAGCATTATTGTCCTCGCCTTCAATCACTCTTTAATGTTTCCTCCTAACAGCACTTCATTTAAGTTCAGAAGTCACTGCAGGTATTTCCATCTGGCAGGGGCTACCAACACTGACAGAGTAGAGTCCCCTGGTAAAGCTCTAGACCTTAGTCTGGGGCCATGTCCTGCATTCTAATGTGCCCATTCTCTGTGTCTGGCAATTTCCACATCCAGTACCACAATGGAAAAGAGACAATAGCACAATGCCGTATCTGAGGAGACTGGGTCTCCTGCCCCTTAGAGGGTTTTCAGAGAGAGGCAACCAGATAGCAGCCTAATCATCCTTCATGGGTACAGTGGCTGCTTCATGGGTACAGAAGCATGAGATCTTCCTGGGCTCAGCCACATACTAACAGGGTGACCTTAGGACAGTGACTTATCTCCTTTGTGCCTCAGTTTCCACATGCCTGGAATAAGGCCAACAATAGCATTCACTTTATAATATTGTGGCAAAGGTAATCTGGGATGAGGCATGCAAAAGTGCTCATAACAGGATCTGGCACATAGTAAGTTTCAGTAAATGTTAGCTCTGATCAATGTTATCGTCATCACTGTAATCACCAGCACAGACAAGAAGCAGGCATGCCTTACTCTGAAAATAGGTTTCAAGGATTTCAAACAGTGGTTTTCAAACCTGGCTACATATTAAAATCAGCTACCCCAGATTCCCCAGCCCTGAACCAATTAACTCAAATCTCCCAGGTGGTAATTTTTAAAGCTCTTTCCATGATTCCAGTGTGCTACCAGGAATCATGGAAGATTCCTGAGACCCACTGATGTTGAGTCTTGAGTTTATTGCATGGTATTTGAAACCATAAATGGCCAGCTACAAGACCTGCATCTTGACACATGGCAAAGGCTTCATATGGGTTACCCAGAGAGCAGTGGACATCTTGAAGCTCCACTTTGAGATGTGAGGGTTTGGAGCATTTGTGGCCCATGGATGACCAGCCACAGCCTTGGCTGAAACAATGTGCTGGTGGCTTTTCCAGCTAGCAAAGTAGTGGACCATTTCCAAGATACAGAGTATACTGCATGCAGCCAAATGTTCCCACAGGATGACCACCATTGACTTGCAAACACTGCTATCTGGGGCCAGGACATACACATGCCACAAGGCACAAGGTCACCCATGAGTGCCAGCACAAGGACTGCCTTCCCCCATGGTTTAGTGAAGGCAGCCCATGCAAAATCTGCCTAGAGAGATCCTGGAAAGGCTGGAGGAAGGAAATGCTTGCCATTCAGGTCTCTGAGAGTAAAGATTAACCTGTCAGAATGTACAAAGTTAGATTCAGGCTAACCCTGAATGAATGTGACAAATCTAACTGGTTAAATCCTTAGCTATCTTGATGACTTTGGTAGCTGTTTGACATTTGCATTTACAGGATTTAGGAAAACTAGAAATTTTAACTACTTAGATTCCTCAAATCTCAACAAAGCTGCCAGGTGCTCAAAAGATAATCCTTTATTTACTTATTTGCTTTTAATATTTAAGACACTTCCGCCATTGAATGACCTCTGAGAGTGTCCATGAAATGATAGAAAACCACAGTTTAAAAAAAAAATAAGAACACTAAGCAGTATCTAAACTCATCATTCAACTTAACTCATATTTTCTTCCGGCAGGAAGGGATTTACTTAGACTGTGGTGGTTACTGGAAAACTGAAAGGGGATTGGTTCATTCTACAGTATCTAGGTGAGCACAGCCATCCCATGGGTTCTCTCAGGGATCCAGAAAGCAGAGGAAGGGTCCATTGCCCTTCCATTCAGAGACAGCAACTTCCCTGTTTTTCACCCTGCAAAAGGATCCCATGAGAGAGACAAGAGTAACAAAGAAGAAAAAATTATCAGCAGTCAGTTGGAAATACCCGAGACTCCTTTACAAGGTTTAGAATGGAACCTTAAAAGTCATAACCAACACACCAAAGAACTTAGAATCAAACACTGAAAAGGACAAATGTTAAGATTCCACTTACAGGAGGTACCAAGGACAGTCAGATTCACTGAGACAGAAAGCGGGGACTGGGGAAGGGGAGTTGACGAGTTACTGAATAAGAACAGAGTTTATTTAGTATTTCATGGAGCTTTGCTTCCGGGATTTTTTTAAAAAATACAAAAAAAAAATTTAAAAATCAAGGGCCTAAACCTCTTCCTTAAAATACTGAAAGCGGATCAGAAAAGAAAGATTAAAGGCATGAGAAATAGGCCAAGTCACTGAAGATTCTGACCCTACTGAGCTGAGTGACCTTGTCCAAGTTACAACACCTCTTAAAGCTTGATTTCTTCATCATTAAAAAGAAGGAGTTAAAGATGATTGCTAAGGCCACACCAGTTCTAAAGTCCACAGTTATATGCTTTATTTCCACTGCATTATTTTTAATTCTACCTTGGTATCCATGGAAATACTTTATAGGAAAACCACGCTAGTCACTATAGGCAAACATTAGTATGATTTTCCCTACTGGTTATAAAGAGGAAAGAGTTGGGAAAGATGCAATAAGAATAACTCTTCATTGTCAACACTGCAGGTGGGGAACCCACAATACGCAAATACAATGTTATTTTTTAATGTTTTACTCTTTTATCAAAAGATATTTTTATCTAATGAAAGCGATCTTTTTTTCATGAGCATAGAATATCTGGTTAGAAGTCACTGAATCTAGGCCTGCCCTTGAATTCATGGCTGAGCCTGTCCCTTAAATCAGGAGCCAGGTGTGTTCAAGATTCATGAACAGCCGAGTTATTACCATAACAGAATCGCTCTTCCTATGCCTCTATTTTGCCCCTGGTCTTTACTTCCAGTTTTCTTGAAGTCTCTCTCCCACTGTTGGGTTATTTCTAAACTCCCCTCCTACCACCCAACAATCTTGGCATTCAGTGCCATGGTTTCAAGGAACCAGTATCCTAACCATAATCTGCATTATGTATCTTTTCATCTGACTTTGTCCCTTTTTCCACTTTGACTCTAAAATGTCAAGAAAGCAGAAACTCTGCTATGCACCTCCTTGCCAAGCCCCATAGCATCTAAGAGAAGGTAAGCAGTTAGCCTCAACCAACCTCTAAGTGCTACGAGCCATGCAACCTGCATTCCATTTTTTAAGCCAGTATTTCTCACTGTGGGACAATTTGCCCCTCTTGCTCCCCCAGAACATCTGGCAATGCCTGGATCCATTTGTGGTTGTCATAAATGAAGGTAGGGTTACTGCTGGCATCTAATGGGAAGAGGTCAGGGATGCTGCTGGATATCCCATGGTGCACAGGACAGCCCCCTACACAACAAAGAATTATTTGACCAAAAATGTAAATAGCGCTGAGAAACCTGACTTATACCATTGAAAACATCACAGAAGTTATGAAATAGGTTTTCTCATCCTCATTTTGAAGATAAAGGTCAAAGAGATTAAGTAACTTCTTCAGTCACCCAGTAGGAAAATAGAAAAGCCAGGATTAGATCTCAAGTCTCTGGATCCAAAGCCCCACTGCTGCTTCTAGAAGGAGGGAGGGTGAGATAATAAGCAGAGAATGAATATAGTCAGCTCACTGTTCTAGGTGGGAAAGCCAGAAGAAGGAGAGCAGATTGCACTGGAGGCAGATCTGAGACTGCCTCTGGGCATCATTCCTGATGTCCCAGGCTGCATGTTCAGGTAAGATGTGCTCACTATCCTTCCATCATTGCTGTTTGGAACTTCCCACCCCAATGGAGTCGAGATAGTGAGGTTGACCAGTAGGACAATGTGTCTCCACAACACTCTAGCTTCAGGGGCCATCTGGAAAAGACAGTTGTGTATCTTCCAAAGAAGCTCCTTAAAAAGCTGACAATTAGGGCTGCAGAGCGGCACACACAGAAACTGCACGCCAAGTTTCTGGTCACCTGGGGTAGCCTCTATCTGCTGAATGGCCCTCTTAGATCCTTTCTTTCAGGAAATGAAGATGGATGGGAGGACAGTGCTGGGGAATGGTCCCTGAGATTCCTCTTGGGCAAAAGCCACCTCTCCATCAGCTAACTGCCTTCAGTACAAGATGCTTACCCAGAAGAATCACACACAAGACACTGATGGTTTAAAAAAATAATAACAATAACTCTGACTTGGCACAATGGCTCAAGCCTATAATCTCAATATTTAGAGAGGCCAGAGGACGAGGATTGCTTGGGCCCAGGAGTTCAAGACCAGCCTGGGCAACATAGCAAGACCCTGTCTCTACAAAAAAAAAAAAACCTAAAAATTAGCAGGACATGATGATTTACATCCATAGTCCTAGCTACTTGGGAAACAGAGGCAGGAGGATCTCTTGAGCCCAGGAGTTTGAGGCCGCAGTGAGCTATAATCACACCACTGCGCTCCAGCCTGGGTGACAGAGCAAGACCCTGTCTCAAAAAGAAAAACAAAAAACGATTTTGTTCCCAAAAAAGGCTGCTTTCTACTACTCACTGTGGTTTCCAAACTTCTACAACAAGCACCAGCCTTTATGGCAAAGTGGAGTGGGAAAAATCTGTTTCTAAAACCTGGTTGCTGGGGTCCAGGCTGGGGAGGCCCCTCTTCCGGCAGTGCCTCCTGCCTCCTCACATCTCCATCAGCCTCCCTTGGAAACATGGGTCACTGTGTGAGGCAGAACAGACTAGCAAGATGGATGGGGTAATTTAGGGTTGCTTCTGTCAAACGTTTCTGCTAAAAAGTCTTAAGGATATTTAATTCCCTCAGTCCTTGTACATGAATGAAACCCTTTTAACCTGCACTCTCCAATGGTTCTGGAGGCAGAAGACTGCTGCGGGGGCGACTGGGGCGGTGGGGAGAGGAGAAGTCCTGTGGTATGCCACATGACAGGCATCAAAATCAGTCAGAGCTTTTGAAAGCACCTTCAAGGTGCCTAGCACCTCATCCACCTCTGATCCCTCTCTTGGGGATCAGACCATGGCAATAGTGATTGGAGCCCATGGCAGTCTGCAGGGACACCACAAGTTTATCTGTGGTTCTAAGGTCACCTCCAAAGCACCACGGCTGGTGGAGTTTTTTTCCCTACTATTGAACAGAAGAAACATTTATTAAATAACATGATTCATTACTTTGGGCTAAGCATGGTGGCTCATGCCTATAATCTCAACACTTTAGAAGGCTGAGGTGGGTGGTTTATTTGAGCTCAGGAGTTTGAGACCAGCCTAGGCAACATAGTGAGTCTTCACCTCTACAAAAAAAAAAAAAAAAAAAAATGTGTATGTGTGTGTGTGTGTATATATATATATATATATATATATATATATATATATATGAAGCCAGATATACAGGTGTGTGCCTGCAGTTTTAGCTACTTGGGAGGTTGAGAGGGGAGGACTGCTTAAGCCCAGGAGGTCAAGGCTGCAGCAAGCCAAGACATGTCATTGCACTTCAGCCTGGGTGACAGTGTGAGACCCCATCTCAAAAATAAAAATGTGTTACATAATATGATTGCTTATTTGGATTTCACTAGTTCTTGATGAATGTCCTTTTTCTTTTTGTTTGTTTTGTTTTGTTTTTGTTTGAGACAGGGTCTCACTCTGTCACCCAGACTGGAGTGCACTGGCACAATCTTGGCTCACTGCAACCTCTGCCTCTTGGGCTAAGGTGATCCTCAGCCTCCAGAATAGTTGGGACTATAGGCATGCACCACCACACCCAGCTAATGTTTTTTTGTATATTTTGTAGAGACAGGATTTCACCACATTGCCCAGGCTGGTTTCAAATGCCTGGACTCAAGTGATCAACCCTCCTTGGCCTCCCAAAGTGCTAGGATTACAGGCATGAGCCACTGCATTCAGCCTAATGTCCTTTTTCTGTTCCAAGATCCAGTCCAGGATAATTGACTGCATGTAGCTGTCTCTTTTGTCTCCTCTTGTCTAAGTTACCTAAGTTTCCTGGCTTTCCATGATCTTGTTACTTTTGAGTACTGGTCAGGTGTTTTGCAGAATGGCCCTCACTTTAGGTTTTTCTTGTGATTAGACTGGGGTTTGGGGGAAGAATGTCACAGAGGTGTGTGCCCTCTCCTCCCTTCGTCTCAGGGGGCACATGATAGAGATCCACACAGCATCACTGAAGATGATCCCCCCATCACTTGGTTAAGGCAGTGTCTAACACTTTCCTCCTATGCAAATTTATGATTTTTCCCTCTATTCTTTCAAAGCAAGACACTAAGTCCAGCCAGTACTCGAGAAGGAGTGGAGCATTTTTATCACATTCTGCCTTTGACTGACTCCTTAACAGGAAGTAGAAATCCATTTTGAAAAAAAGCACCTTGTGGAAGCCAGGCCTTTGGGCTCCAGGCTCAGCTGTGTGACCTAGGCTACATCTGTAACTCAGTTGCTTAGAGTGGCTTGCTGCAGTCTCCCCTCCGTAAGATGTACAAGGTAGCCCTGGCTCCTCCAGATAGATGCTAAACGCTCAGGCGTAGGAAGGGACTTTCAGCAGCCATGCTCTACCTCATGGCGCCAAATTTGAATGCCTGTCGTCTTCCTTACCTTTCCCTGTGGCAGCCAGGCACACAGCCCTCATTCCTGAATGCACCCAACGCTTGACTGGCCCACTTTTGGCTTCTGTTGTGGCCAGTCCCTCTGCTAGAAATGTTCTTCCCTCACTGTTGGCAAAATTCTCTTCCTCATTTCACTTGGGTCTCTGCTTGAATGTCACCTCTGAGGAATGCCTTCCTTGACCCTGCTCCATTCCAGCAGCCTCTCTACCCCTTCTCCTGGCTGTGGTCCTTTGTGGCACTCAGCACTGCATGATATTATATTCTGTATTTTTGTTTCTATTGTTTGTCCCTATACTAGCTTTTTTGCTCCACGAAGGGCAGGGACTTGGTATGTTTTATTCCCCTACTGAATCCACAGTGCTGAGGACAGGGCTTGGCATGCAGTAGGCTGAGCCTCAAGATATATTTATTGAATGAAAGAATGCATGGGAAGTATATTTATTTTTTGTATCTCTGCAATGCCTGGGGCCCTTGTAGATTCACAAACCCTTGCAATAACTCTATACCACACAACCTCCCACCAAGCTGAGACCCACTGGGCAAACCTATTAGTAATTAAGCTTTTAACTTTGGATGGACTACAGATACAATAGATGGGAAAAAGACTATACTGTGAAGATGAAAGAGTGGATTTCTCTTCAAAGGACATCTTCCACCACCCTATCCTCTCCATCTCCCCCAAAAGCAACAAGATCTCTAGAAAAAAAAAACTGTTATTCAGCCCTTGTTTAATCATCTGACTTCTTGGTCTAGAGTCCATGGAGATTATTTATATGTCAACATGTTCTGGCACTTTAAGAGTTATCAAAAATGTCACCAGTCACCAAATGTTTCATTAATTATTGCAAACAGCTTTAGAAAAAGAATGCCACGGTGGGTTTCTTTCACTGAGTGATTTCAGACATAATTTTAGTTTAATTAATAGGGGATTTTGTTGTGACCTGGAGGGTGGGCAAACCAACAGAGAGTCTGTGGCTTGGTTAGGAAAGAGCTAGAAACCTGTCTGTGCCTATAAAGGAAAATTTTGAGGGAAAAAAAAAAAAGCTGGCAGGCATATTTTTCAGTTGTGAATATTCAGCCTATTCCCTCATTAAGGGCACTAATGGATCATCTTGAAAAAGCAAATTAAAAGGAAGTGGGGGTGAAGCTAAGAGGTACAAATTAAAAGGAAAAAATGAGATTTGGCTCATTTATACTATGCCTGAAAATAATTCTATTTCTTAGCTGTACTGGGATCTGTATCTGTGCCATATGTCCTTACAAAATCCTAAACCAACAAAAGCAACAAATCAACAAGATGATTGATTAGGCCCTGCCTGGCACCATTCAGCAAAAGTCAAAAGACACAGTCCCTGCATTTGAGGAGCCAAGTCTTCCTCAAAGTGGCTTCATTTGAACTTCTGGCATTCTGAAAACATTTAATCACTTATCCAAGCAATAAAGCTTATTTTTTGAGGGGTACATTTGGAGAGGAGATGGTTGTTGTTTTCAATTACCAATAAGCAAAATGCCTCGTCCACATTTCCCAAAACACTGGGTTACATTAGTTTCAGTTTTAATATCCTGCCAAAGAGAAAAAAAAAAGTCCCCAAATATGAAGGAAATACATCTGTCTAATATTGCTGTTCAAAATGCCACTGCATTAAATAAAATTCCATGCTGTAAAATTTTGTAAGGTGATAAAACAAAAATGATATAATAAATATAAAACATCTGCGTTTTTTTAAACAACACATTTGGAAACTGATTTCATTTATATTTAAACTTGTTTTGAAGTGTTCCTAGTTTTTAAAAACATACCTAGTTAGAGTATATTAGTTTTCTTTTCTCAGGCAAAAGATAAAAGAACTGATGCCCAAGTGAAAGAGGATGAGAGAGAAGAAACCACCACTGCATATTCCAGAATAAACCTTGTATTAGAGTCTTCAGCTGGCTTTCAGTCATAAAGACAGGGGTACATGCCCTCCACCAGCAGTCCTGGAAAATGGATTCTCACATATGCATAAAAATGTGTTAAAACAACATTAAGTTTCTGGCAACAGCTTAAGCACATATACCCAGGGAAGGGGGGAGTTTAACAGAGTCTCTGACTCTCTCCATGTGCCTAGGCAGGCCGGTTCCCAAAACACTGAGAGAATAGTAAGACCACCCACCACTTTTGGCTAAGGAAGGCTTTGGTGTGGAGGGGTAGGTATGGGGAACTCTGCCCCTACCATCAGAATAGGAAACCTAGAATCTGAGCATCTGGGCATCAGGCCTAAAACAATCCCAAAAGGTCTCAGGTATCCTTTCAACAACCAAAAGAACAAAGAAAAATGACATTTGAGGGACAGCAAGAGAGGACTAAACATGTGCATCTGTTTGCTTTCCTCATTTTCCATTGCTAGAGACGGGAAAGCATGAGACCTGAATCCACAGATTGGAACTCCACCATCACCTGCCCACCCACAACATCATTTTATCTAACACCCATTGTTTGACCAAAAATTCAGCTCTAAAATTGGCAAATCAGGAGTGAGCTCTTTGTTCATTTCATTGCTCATTGCAGAATGGATAAATTGTGCCTGCAACAATCAAGAGAAGAGAATCTGGACTGAAGACTCTCATAAATGATTTTTGATATTAGTATTTGCTAACTTTTATTGAGCACCCTTTTGCGCTAGCATTTTACAAGCACTGCCACATTTCACCCTCACAACCACAGTTATTGTAGGTAATCATTATCATCACCTTCCAAATGAGGAAGCTGAACTGCAGCAAGGCCAAATAAATTGCCTAGAGTCACACAGCTAACAAGAAGCAGAGCAGAAAACTGAACCAAAGTGTGGATGATTCCAACATCACTACTGTCATTCCTCACCATCTGGTGAGTGGGAATAGCATAGCCCTCAGCCAAGGTTTCCATTGAAAGTTTACTGATTTCAGCTACTGAAGAGAGGACCTCTGAATGGACAAACGTTCTACCTTAACATAGCATTTGAAGTAAAATTCAGTTTTTAATATTTTTCTGGTAAGACTGTATTTGGAACTAGGTTAACCACATGTTGTCAAGTAGAAGACACCAGTGCCATAATGCACAGTTAATGGCACTTTGTGTACAACACATGACACTTATGTATAAATGCATCTTTTAAGGTTCTTTGCAAAGAATTTGCTCTCATAAACTCAACACTTTCTGTATTCTTATTTATTAATTTAGGAAACCTTGTCCTCACAACTACCTTAAAAGTGATCTTCATTTCAACCCCTATTTAATTCAGACAAAAAATGCTTAATGCACATTTCTTCCAACACCATCTACATACACAACTGTTTACTAAAATTTTAATTGCATAATACAGGCCATGACATTTTCTCCAATTGCCTAAATAATTCAAGGCTTTGGTATTTTGTTGTTTTGGGTTTTATTTTTTCATATGACCATGAGGGACCCTGTGATCACCTCCATAACATCTGTTCCACACGCCCCATGAGGGCTGGGTGGACTGACCAGACCTCCAGCTCCAGAAATCTGTTTCAGGCTGGCATGGTAATCTTATTTCTCTTGACATTCAGCCAAACCAAAGCTAAACCAGCCAGCCTGGCTCAGAGATTAATCAGGGTGAAGTTCAGGAACCCTGTTTGATTCTCCTAGGAGGAGCCTTTCCCTCTTTGCTAGATTTAGACAAGGAAGCAGGTGGCTCCAATCATGGCTGTCTACTCTTTTGCTGTCAAGATGGGAACCATCCTGAGAATGAACTGAGAATGATGTCAAATACTCACACACAAAAAAAAGAGAGAGTGGAGGAAACCTTAGACAAAGAGAATCAGGGCCCAGCCTGAGCCATATACTGAAGCTGTACTTCTACGTATGTGTAGCAATTAATCTCTGTATTGTTTAGGCCCATTTGAGCTGAGTTTTATTTTTCTTGCAAGTAAAAGAATTCTAACTGGCACCCTGAATTTTCTAGAGCACTGGAAGAATGTAGTAGGCAACATTCAGCACTAAGTCATTAGTGTCCACTCAGTACAACAGAGTTGCATCTTAAGTCAAGAGAGTTTACAGTGTAATATCATGATGTGAAAAAAAATCACACAAAGCAAAATTTAGTATGAGAGAAAAAACAAAAGATACTATGCAGTAAACATAGTACCGGAATTCTTATGCACACTAACATTTGAAATTCAAATATAGCAAGAAACACTTAAACTTATTCTAGTTGACGTATTTGAACATATGGATTAATACACCACAGCTCAGATTCAGAATTCCTACATGGAAACCTACTCCCTAAAGAGGCATTCAGAGTCCTTCTTCATCTAATCTCATCTACCCCACTTGCCTCACCACATTTCATGTCTTCATGCTCTTGCACATGCTGTTTCCTCTGAAGTTCCCTTTGCATTTTTCTTCACCTGGAATATTCCTACTTGTACTTCAAAGCCCAACCCAAACACTGCTACCTGCCTTAAGACTCCTGTCTCTTCTTTAGAGGCTTACTTGCTCTCTCCTCTGGACTCTCATAGCACTTTGTTCACATTGTCATTAAAGCACTTACTCTGTGGCGTGAAACTTTCCTATTCACACATCCACCTAACCCACAGACCATGAACCATTCTAGAGGGGAGGCATGTCTTATCCACCATTGTATCTCTTGCCTTAGCACATGGGACTGGCTCAGAGTAGGCACTTATTGTGTCAGTTGAATAAATGTCCTTAATTCAATTGAAGACATAGCCTAAGTTTACCCACTTCTCTCCATCTTCACTACTCATTAATCCAAGCACCATCATCCTCTCTCACCTGGTGACTGCAAGGCCTCCTAAATGACCTGACTGCTTCCATTTTTACCCTTTTTTAATTGCATCAGGGCCAGAGGTAACTTCCTAAGAATTACAAAAAAGCACCTCTCTGAAAGGACAAGTTAGATAAAGGTGCTCCCTCTAGGCTGATGTGACCTATTGAGAAATTATTTTAAAAGGGGCCTTCTTTTTTCACTGGGGTTACAAAATTAACAGAATGAAAACATGGGTTGCTGGCAGTCACTTTGCTGCTGTACTGGTGAGGTGGAGTTGGGGTATTCCTAAGATTGAAGTCAACCAAGAGGAAAAAAGATGGAAAAAATCAGATTTCTGATGTGTTGCAAAGCATCTAGGTACTAGGTATAGCCATACCTGAAAGAGTTATCCCTGAACTTCCAGTTACCTGACCTAATTCAGTCACCTTTATGCTCAGGCTAATTTGAGTTGTGTTACAAATATCACATAAGCAGTTCAGATTATATACCGTTTCTAAATACTAAGAGCTTAACATTAAAACATGACTCAGGGAAAGTGATTTTGCAAAGTCCTTGACTACAGAGGACCAGACTAGACTGACAGGTACGGTAAGTCCTCATTTAAAAGGTTCTTGGAAACTGCAATTGTAAGGAAAACAACGTATAATGAAACCAGTTTTATAATAGACTCACTGATTGAGCTTAACACGAGTTAAGCTCCTGCGGCATTTTTCTGGTCATAAAAATATCACCAAACTTCTAAATAAAGACCAAAACACTTCTAGTAGTAAACACTGAAATAAATATAAGTTATATATACATTAAGAAACATCATTAATAAAAACAAGTACAATTTTTCCAGTTCAGGGTTAGGGGTAGATGAAGCCTGTCTCAGCAGCTCAGGGTGCCAGAAACCAGTCCTGGATAAGCTGCCATGCCATTGCAGGGTGCACTCACACACACTCAGACTCACTCACACTGGGATCATGCAGACACACAGATTCACCTAAAGGGGAACAGTTCTGGGATATGGAAGGAAACCGGAGTTCCCAGAGAAAACCCATGCAGACAGGGGGAAATGTGCAAACTCCACACAAACAGTGGCTTCAGCCAGGAGTCAATTATTTTCTCATCAATGTTAGAAGGAAATGACGTTGAACGAAATGATGTTATTCAAGGAATCACTACCAGACTTAGAATCTCCAAGGTCTGTAATTCAAATCCATTTGCAGAAACTATTTATGTCAGGACTTTACACTAGCTCAATGCTTTGGATTCAGTATGAGTGGGCCCCAAATCACATTACACTAATTCACCTTTAATTTTCAAACTGTTTCACCAAATACATCATAACCAAAAGGGGGTTCTCATGACAGGTCATCATAGACATCCTTCTCTCTCCATGTAGGTCTGTCCTTAAGTTATCCCCAAACCAGAGATACCTAAAACTTTCCTCAAAGAGGAAACTGCCTGATCTTCTGGAAAGCATTTGAATGTTCATGTAATTTTTTATCATTTTTTTTAAATGCTCAAAGATACAGATGCAATCCTATGAAATATTGAACAGAAAGCCTTGCAGGCAAGTCAAAAAGTATCAACAACCGGGCATAGTGACTCACGCCTGTAATCCTAGCACTTTAGGAGGTCGGGGTGGATCACGTGAAGTCAGGAGTTCGAGACCAGCCTGGCCAACATGGTGAAACCTGTCTCTACAAAAAATACAAAAATTAGCTGGGCATGGTGGTACATTCCTGTAGTCCCAGCTTCTCAGGAGGCTGAGGCAGGAGAATTGCTAGGACCAAGGAAGTGGAGGCTGCAGTGAGCCGAAATTACGCCACTGCACTCCTGCCTAGGCAACAGAGCCAGACTTCATCTCAAAAAAAAAAAGCACCTGGCCAGGCACAGTGTCTCATGCCTGTAATCCCAGCACTTTGGGAGGCCAAGGCAAGCAGATCAACTGAGGTAAGGAGTTCGAGACCAGCCTGGCCAACGTGGTGAAACTCCGTCTCTAATAAAAGTACAAAAATTAGCCAGGGGTGGTAACATGCACCTGTACTCCCAAATACTCAGGAGGCTGAGGCAGGAGAATCACCTGAACCCAGGAGGCGCAGTTTGCAGTGAGCTGAGATCGTGCCACTGCACTCTAGCCTGGGTAACAGAGCGAGACCCATCTCAAAAAAAAAAAAAAAAAAAAAAGCATCCAACATTATTAGATATCATGCCCTAGTCTAACTAAGGCTGTAACTGTGCCTAAAAAGTGAGAAACCAGGCCAATGATTTATTTATTTTCTGCTACAAGCACGTGTGTTGCCCCCTTCCCATTTATTCACTCGCCCTCTGAATGACTTGATCTAAGAGGACTTGTGGCACGGTGGGTGAGCACTGCTCTTTTCCTGGTTTGGTCACTTATTTGCCAGGTGACCTAGCCAGTCAATATCCATCCCTTACTCACATTCTTCCTCTGGACAAATCGGACCTTCATGTACAGGCTCTTGTGAGGAACAAATGAAGCATCCAGATCAGGGTACCAAGAGCAGCATCAGAAACAGGGCAGATGCTCCAGACATATTTGTTCACTTGCTTTTCATTTAACCAATTGTGCTTGGGAAAACTAGTGAGTTATTTTGGCATCAAATAGGATAATTTCACCACTTCTTGCCCAAAGTGTTCTCTGGCTGGGTAAATTGTACCAGTATTCACCCAGTTGTTCCAGTTAAAAGCGAAGCACTACGTTGAGCCTTCTGTCTCCCTCACTTCCACTGTCCAACCTATCAGTAAGATCTGTTGAGTACACCCCTATAAATATCTTAACTCTGGCCATCTCTTTCCTCCTACTCCTACCCTGTCCATGTCATCATCTCTCAGCAGGACTCTAGCAACAGCCTCCTCACTGGTCTCCCTGCCTCCCCTCCCCTCCTCCCATCCCTACAGTGTCCCTATCCCTACAGTACAAATTGCATCTTATTACTCTCTTGCTAAAATTGTCCCATGCCTTCTAATAATATTATTAATGATAATATCTCTAATTCATTGAGCACTTAACTAAGTAGAAGGCACAGATCTAAGCACTTTGCACATATCAAAATAATTTGCACATATCAAATTATTTAATCTAAAACAGCTCTCCAAGGTAGGTATAATTATATCTCCACTTTTTTTTCATATAAAGGTCACACCATTAGTGGTGCAAGAGCCAAGATGAAGCCCAAACTGTTTCCTTTCCTAAGAGCTACAAGACCTGTCTCTACACTGTCTACCTTCTCATATCACCTCATAACACTCTCCTTCCCTTACTCCCTAAGTTCTAACCACTCTGGCCTTTTTCTGTTCTCAAACATATCCCAGCTCATTTCTTTCTCAGGTTCAAACACTCTTTGTCCAGTTCTGCTCAAAGGTAACGATATTGGAGAAACCAACCTTGACCACACTGATGGGTAGAATGGATGAGTGTGTTTTTATCATGGCCATTATAACCACCATCATCTCACAAGCCCAGAATTCCTTGAGGACCCCTTACTCTTTTTGCTTGAAAATCCTGGGGACTTAAAAACACAGGGAGGATATCGACTCAACTTGAGTACTATGATTTATCACTTATATCAGGTAGTTCATAAATCCCTTAGCTTCTGAATTTGATTCTGAACAGAAAAATGCCTAGGAAAAAAGTGGAAAGTCTATGGAGTATTTTTGCAATTTGCTTCTTAGAAACTTAAAGGATTTTTGCTCCCTGAGTGAATGAACTACTCTCTGAAAAATTCTGAAGGCTAAAAACTGACTGTACTGAAAACATTATCTTAGGAAAAAAAGGGTTTATTTTAACTTTTTAAAAAATATTTTTATTTCTTCAAATATTCCTACAGTTTTTTTTAAGGCAATTCAATTTGGAGGGAACGTTACGACAATATGCTACTTCATGCCAAAGAAAGCTTTTTATTGGCCTCTCTCATCTTTCTAGCTTTCTTTTTCCAGCTGTTATATCAGATATAATCATCCAAAACTTCTATTTATCATCTCCATCAAATTTGGCTTATAATTCTCAATGATGCCATTTATATGAAAACATTTATGGATTAAAACTCAGAGTGAAATGAAGAATTCACAAGTTATGGACAAGGTTAATCTTCTTCAAAAGGCAGAATTGCAAGCAGACCTGAGAAAACATTGGAGTTTATTCCAGATGTTGACACACAGTACTGGCTGTTCCACTGAAATGTGGTGGAGCAGTCAGACAGACACCATCCCCACCGCCAAGCCAGCCTGAGGACTTGCTTCCCTCCATCATGTAATGGGACAATCTCAGGCAGGGCAGTGAATAAAAATGAGTTATTGAGTCACTTGATCTACCAATTAAAATAGAAAGCTCACCTTTAGGCCTTGATGAAAGCTGACTGAACTGTCATCATACGCTGTCCAACCCACACTCACTGCCCATGGTAAGTATACACTGATGAACATAGCTACCATTTATTGAGTCATAATTATGTACCAAGCAGTGCAGTAAGCAATTTGCATGCCCTATTTTGTTTAACAAATATTCACTGAATAAGCGGAGTTTCTTTATACTAGGCTGAATTATATGAAACTGACATTGTTGTAGATTAAAACAGTCTAATAGCAGCAATTCCATGCAGTTCAATCTAATATTTATTCTGTCTCTCATTGGCCCCAGCACAATACTTATGATAAACACACACAGCAGAGCTCAGTAAACTTTAATATATTTATCAATAGTTTTGTGTAGAAACAGCCTCTGACGGGGGCGGGAGAGGTGGAGACGGCAATATTTCAAGCAAGAGTCAATCCAGCCAACTCTGTTGCATTCATCTCTGTTGCAGGTTTCCTCTGAAATGTCTCAGAGTGCCCACCTGCCTTCACCTCCCCAAAACTCATGTAGTAAAACAGCAAAACCTGCCCATGTGCCTCAGCTCAGCATAACGGCAGGGAGCTATAGGACATGGCCATCACTCTCTAATTTCAGCTGTTCCGCTCTCTTTTCAGGCAACCTGCTTTCTCCTCTCTCAAAAGTCACCATAAAAGGCATTTGATGGTTAAATAACTGCAGAGCAGCATCCCAGGAGAACTAAATTTGGTCCTGAGGTTAACCTTAAAAACTGAATTATAGAATCATTATGTATCTGGACTAGTAAAATTTACATCATTTCTTAGGGGGTAAAAAGAGATCATTAGAAATGAGTGATTTAATAAAACAATTTCATTCGTAAAGGAGTTGGGGGAAAAACAGCTCAAGAGCCCCAATTGAAACCCAAGAAATTTAGACTAAATGTGGATTAAAAGCAGATGAAGCCAATCCAACAAGGAGATAAGAAGTTGCTCCATTTTAAACCATTGCCAGAGGGAGTGAGAGAGTGCTTTGCCCAGCCCCTTCTTACCAAGGTCTTTACACTCTCACATCCCAATCAAGAACCAAAATTAAAGAAAACCAAAACATGCCTGAATCAAGAGGTTTCTTTTCACTCAGATGCTAAACTTAACTAAAGACCAATGGCTGAACCACAGAGCACATTTCCATGCCCCCCACCACCCACTTTAATAGTTGTAGCTTAGTATCATAGAAAACAATGGTGATAGTCTTGATCTGGTGTGTTTCAAATGAGAAATAATTTGCCATTTGAGGCAGGGAGAGTAGAGAGTATCCCTAAGTCAATCTTTCTAGCCTGCTGGTTATAGA
The DNA here is from genome assembly GCF_009761245.1 of Sapajus apella. Taxonomy (NCBI): domain Eukaryota; kingdom Metazoa; phylum Chordata; class Mammalia; order Primates; family Cebidae; genus Sapajus; species Sapajus apella. Next base: position 7,520,451 of record NW_022436966.1, read on the forward strand.
ACTTGTAGACAGGGAAACATCTGCTTGCCATCTGTGAACATGAACCAGCTGATTTATCTACAGACATTAGAAGCCCAACTGCCCTGACTACTGGAGCAGGGAGTAGGGGAGAGATGGGAAGGGGAGTAGAGGGGGGAGGAGGGAAGGGAAGGAGAGAGGAGCACTTTCCAAAAGGGGAAGAAAGGGAAGGAAGGGAGAGGAGCATTTTCTAGAACCTGAAGCCAGGAAAGTTTAAGGGCTCACTGTGACCCGTGGATACTTCTACCTCTTTTCTCTTCTTCCCCACTGCATGCCCCCATCCTCATAGGCTAACCAATAAAATTGATACATTCCAGGTTTTTAGCCATAAGGAAACCAAATAGGAGGTGTTTGTTCAACCCAAATGATGGCATGACCAAAGGGTATTATCTTAATTTTGTGAAAGAAAGAAGAGAAATGCACCATTTGTGGCATAAATCTGTGTGGAAATGTGACATAGGTTGAAAGCTCGCAAGCACTGAGTGGTGGTCCCCAGAGCTCTCCGTTCTTCCGTCTGGAGAGTGGTCACCCCCAGCTCAGACAAGGTTCAGAATGGCACAGGTTAGAGCACATTCTCCACCATCTCAAATACAAAGCCAATACCATGTGGGCAGGCATCAGGCTGAGAAAGGGCACGTTTTCATTTTTAGCAAAGCACTCTGCCTTGTGAGCTAGGAATTTCCACAAGAGGAATGGGAATGTAGCATTCCTGCACAGGGGTCACCCCCTAGGAGCTGTCTGGAGTTAAAAACTGTTTATCCCTCCCAAGTTTTACCACTTACAAAATCCTGAGCTGTCACCTCTGAGCATTATACATAAGTTTGGTAAGGGTGGCACTAGAAGAAATTTCATTAAATACCCTCAGATCAAGACCTTAATTCTGCAATCCAGCCCACCCCCAAAATTGTCCAAAAATGCAGGCTCAATCTTAGTCTCCTTCATGTTCAAGAAAGAAATGCATGGCTTATTCCAATAACCATCAAAAAGATGGGCATTGTGTTTAGGAGCATGAGCTTCAGAACCTGATAACTCATTTTTGAATGCTGGTGTACCTCCCAACAGGCAAGTTGCTTAACTTCTCTGTGCCTAGTTTCTTCATATGTAAGGCGGGATAATAACTGCTAGGGTTGTTTTGGGGATTCAATGAGTTAATCTGTTTAAGGGATTTAGAACAATTCCTGGCACCTAGTGAGCAGTAAGAAATGGTAGAGGCAATCATCATCATCATTGCCCAGATTCTATTTTCAAAGAAATGAAAAACTGTTCTTGGTGTCCTATAGTTCACAATCTGTTATAAAAATAAGGCTGACACCAAAAACAACAGGAAAATCAAGCCAACCCCACATTCAGGGCTGATATGATACAGACCATATGTTCTACAGGAGGCCCAAACTAGGAGGAGGGGCCAGTAGGAGAGCTGGGGGAGGTTCCTGGGGTTGGTGCGAGTTGTGGGAGCCTTGCATAATGGTGGCACTTTGATAGATAAAAAGAAAGACAAGAGGGAGATTGTAGAGTTTATTTCCTTTTAAAGGTTACTGGGGGGGAAGTCCTTCTGTTGTTTATAAGGAGTCGGAACTGTTTGAAAAGCTCTTCTCTCAACTACCTTTCTGGAAAAATTTTAATGTGTTAAAAGTGTATGTTTAACACAGGCCCGACTGCAAACAACCAAGGTAAATTTTCACAAAAGCCATCTTCCCTACCCCACCCCCTGGTCTAGTCAACACTGTAAATAGAACTGCCAGGTTATTATTGAGAGGGAGGGTAGCTCCCATGCAAACTACATATTTGATTAGGGTCTGAACTCTTTACTGAACCATGAATTTGAAATAATTTAGGTGATACATATAAATTTAATTTCTTTGTTCAAAAACTCCACATCTGAAATGATGCCCTGTAAATGTGGAGCTCTCACCAAGGTCTACAAAATGAGTCTCCTTCTAACTCGTCTATACTGTGTGGAAATAATCTTCAACGAAAGGAATAAACCTATTTTAAAAACAGCTGAGTCCTTTAGATCATATATCCTAACCAATTTATGGAGACAAATGAAATTCAGTATTAAAGAAATATTTCTCCCACTCCTCCAGAAAATGTAAATGCCAGCTACAAAATGGAAAGAAAAAAAAAAAGACAAAGAAATCAAGACTAGAACAGCAAAAAAAAAAAAGTCAGAAAACACAATTCTGGGACAATTGAAGATTCCCCTACCATATTGTCCCTTCCTTCCTTGCCCACCCCCACTGCCTCCCGTTTCCCTGCTGGCCCAAAGGAATTGTATATAGGAACATTACAGAAGAGAGAAACCTCAGGGAGAAAACAACTTCTGAAAAAAACAAACTTCACTAGCACCGTCTGGAATCAAAAAGGCATCACAAATCCTCCTCTCTACAATGAGGAAGGGCCCACTATGGCTCTCTTGCCCTCACTGTACCCTATTTCAATAACTCTTACATTAACCCTGGGCTAATTACTACGACTGATGGGAAAGTAACAAAGGACAAAGAGCAAAAACGGAAAACAAAGTAACACTGAGCGATTGCTTGTGTCCTAGTAATATAAATGAATACAAAATACTTTAAAAAAATGCATTAGGCAGATATTGGCTTATGATGGGGTCAATATCACGATTTATTTAACTCTGGAGACAATAAATCTTGATATTGACTAAAAACATAAGTCAATATGTGTACTGTTGTGTGCATTCTATTACAAAAATGAGGTTTTTAACTTTAATGGCCACTTTCACAAAGAAGAAAAATAAAAGAACTCTCAAAGGTCTTCAGACCACAGCCACACTAACACCTGTGGGAATGAACTCACACTCTGGCCCAGCTTCTCAGGATCATCTTAGTCAACTGGCCAGTTGGTCAGTTAACGTGATGGATTGAATTATCAGTCCTAATTCTTTACCCCTCCCATATTCACAACCTTTGCTATGCCTCCAACACAAGGCAGAGGCCACCCCTAGACTTCAGACTTAACTCTTGATACCTTAGCCAACGGAATGTAGACAAAAATATCTACAGTTCCCAGATCCCAGCCTAATCTTAGAGAGGCATCTTATGCTCTGCTTGTTCTCTTAAAGAGGCATCTGATGTTATGTTTATTCTCTTTTGACTTTGTTATCACAATTTTAAAAGCTTCCCTTCAAGCAGATGCTGCCCCTTTAGAGCAAACCCCAAAATAAATTCACATGGGGCAGACCAGAGCCCTTGCTACAGTGCTAAGCTCAACTGAATCTACAACTGGAAGCAGAGCTACCCATACAAGCTCAGCCTAGATTATTGCCTTTCAAGACAATCTACAGATATGTAGGAAATGAATACATACTGTGAATGCCCCTGAGATTTAGTGGTTGTTATGCAGCAGTAGCTGACTGATACAGTTAGCATGCACTAAGTAATCATTATTTCCATTATTATACAGTAACACTGTGTATTACTCCCTTTGGTGAAAGGGGCTTCAAAGAAAGTTGGAGAGGCATGCTCTGACTCTAGAAATTCCCAGTATAACAGGGAAAGCAGGACACTTACCTGATGGGCTATCTCCCTTTAGGATATGTTCCATGTAATCCAGACCACTTCCCATCCCCTTAGCCAGGAGTACTAACGGTCTCAGCTCCACACATAACCTGATGCAGGACTCAGCCCCCTTACCAGTTTCCAAGAAAAATGCAATAATTCTAATTGGGAAATTTTTGTAGGTTTAATTTTTTCTGAAGTTCAGGAAGACTTCATAGGGGTACTATAGAGGTTTGCACACAGTGTTCTATTAAACTCTACATTAGGCCATTTATTTTCCTCAAATCCCTCCTCAGTTACATCATAAGAGGGCTTCTCTCTTTCTCATTTTCTCTCACTCAGTGGCCAGCACCCATTAATCCCTTTTCCTTTCAGATTACTTTCCAAAGCTTCAAGTACCTCCCCTCCTTGCTATTCAGAAAAAGCCAGCTATACCCAGCTCCTAACCTCAAACTTACATTACTCATCCTATCAGCAAATACTAAACCCTTCAACAAATAGAATTGCTTCTTCAGAAGGCAGCTCAACTATTTGAGAAGGTTCTTCAGTATCCTAAGCCCATCCCAGTGACTGATAAATGTCTTTTTGTCTTTTTAAACAATCTTTGGGGTGTGTGTGTTGACATTTCACATACATATTCATATACATATTCATATAGACATTTCCTATATAGGAAATGTCTATACACACATCCCAAAGATCGTGTGTGTATACACATACACACACACACACACACACAGAGTATATATTATACATAAATACATATGTATATATAATGTATATAATATAAATAAATATATAAATGACATGTCCTTGTTTCATTTCAAAGCATTCATTCACTTTTTTTCAGTAAGTATGGGATGAGCCAGTCACTGTTCTAAAGGCTGGGGTACAGCAGTGAATAAAGGAGAAACTTTTCGACCTCAAGGATTGTAGTCTCTAGGGAGGGAGACAGACACTGACAATACCATAGATGAAGTCACATTGAGCAGTGGGAAGTACTATGAAGAAGAAGCAGAGGGTAGAGGGGCAGTCACCAAGGGCTTGGGGGTGGGGTGGGATGGAAACGTTGGTCAAAGAATACAACATTTCAATTAAATAGAAGAAAATATGTTCAAGAGATCTATTGTCCAACGTGGTGATTATAGTTAATAACTATGTATTTTATTCCTGAAAATTGCTAAGAGAATAGATTTTGAGTGTTCTTACCACAAAAAATAAGTATATAAGGTAATCCATATATTAAATAGCTCGATGTAGTCATTCCACGATGTATACATATTTCAAAACAATACATTATAAATGATAAATACATACAATTTTTATTCAAATAAAGAAAAGAAAGTACTATGAAGAAAATTAATGTAGGTTGAGGGAACCCACATACTATTGTAGATAGGGTGGGCAGGAAGGCTTCCCTGAGGAGGTAATGTCTGAGTGGCAACCTGAATTGAGGCTAAATCTCTGCCTGTTTACTTCATCCTCCTTCCCAAAAAAGTATTTATTATGTGCCTGTCATACTGAAGAGATGGTGTTTGGTTGCTGAGGGGCACAGAGAAGAAGCATAAGTGGATACCCTCCTCAAGGAGATATAGTCAAATAAAAGAAATAAGATATACATTTAAAGAAAACTACACTATAACTTAAAATAGAAAATCACATGTGCTGCACAGGTAAAATACCAGGGAAACTGGGAGATATAAGAAATCACACTGTGAGAAACTCATAGGTCCTTTTAAAATTGTAAATTTTATTTTATTATATTATATTTTATTTTTTGAAACAGAGTCCAGCTCTGTCACCCAGGCTGGAGTACTGTGGTGCAATCTCACTTACTGTAGCTTCTAAGCCTCCTGAGTTCAAGCAATTCTCCTGCCTCACCCTCTGGAGTAGCTGGGATTACAGGTCGCACCTACCACCACGCTCATCTAATTTTTGTATTTTTAGTAGAGAGGGGGTTTCACCGTGTTGACCAGGCTGGTCTCGAACTCCTGATCTCAAGTGATCCACCTGCCTTGGCCTCCCAAAGTGCTGGGATTACAGGTATGAGCCACTGCACCTGGCCTAAAATTGTAAATTTTAAATAGAGTTTTCTAAAGAATCAAAAACAGTTTTATTAAAAATGAGAGGCTTTTTCCACTCAAACTTCCAGATATTTTAAAGCTTTTACATCCCAGCACCCTTATACAACAATTTTATGTATAAACCAATGTTCTATATGTTATGCTCCAATCTTTGTGATACACAAAAGAGAGTAAACAATTTCCATTTTCTTGTTCTCTCTTGTTTCTGGAGTATAACAGAAGTAGCATATAAGCTTATAAAAAAGGACTGTCTTACCTTTGTTTTCACAATTATTTTTACAATGTAAATCTTTTTATACTTAGAAGCACAGACTAAACCCTAGAATAGGGATTCAAGCAGAGGTGGCGTGATGGCTTCTCTGAGAAGTCCTAGAGAATGTTCACATATCAGCTAGCAATAGCCCTGGCTGCTCACCCCAGTCTATGACTGATAGACTGACACACAAATAATTTTTCACAATCACACTTCAAATTCTTTCTTAGGATTTCTACAGCTTTCTACTGACTGGCCAGATCTACAGCTCAGTTCCCCTGCACCCTTGTAAGAAAGGGTTCACTTTTTCCTGCTGAGTAGATTTGGGGTGTGTAGGTTGAGGAGGAGGCATGAGTTTGAGGAATGTGACAGACACTGCTAATTATCCATCAATATCCATCTCTGGGTTTTTACTGAATAAAACTCTAAAGTTTTCACTTGGTCCATGAATGTCCAGCTACACTTGCATTTAGCTGGACATTCTTGCATCTGAGTGTGGCCATGTGACTACGTGACAGTGTTCTCCTAATGACAGGTGAGTGGAAATTATCCATCGTATGCCCAGGGTAGATCATAGGCATGCACTCTTCTTGCCCTTCCTGCTTCACTCTCCCCACCTCTCACTGACTGGACATGGCATGAACTGGAACATGCATTTTGAATCCAGACATGGAAGACTCATATTGAGGGTGGCAGTGGCACCCTATCAAGTCCTGGGCCTCTAATTATTGTGTTACAGAGTATTAAATTTCCATCATGGTTGATTTGTTGTGCTTAGGAGTTTTTGATACACCAGCTTAGTCTGCACCCTAAGCAATACAGGAGGGGAAATAATACAGTCATCTTTAAAACCAGCAAAACTAACTGGCCCAAATGAGCATGCTCTTGGCCAGGTTCATGGAATTAGTGCTATCAGTGGAAGAAAAATTTGCCAAAGTCTGGACTTTGTGTTAACAATCTACCTACATTCTCCCTTGGCCACTGCCACATATTCACACAGTCTTCACATGACTTGATGCTGCTCATGCTACATGGCCACTAACAACAGACCCTTCTGACCAGAGGAACCAAGCCAGTTAGTGGCACTGAACGAGAAGAGCTGATATTCCAGGAGCCAGAACATGAGTTCTTAGAGACACTAAGAAATGGAAACCCGTCTATTGTTCTTTCAACTCTAAAATTTAATGCTTCTTGAGTTTCTTAGCTGATACCCCGTTCACATCTTGTTTCCTATTATGGAAGAGAAGTTATTTTCTAAGTTGTAGCTTCACAAAAACCATTTCTCCTTAGATAAGGAGGAAAGTAGAAGAGAGCAACTCAGGAGAACACAAATTTCTTTCACTTGAACACAGCATCTCTATAGGGGAACCCACTTACAAAACAGGATTTTCAGATTTGATTTTTGAGACGTCCCCAAAATTCTCTTTGGAAATGGAATACAATTTTATTGCAAGAAACATTTAAATTAGCTCAATTAAAGGTGTAGGCTTTGGGGGCAAGGGAGCAGATATTTGAAAATGAGACCTCCTGAAATCTGAAGGCAGAAAATGGAGTAGCTATGGGTGGTAGACCCAGTAGGAGCTGGGCTCCGTGAATGCTTCTAGATTCAGGGTGGTTCTGGGGCCCTCATTAGCAGATACACCTGGACCTCATTCTATTCTTCACTATTCACCTAATTAGGTGACTCCCACAGGAATGCCATTGGGTTTTGTCCATCTGTCAATGAATTTGGCCGCTCAATATCCCAATTCCCAGTTCCTTTAACAAAATATTAGTAGCGCAGGCAGTTCCCAGGGGAAGCAGACTAAGGGTGAACCAGGAATCCCAAAACAAGCCCACTGTCCCAGTGCTTGGAGGGCAATACAGATGCCTGGAATTTTCAGGACAAGTTAGAGGCAGAGGGTTGGATTCTTGAGCTCTTTTCTAGTTCTATAATAAATGCCTTTGGCCAAGGTCATCTAAGCTAAGACATCTTAATTCATCTATTTATTTATTCATTCAAACATTCATTTAATAAACATTTATGAGCATTTACTCTGGGCTACGGACTAGGAAAACAGAGTTGAATAAGTAAAAGGATCTCTTTCCTTCAGAGGCTCACAGGCAAACACATAAACAGTTACTTCCCAGAGAGCTTCAATATTTGAGAAAATTGGGAGAGGAAGGTCACATCGAGCTCAAAATGTGAATTTAAAAATAACTAGTTGAAATATAGTTTAAAATGGTTTTAATGTAAACTGATGTTTAAACTAAATGTGAACTCATTTACATAAGCAAACTTATTTGAGGAAAAAAACCTTGCACATCTCTTAAGGAGGCTAGCCAACAGTCAATCCAAAGGCACCAGTGTGATTTTGCTTTTAGCTAGCCCTTCCTCATGGCAGAGGGTGTCTGCCATGCCACCACTATGTCACCATTGCTAAGGGTCTCAGATGCCAGTTTTTTAATCCCCTGCCCCATTTAATATTGTTTAATCTCCAAAATATGAATCAAAGATACCATCTGTTCCAACAGTGTCAAAGAAATATTTTCCTTCTCCACCACAGATCAGTCCAGACACAGTTTTGTTTGCCCATTGCCAGTGGAACTAAACTAGCACCGCCTTAGCAAGGTTGTTTTAAGGGGCTCTATTTAATGGTTTTGCCTTTTCTTTTTAATAAGCTTCATCAGTTCACTGAGAATGCAAAATAAATTAATTCATCTTTTTTTTCTTACTTTAAGCCACCTATATTTGTATATGTATAATTTAATTTGTTTGGTTTGAGTTTTATATTCTACCCTTTTACACATTTTTCAAAGTTTTTGTAATATGTTAAGTATTGTGTGGGGTTTTTTTTTTTCCTTTTCCATGTCTTAGTTATTGGGTAACCTCATTGTATTTAAACATATAACTCTTCACTAACACTGCGCTATTAAATTTTATACAAGTGACTGCCAGGTGATGCACTTGCACATTTGATTAGAAAGACTGGGGGGTACGGCTATGTTACAGGAACAGCTTACCACCTTATAGTCCTAAAGAAGAGAAGTCTACACAGTCTTGGTAACTATATTTTTATAAGTATATTAAAAAACACAAATTGGTCAATGCAAACCTCGATAACCAAAAATAGATTACATGTGTATGATAAAAATAGATTATATGTGTATGATAAAAATAGATTACATGTGTGTGATAAAACATGTGCTAAGTCCATTTCCAGAATGAAGGAGGGAATGACCAGTGTCACAAGGAAGGTGGGATTGGGCAGGATACTGTAGGGGAAGGTGGGTGCTGGAGAAAAACTTCACTGAAGTAACTGTCATGACTATTAATGGAAATGAAACAGAAACTACACTTTGTTAAAGCTGAGGTAGGGAGGGTATGAGATTGCCTAATTGCACCTTAAAATTGCAGACCTCTTACAAAGCAGAGATGTTTTCCACCTAATCAATGTAAGCTCAGACCATCTCCATGCCCATCATCTGATAGGCAGTGGAATGTGTCCTGCTGTTAAGCAGTGTTCAAGACAAGATAAATCTATAAACTCTTCCTCCAGCCTGTTACATCTCAAAAATATCTAAAGACATTATAATAACTGGTGGGTCTTCAACAAAACAAATCCGAAGGCCCATTTAGCCAACTCACTTTTATCGTCTTCCAATATAACCAACCAGTGTGTGTCCCAGAAAAGCAGCATCGTTAAGCCTCCAACTTAGCCACACACTGTTGCTGTTTCTTTTTTTTTTTTAAAAAAAAGCAGGGCGGGGGGATGGGTTACAAGTCAAAATACTGTTGGCCTCTTTTAATTAAAAAATAATACAGAAAATAGCCCAGTTAAGATTTGCTTTCCAAATAACTGAGAAGAAAAATGACAAAGCAAAAAGAAAACAACCATGCTTTGCAATCCTTTTTCTCACTTTAGGCTACCATCTCTGATTTTAAGTCATCCCTAACTTAAATTGCCTTGCTTTTAAAATAAAGATTTTCCAAGCAGAGCATTTCACTTCTTTGTGCACCTGTGAACAGATGCAATGCAAAGAGAAACACAACATAACAGCTTATTTATCCCCCTTCTTTCCCAAGACACTGTAAGGACCTGGATGTAAGAGGCAATGAAGAAAACCTTGCTCATGCTTCTGCTCTCTCTCACACGCTCTCTCTCTCTCTCTCTCTCTCTTTCTCTCTCTCTCCCCTCCACCCCCGCCTCCCTTCCTCCCTCTTCCTCGCTGGTATCTTTAAAGGTTTCCCTTAGAACTAATACAGGATTCATCATTTGATGATGAATTTGCATGTCGATCGGCAGCCAATGTAGCAGCCCTCAGATTAGGGACATTCCGCTGCACACTAAAAGGCACAAAGAACAAGAAGTGCATTTCCATCTGCCCTTCCTTTCCAGTCAGTGCATTCCCAGCCGTGTCTATTGATGAGTACTTGGAACAATACCAAAATGCAGTGTAAGATCAATCCTGCTGTTTACTTCGCTGAGCTGAAGGAACAAAGAACAGAAGAAAGGCCTGAAACCCCGCCATCGTCAAAGAGCGGGGTGAAGGATGAAAATGGGTCTGATGGGCACTTGCACAGAGTAAACGTATTTGGAGAAGCAGCAGCTCCAGCTGAGATGAAACCAATGATGATTTGTATTTTATACTGTATCTTCAGGGTATAAAAGCACTTCTTCTATCAGACAGCCTTGTAGGCAAACTTGAAACACTGCGGTAAAGGGCTACGTTCTTTGCCAGGCAGAGAATAAAAACTCCCATAATTGCTGAGGAGTGTTAAATATCTGATTGTGCATGCCTCTCTCTTCCCATGGTGAGGCAACTCAACCAGACCCTCCTTTTAACTTCCTCGGCCCCGCTAACCCAACACTTGGCTGGGCCCTGCCGTCAACAAAGCAACAGGATACTGGGTTTTACTTGGATAAATACCACTAATTGTAATTTGTGGGATTACTTCTCTTTAAAGTTATTTCAAATGGGAAGTGCAGCAACTTCATTGCTGCCAAAATAAGAGTTGAGGTTCAGTGGAGGTGGGATGGGATAAGATGAGAGTGGAGAGGCAGAGTTCATGTTCAAATACAAATATTTTGAGAAAGAGAAGGCAGAGCAACAAGGCCATGGCAGCAAAGTAAGAATTTGCTCTTTCTGAATAAAGAGCAGATGCAGCCCATTGCTCCATCATGGGGTGAAACCTTGTGGCACTGGCCAAACACAACGAAGGCACACCTCAGTAAAGGACATGAGGAAGGCAAAAGCCAAAAATGCACCATGGGGGTGCCTCCTCCACAATTCTCCTTCAAGAGCTAGACATGACTCATCCCTTAGCCTCACAACTCACATGTGATCCAAGGACCAGCAGCCTCAGCATCACCTGAAAGCTTGTAAGAAAAGCAGAATCCCAGGCCCTGCCCCAGACCTGCTGATTGCTAATCTCAGGAGGCAGGGCTCAGGTAATCTGATGCTTAGTAAGGGTTCAGAACCACGGCCTTAGATTAGCCCCCAGAAACCTTCCCTGACTCCACCACCACTTGCCAAACCCTGCCTTGCTGGAAGCCTGGATCCCTTATTGCTGTGCCAGGAACAGGACATTAATATATGCCTTCACACATAGTGGGGATTCAACAAATATGTTGATTTGCTTTGCCTTGTTACTGTTTTCATGTGCATTTATGTGCTCTGCCTCACCTATTAGATGTCAAGTTTTTTGAGGACAAGAACCCTCTTGGTTTTCCCAATGCCTGGCATACGCTGGTGCTCATTAACTGTTCAGGGGTTGACCTGAGCATTGAGACTTCCCTTTCTATTGGAGGATATTAAAGTAAAGTAGATGGTGTTGAGTGGGTTCTTCACTGTCAAGGAAAAGTCAGCATTTTCATTCTTGAGTTATTCTGACAAAAGAACATGACAGCCTAAACTGAGAACAATGGGGCTCTACCTTCAAGTGACTCCATTTCTCCACTTGCAAAGTAGGCATGGAAAAATTATAAACACATGAGAAATATTTTGCAGAGATAATAACAATTCATTGCGAAATATGTATCCTTTGGAAGTAATGAGTAGATGCAGTCTTGCATATCTATGAATTTTTAAAAAGTAAAATGTGTCCTTTTAACCTACCTTTTTCTGAGAAAGCCTATCACCGAGTTCCAGACATTATATGGAGGTGATCAAATTTAATCCTCAAACAACTAAGCTAGTTTGATATAATTTACCCTAAAGTGACTTAAGGAAACTATGGCTCAAAGAGATAATTTGCCCAAGGACACCAAGTTGAGAGAGCACAGATTCTAGTACAAGTAGATTCCAAAGCCCATTCCTGCTCTCACTCCACACTGGAGGAAGGAAAAAAGGAATTAAATCAAGCATCAAAACGCGACCTGCAGGTTCTTACTCGCAGGGAATAGAAGTGCAAGCAGCAGACAGTAGGGACCTGAGTTTTATCTACCAGAAGACAGACACACTCAATGTATACCACTTTGTAATTATATAGGGAGGTGAAGAAATATCAGAGCACAAGACCATGTCTACATAATGTCAAATAGCTGGATTTTTAAAATAAGAAGATTCCTCCATCTATTTATAAATTATATTCAAATATTTATAAATAATAGGTCCCAGAATTTTTCACTTTTTTCTCATATGTTTGAAAGACGCAGATACAACTTAAAAATCCCAAACTTCTGAAGGAGATTTTCCTCCAAAGAACTTGACATTAATAAAAAAACACATCAAGAACCTAGGATGTTTCTTATTGTTCATATTATCTGAGCATAGACAACACACTAGACACCATAGAGAACATTAAGAGAGACTCAATTTCAGTAGAAAGGGCTCATAATATAAATTAGAAAGGCACAAGCTAAATTAAATAGACACAGTCTAAATTAGATAAACAACATCATCAGAGTTCTGATTCCTTCCCAGCAGGGATTGTAGGAGAGGAAGTTTTGCAAAGATTCTAATATATTGAAAGGTCCTCATTTCCCAGGTCAGTAGGTCATTGAGTTACATTTTATTGTGCACCCACTATGTCCAAGTGCTGACCTCGGTTTTTTTCTGAATGAGTCTCCAGTTGTTCAAAATAACACTGACTTCATAAGAAGAGCAGAGGTGTTAAGGACGAGACTTTTACAGTTTATCAATCTGTTTCATAAAAATTGGGGTTTTGTAAGGAATTTCCGCACGATTGGAAAGTCTCAGTTACCATTCAGTCAGCTCCAAAAGGTAGAGTTTCCTGCCTAGCATTCTTCCCTCCAAGAGTCTGCCTGGTGCAGACAGAACAAGGTCTCAGTACATTCTTCCCAGAATCAGGAAGGTGTGGCTGCCTGCAATCCCAGATGTGTTCCAAAGTGGCTTTAGTAATGGAAACAAGATAATGGCATCTTGTAATTGTAGGGCAGTTTAACACTACTGTTTCTTTCTTAGGTATCAAAGCCTCTGAATAGACTTTTCCATAAAGACCTAAGGTGCAGAATGTTTGGGTGGCTTGTTCAAGATCACATGTCAAATACTTGGAGAAGTGGGACTGAGACTAGCTCTGGACACCTGGTCTACAGCTCTTTCCTCTATTTTGCCCTGAAAGTGTGTCCCATTCTAGGGCTGGCAAAGAAAAATATAAGGTCAGCACAAATGTGAGCCACATATGTCTCTTTAAATTTTCTTGTGGCCACATTTTAAAGAGCAAGAAGAAAAAAATAAACCTGGTTATAATCATAGATATTATTTAACCTAATATATCCAAAATATCATTTCAACATGTAATCGATATTAAAAATCATTAATGAAATATTTTACATTTCTTTTTCCTACAAAGTCTTCAAAATCCCTTGTGTATTTCATGCTTTCAGCCCATCTCAGTTTGGACTATCCCATTTCAAGGCTTCACAGCCACATGTGGCTACTTATTGACAGCACAGTCTCACAGTGTCTGCCTGAAATATTTCAACAGGAAAGCCCTGCCAAATCCAACCTTGGGGCAGACAGCTCCTTTGCAGTCAGAACTGTTGCAGTGAGATCCACACCACAGCTATTGGGAAGTGAGAGAAAGGTTTCCAGGCAGCCTCCAGCCCTACAAAGGTTCCCATCCCTGATAGAAAGCCCCAGAAGCCTATTAACCCCTCCACTCCCTACAGTGCCAAGAAGACAGCACTTTCATACAACCTCCTGCAACCCTTTGTTGGGCAGGGATGCCGGGGGGATCACAGAGAAGAGCTGCATTATGCATTCTTGCAGATTATTATTTTATTAAGAAAAATAAAAGAGCACATCTGGTGTTTTAGCAAATATCTATTGAGTGATGACTATGCATCAAGCATTGAGCTATGTTGTGGAAATACAGCACCAAGAAATCAATAAGCTCCTCATGGAGCTAACTTTCTAGTGGAGATGACCTGAGAAATAAATAAACACACATACACAAATAATTATAGTCTGTGATAACTCCTACAAAGGAAATAAATAGGAAAAAGAGAAAACAGCATTTTGTGAGTGTCCACAACACACTGCACTAGTCCCCTTTTCCTGTGGTAGTGCTAATAATGGCCACCATTTATTTGTGCTTAAAGCATACCAGCAAATATGAAGGATTCATTATTTATATCACCCCTTACTCTTACAATGACCATGCAAGGCAAATCTTACACAGTTATCTCTTTGAGCACTGGGATCCAAGCCCAGTGCTCAAAGAGGTAATTGCCTAATGTCACACCATTAGTAGGTGGAACAACCAGGATCCAAGCTCAGATAAGACACCACCATTCTCTTTCTTCTCTACTATGTGATGTTCATGTTTATATCACATGGATTCATTGAATAGCAATAAGGAACAGAAACTATACCAACCCTGTGTGGGCCAGTCAGGGTCTTCAAGGACTGAACTTCAAGCCACTGAAAATAAGATTTGTAAGAAGCCCTGAGATGAGGACATCAATTCAAATATCAGAGCATACTGTGCTATGGATAACCAGTGGGCTGTGTCTCCCAGGTCAACTCTGAGGCTGCCTGGGAATGGTGAGGCTACATCTGGACTCGTGGCTAAGTAGGCCATAATCAGTTAGCTCTATCTTCCATGGCTGGGGACAAGTAGAAGGGACACTCTTACTATGACTCTATCACCCCTAGGTCTGACTCAAGACCATCATGGACTTAGAAGCAAATCTCTGGATCCTGGACCGCCTAAGAAATGGATACATCCCAAAATCACATGTGGTTCAATGTGAGTCAAAGTCAATGAGATCTGTCTGTCCTGGCATACAGGAGCATGTACATGGACCCAAGACCCTCAGAGGACCCAAGGATAAACCCATAGACCCTGGACTGCCTACAGGTTGGATCTAGCCCTAAATCACTCTTGGTTAACACTTTATCAAAACTTCAAACTTTAGTGAAGCAAGTTTAATAGTTGACAAGAAAACTACACTGTGATAATAACATATTTGTAATTTACCAATGATTTAATTACTATTAAATTACTTACATGTAAACCGTTTTTAATCTGCATCAAAGTGTTTATTTAGTCATTTTCCACTAATCATTTCATTGTATTTTTAAAAGCCTCAAATTAAAAGAACTTCTTTCAGGTTATATAAGCACAGATACCTAACCAAGCAGAACCAATAGGTGTTCTCTATCCTAACTCAGATGTCCCTAATGGATAGGCCTGAAAAACATCACTTTATCAGCTGAATGTCTAAACTGGACATTAATTTGGAATGAACTATGGTACCCGTACCATTTTTCTCCCCTAGGGACTGGCTTTCATAGAACTCAGGTCGAAAACAGGCAGAGGAGGATTTCCAAACATGAGAGGGATGGCACCTAACACAGCGGCAGCCCCTAGGCACATGTCTTCCTCCCCCCATCTTCACTAATCCCGGAATATGGTTATATTACCTTTCAATGGCAAAGAGACCCCCTCAAAATCTTCTGAAACTCCCACCTCCCCAACCTAAACCCTAATATTACTGTGTTTTCCACAACAGTCAGTCACAGGGGACAGGAAAATCTCTCTCTCTTCCGATCATGGCACAGTCACAGGGGGACATAATCTTTGGATGAGAAAACTTCCTCTTCAAACAAAGGAATATTTCTCCCTGTGTGGTGGGAGACATTTAGCCCTTCTAATATCCGCCGTTGTGGAAGGTGAGCCTCCCAGACTTTAGTGATGGGGATAATTACAAGGGGATTTGCAGTCAGGGACTGTAGTAGGAAGGAGGGAGGGAGGAGAAGAAGCAAGAATTTCAACTGCTTTTTCATATACATGAGACATCTTCATGCTCCAAATGGGCACTGCTTCCTTATCCTTGACTTCTCTCTGAAATAGAGGCTTCTCCGTTGTAAAAAGATTCTTGTAAAAATGGTTCCCACAGTCAGAAATGCTGAAATTTCTGAAAGCTTTTAGCACTTCTTGGCCTGACACACAAAAGTACAATTGCCAGGCAGATATTCTCACAGCTTCTGCCATCTTTATTGCACACTGTGATATAAACAGTAAGGTTTCAGGTTGACAGTCATTTTACAGCTAAAGCTGGTTATTTAAAAAATTATTTTAAAGCACAGGGCCCACTGTTTGGAGAGTCCAGGCAATGACCAGTCCATCTGCTTCAACAACCAGGCCACTCAGAAGCTTCATTCAAGGGCAAAACATCAGAAAAGAGGAGAGATAGATATAAAAGGCAAAAAAGACAGATGACTACTGTCCAAGGTGAGTGTCTCTATGGACACGCATGTTTCCAGTTCAGTGACCTGAGCTGAAACCAGGGCATGCGCTGTCCTGAAGAGCTTGTACAAAGCCATCTGCTCCAGTGAGCAAAGGGACACCCTGCCCTTGTCTAAGTGTATGGGGAAATCTTGTCAACTTCTCCACCACCTGGAACTTCTGCAGTGTGGAGGTTGATCATAGGCCTATGTTCCCACCCTGAAAGGAGTGAAAATGTATTACTGGAACACTTCACAACTGACCTAACACTAGATATACTTCAAAGTGCATTTTAAATCTCCTTATTCCTTTATTTTGGTTGATGGTTGGTTGGTTGGCTGGTTGGTTGGTCAATTGGTCAATTAAACTCATCTTCCTTTCCATCCTTTTAACCAGATGTCAAGGCCTTCCATGGGAAAAAGCCACAAGAATAGGTGATTCCTCAAAGAACAGTATATCAGGATTTATTATTTCAGACATAAAGCAATGTTGAGTAATAAGATGTAATGTTTTGTTTGTTACTCAGAATAAACTGCATTTGGCATCTTTTCTCAGAAAAAAAAAAAAAAAACAGTCCTCCCTGAGCCCTGCATGACGGAAGGCGGGGTGGGGGTGGGGTGGGTAGGCCTCTTTCCCTGCACACCCAGAACACTGCACTTCCAAGACATTAGTTGAATACACCTCACAAAGTGACCAGGAAAGAAGAAAAACTGTCATGGGATGTTTGCTATTTATTGTACATTTTAAGGTACATTTCACTTCTTGTAGCTTCATTTTTCAAATATTATTCACACACACAAACACGCATTATTTAACAACACAAATAATGTGTACCTCCAATTACCTCTGACTAGTGTGCACAATCTGAAGAACAAAGTCTCTCATGCACAAGCAATTCATTTCTAACATGCAGATGGAGAATCTCAGGACGAGGGGCATTAAAAGACTTGCCCCAAGATGAACAGGTAGTTCCAACACTCAGGCTAAACTTCACCAAAATGTTTGAACTTGCAAGTAAAGGAAGGAAGAAAAGATACAAAAAGAGAAGGGAAGATAAAGGAGAGGAGAAGACAAAGGGACAAGAATGCTGCTTCTTGGTGCCTTACAGACTTTTCCCATCCCTATTCCCCTTTTTGCTGCATAAGCCACTGAGAACATAAGCAGGGCCAGGGCCTGGGGGCAGACCATTCATAGAAGAGTTCACTGATACCCTCTTTTCCCCACATGGCCTTCCATTCTGCCAGTGTTCTTCCTACCAAACCTTTCTTCTCTTTCTTGCACACTCTCTCTCCAACTCTCTCAAATATTTCTGCTTGCACACACTCACCTCTTTCCTCTCCTCATATTTACTTCCCTTCACACCCAATTTCCAAAATTAGTTGCTTTTTCTAAACCAAGCACTGACCTAGAGTAATCCTCAGAATTGCCAATTCCTCTGTAGACTTTCTCCTCCTTCACACCCCAAGTTTCCCCACCACGCCCCCATGATAAGGAATCCGAAGTCTTTGTGGACTGGGAGTCACCTACTTCCCTCCCAAGATCGTACATGTGCTCAAGCCGGGCCCCACCATCACTCAGCACAGATGCCTCCCAGACAAGTATGGTAAACACACGCTGGGATCAAAGATGTTATTAATAATAATACCATTAAACAGGCCCTGGCAGGCTGGGGTTAATCTGGAAACACGCATGCTTATCACACATGAAGCCCATAATACACGGATGAGGGAGAGTTTTAATTCTCCAACTCGCTAGCACTCATTTATATTCCAAAGTCTCTACCTCTCGCCCGACAGAATCATTCAACACAATAGGATTTTCTCTGCTCAAACCCACCTTCACTTTAAAAGAACCAAAAAGGATGGGCTTAGCTCCTGTCGCTGGCATAAAGGCTTTCTCCCTTTGACAACTGGCCCAGGGATCTGTGGCTTCATCTCTTCATCTTTTTTTTTTTTTTCCTGTATGCACTTTCGCAAAATCCAGAGTCTTTATTGTAAGTGATATGAGATTCTATTGAATTCACATTGACCTAATGTTGAATGGCCTTGCAAGCTGAAATGATGGGATATTAATTTTTGACCAGTCTGGGTTAAAATGACCAGGCAACCCTGGAGAAGTAGCCCAGAGGCTGATCTGTGTTACCTTGGGTTTAACTTCAGTAGAAGCTGCTTCTATGTGGCAATAAGGGCTGTGACAGGAGCTTGGCTCAACAGTGACCACAACTAGAAGCAACTGCCCTTAGCTCTCCTGCCAGCCAGGAGCAACAGGAAGATATGTGTGTGTGTGACCTCAGCAGGAGGCAAAAAGTGACGCCAGCCAGTCAAACAACTAGAGCTGAACACAGAGACGGCTCCATGCCCTCTGCTAACTAAATCCTAACCTGGAACCTCCCTGAACTCAGGCAGGAACAGCATCCTCAAAGGGCCCATCTGGTTTCTTGTCAAAGTCATCACTTGTGGGAAAAAAAAAAAAAAAGTCTGTCTAGGTTGTTCCTACACCAACCCCAGGTTACCCAGAAATATTCCCTGCCTTACTCTGCTGTTTCCCAATCTTGAATTTGCAAAACTGCAAGGTGGCTTCCCTCATCTCACGCATACTGAAAGTTTTTAGATAAAATTCTCAAGCCAAAACTCATTCCATTTCTCATCAATTTTGAAGGTTTTCTGCACTACATTTAGGATAAAATGGAAAGTAAATTGTGTTAAGATTAAACAAAGGATTACTAAGAGCATGCCCTTCAAAATAGTGATACTATTAATATATTGGATATAGGATAAAAATATTGAGGCTACCTGATTTACTGGGGACCTGCTTAGCTTTAAAGAAGCAGTAGACCAGGGCTTTTAAAGTAACTATTCTGATTTGTATGAAAAAAAAGAAATGTTGCTGCATCAAACCACATTTTCTCACCAAGTCCAATCCAGCCATTCTCTTCCAGATGTGACCTCAGACCTTCAAGGACTTACACCATTGCTTTCTGTATTCCTTCTCCAAACATGCCTTACATGAATGCAATCTAGAAATAGATTCACTCCCCAGGGGCAGCCATTGCCTGTGCGAAACAGTGGCCATTTCGGGAGATGAAATAAAATTTCAGCTGCTGTGTTCCTAGGCATGCCAAGTTTTTCATTCATTCATTTGTTCAACTAATAGGTAAGGAGCCTCTATTCTCTACCAGGTCTGTTGGTAGGTGACTGGGATACAGAGGGAAACAAGAGCAATCTGTCTCTCCTCCTGTGAAGCTGATATTCATACAAAAGTGAATAAAAATAATTGCAGATTAGGAAAAGTGACATGAAACGACAAGGAAAATCAAGAATAGCTTCTACCAGGTAGGAATGATTCTGGACTCAGGGAAGGCCTCTCCAAGGAGGTAACATTTAAGTTGAGACTAAAAGGATAAGAAAAAAACTCACAATGCTAAAATTGGGAGCATTCACTTCCACTTACATTCAAGGAGAGGAAAGAGCAAATGCCAAAGCCCTGAGGTTGGAAAGAACTTGGTGTGGTCAGACATTAAAAAACATTTGACTTGTTGCCTGGTGCATAGTCATCACAAGACAGAGTGATACAGGGTGAGATTGTGTCCATTAACCTATTATGAGTGTAACCAATTCCCTGCCTGCTCCCCCTTTAGAAGGAAATATGTCAGAATGCAGGTAAGGAAGAGGAATAGGAAAGAAAGGAATACACAGAGATAGCCTTGAATCTGCTCTAATTCATAAGTAAAAGCAATCACAAACTTTGAGCCTTTACCTAATATGAGTAATAAAGTGTTAGTGGCATCCCTTAGCCCTGAACATACCACACCATCATCTTGGGACCGTGTGTGAAAAAGGTGAGGCTTAGAGCGCAAGTCTGGAGTCCTGCAAGTCCATCTTCTAATCCTGCTCCACGACGCCTAACCTCGGTGAGATTCAGTCTCTCGCTGACACATGGCAAGATCTACTAATGGAACTGATCTAAGAAGGCATGTCTTCACCAAATGATACGTAGTAGTAATCCTCTGGATATTTATATAAAAGCCATTAACTAATTGATACTTCATCAAATAAATAACTTCTTAATCCATCCAGCCCACTTGCCCAGCAAACACAAAAACGAATGATCTATGGCAATGCTCTCCAACAGAAAACAATGCAAACCACAAATGTGAGCCACCCCTGTAATTATACATTTTCTAGTAGCCAAATTAGAAAAAACATTAATAGAGAAATTAGTTTTAATAAAATGTTTAAATCAATATATCCAAAACATTATCCTTTCAACATGTAATCAATATTTTTTTAAATACTGAAATATTTTACATTCCCTGTTTGTACTGTATACTGTTTTTGAAATTGAGTATGTATTCCATACCTATAGCAAATCTCAATTCAAACTGGCCACATTTCAAGTGCTTAAAAGCCACATGTTGCTAGGGGCTACTGTATTGGATGGCACAGCTCTATAGAGGTAATTAGATTTTTAGACATTGGACTCCGTGAGATATCTTTAATATAATTCCAAGATTAATGAAAGTTAAGAAAAAACAAGGCAATAAAGATAAAGCCAATCCCCTGCTTCAGAAGGCCTATTCTGGCTGCTAAGAGTGGAGGAAACTTTCAACTCCCCCATCTCCCTGAACTTTCTGTGGAACATCTATTTATTCCTTCATTCAACCAGCATTCATTGAGCACCTCCTACTGTCCAGGTAGCCGGTGCTAGGGGTTTAGACATGAGCAAACATAATTCCTGCCCATGAGATGTTCAATGTTTGGATGAGAATCTTCCAATCCAATGGGTAGTCAGCAGAACCTCAGGATTTCTCCCTCCCCAGCTAGAATTTGGGAGAAATGAATTCTGGTTTTGCCTCCTCTGTTAACAAACTATCCCTGAGAAAGCATTTTCCCCATCCAGGTCTCTGCTTCCATATCTGTAATATCAGAATAATGACAAAGGGTCCTTTCAGTCAGACACTGTAGCTTCAGCCCAAATCTCATTACCCTGTGGCTTTTCCCAATCATGTGCAGGAACACGGAAGAGCAAGCTGAAGAGACCCATCCCCCCTCACCCAGGAGAAAATGCAACTTCACTGGCTTCTGCAACTTATCACTCCTGGCCTTTTGTGGTTGTAAGAATGGTATAGCTTTGTTTTGCTTTGCTTTGTTTTAATTACATTCAAAATTAGCAAAACAATTTCCATGATCCACCTAGAAGAATAATTGGCTCATTTGGTACAGCTGACTGTGTGGTGAGAGCCCCCGCTGTCATCACACCAGAGCCTCACACACATTCCGCTCCCAGGTAGATGATGTCTAAGAAACCCAGAGAGCTCATCCAGCCCATCATTAACCTCATTTTGAGACAACCCCAGAGGCAGTCCTTTTGCCACCGGCACAGCCAGCTGTCAATTGTGTCAAGCCAGTAACATATTAGTTAGCAGGGGAGCAATCCAAAGAGGTAGCCATAGATTCAAATGCCTAAAAGATATTCTGGAATGTGGTAATTATGTCCTGCAGCTGCCAAGGGGGTCCTCTGTGAGTTCACAGATTGTAGTTGTACCATGGAAAGAAAAGGATGGATAATAGCATCCAGGCTGTTAATAACAAACAACAGGTCTTGGTTCTAACTCACCACCAAGACAGTCCTCAAAACTCAAGTCATGACTCATCTTCAAGTTCATACCGCTGTTCCCAGGAGACTCCGATTCCATGAACGTGGGTGTTATGTATTCGTGTCCCTAAAGGAGGTATAGGGAAAAGTGGGTAAAGTTAAAAGCAAATGAAAGGAGAGTTTTAAAAATAATAATCTATCCCAGGTTTTCTTAAGCATTCTGTGGCTCGATTTTTACAAGAAAGATGCACTAACTTCCGTGTTTTTTTAAATGGGCAATTTTTCATCCTTTAAACCAAAATAGATTTTGCTTAGTTTGTTTTTAGTAAACTGTAATAACAGGATATCAAATGACCCAAAATTTCAAGTTAGTGGGATTACTGGACATGAGTGTAACCAAGGCCTCTAGGATATCCAAATATTCGGGTAAGGCCAACAGCTTTCTCCTTTCAAGAAACTTCAGCCGCATCGTTCACTGAAACTCACATACATAGGCAATCTCCATTTCTGTGCTTTAATTTTATGATTAAATTAAGGAGCTTGCAATAGGGAAATTATGCTGGATGAAGTGCCCAGTACAGAGCTCATCTTTCAGAGCTGCATGCAATAACTTGTTGTTAGGCTCTGCAGGTTATACTCTCCTCCCCACCCCAAAAAGACTTAGGTCTGAGGTATAGAAGTACATCCTGAACCCTTAGCAGTCATTGCTGATTGACTGCGGTAATGCCCTCACTGAGCAGACTCAGCCTCAGAATCATTCTTAACCCAGAGCCCTAGGCATCACCTACCTACTGATCAGAGTTGACATGCATTCTGGACTAAAATCTCCCATAAATTATAAATTGACCATATGCATAAATTTCCTATGGCTGCTGTAGCAAATTACCATGATCTTTGTGGCTTAAAACAACAGAAATTTGTTATCTCTCAGTTCTGGAGGTGAGAAATCTAAAATGGATCAAGCCTGCATTCCATCTGGAGGCATTAGGAAAGCAATTGCTTGTTTGACTGCACCTTCTAGAGGCTATCTGCATTCCTTGGCTTGTGGCCTCTTCCTTCTCTTCAAAGCAGGGTGAAAAATAACATCATTACTTCTCTCTGATTTCTGCTTTTATCCTTGCATCTTCTCTCTCTGACTGATCTTACTGCCTTTCTTTCACAAGGACCTTGACAATTATGTTGGGCTTATTCTGATCATCCAGCATAATCTCCCTATTGCAAGATTCTTAATTTAATCATGTCTGTAGTCTTTCTTGCCTTGTAAGATAATATATTCACAGGTTCCAGGGATTAGGACGTGAACATCTTTGGAGGGACATAATTCAGCCTGCCACACCACTTCTTATAGAAAATCCCCTTGCAGAACTACAAAAGAGGTCTATTGGTAAGATTTATCTATAGCATCTGAGTACATAGCAACATGAGCTGAGAGACTGATTCACTACAATTATTTATGTACAATAGTTACTCTTTGACCAAAATCAGAGTCGAAATATAGCTCTGGACCGATCCACCAAATATATCATTAAAAAGCCAAAATATTTTTTTACTTTCAAGATATTAAGTTTGACATCATTTGCCCTTTCTCTGTTACATTAGTACGTCTTATATTAGTATAATTACTCTATTAATGTACAGCATTTTAAAAGTAAATTGTAACTGAACTATTACTGAATGTCTTGTCTTTTAGGGCTTCAGTAACTACATGACAATTTTCCAGGACCTAAGGCAAAAGGAATGCAGCCTTTACTGTGCCCCTCTCTTGTTTAGGTTTTTATTAAGAGTCCCATTTTTATTACATGTAATGGAGGTCAGCTTCATTACTGCCAATCTGCAAGCTGCTACAGTCACTCTGGGAGACATTAGCCTGTCACCACTGAACCAGCTGGGTCACAGAATTCTGCAGTAGGTCTCTCACTTTTTAGCTTTAAGAACAAAAAAAATTAACCACAGAGACCATAGCATTACTTGACTTTCAACACCACCTGCAGGACAGTGGCAGTGATAAATTGGCATCATCCAATGCCTGCAGAGGTACAATACCATGACCAGAGGCGGCATCCATTTGGCAGACCCTCTAAAACTTTCCACAGACACACCTACCACTAAACTTAATGCTGAGTTAAAATGCCCTCTAAGAAGGTGCTTATTGAGCAAAACTATTATCATATGAAGAAACTTGTCCAATATTACACTGTGAGAAAATGATGCTGTTTTGTTTAACATGTATGTAAATAATTAGAAAGAAAGGGAAGGAAGGAAGGAAGGAAGGAAGGAAGGAAGGAAGGAAGGAAGGAAGGAAGGAAGGAGGGAAGGAAATTAAAATATTGATGGTAGTTAACACAGGGATGTTGTATTACAATTACCTTTTAATTATTTTTTGCTTGTTTGCATTTTCTAAATTTTCTTCAATAAAAACATTACTTCTGTAAAATTTAAAAACTTTTTAAAAATAATAACAATAATTCACAGTACTCATCATGGCAACAAGCCTGACCAAGTCAAGTATGAGCCTTGAATAAATCAAAGACGCACCACTGTGGTTGAGTTTGTAGACGCTTAAGCAAATTTCTTAATTTTTCTGAGCCATGTATTAGGCATGCACTAAAAGCCAGATACTGTTCTTAGTGATGACAATACAGTGTTGAACAAGGTGAGCAAAGTCCCTTGTCAGGGATGAGGGAAGACAATAAAATACACTCTTAGGAAAATGTCAAATAGTTGTAAGTGTGGTGATAAAGATAAAATAAGTTTCCATGATAGGAAGTGAGCGTAGGACTTCTTTATGTTGGATGACCAGAGAAGACCTCTCTGCAGAGATAACACTAAGCTGATAACTGAATGATGAGAAGAATCTGGCCTTGGGGAGAGCAGGGAAGCACATTTCAGACAGAGGGAACAGCCAGAGCAAAAGTCCAATGGCAGGAGCAAGCCTGATGTGTTCATGGGCAGAAAAAGGCCAGTGTGGCCAGAGCTTTATGAGCAAAGAGTGAGTGGAACAGTATGAGGTCAGAGAGGGAAGCAGCAGCCAGGCCACAGAGGGCCCTTTAGACCATCATTAGGATGGAGAATTTATTCAAAATGTAATGGGAAACCATTGGTGAACCTGAACCATAAGAATGACATGAGCAGGCTTATAGTTTCAGAAGATCAGTCTAGCTGCTATGAGGAGACTGGACTAAAGAATGAAAGAGCACAGGAGGGAGTCTAGTTAGAGGCTACTGCAATAATGCCAGTGACAGGAGGCAGAAATGTGAACTAAGATGGTTTTAGTAGAGGTGGGGAGAAGCAGGTGGATATTGTGAAACAGAACTTAACAGGACTTCTGATGGATCAGATGACAGAGAGAGAAAGAAATGAATCAAGGGTCAGATGCAGTGATTCAGCAAGTATTGAAGAGCTCCTAATATGTGCTAGTTACTCTTATACTGCTGAGAAGCCAGTGAATGCTGGCATCATTTGCTGAAATGAGCAAGACTAGGATAGGGGCCATTTGGGGATAAAGGGACTCAAAAGTGCTGCAGGGACAGATGCTAGTTAAGGTTAAGATGCTGTATTAATTTAGGTAGTTCCAGTTGCTTTTACAATCTTATTGTATTAAGCTACTGGATTTTGTTTTGTCCTAACAAAAACAAAATCCAGTAGCTTAATACAATAAGATTTTATTTCTTACCCTGGTAAAATTCAAGTCAGTTATTCTTGATTAGTGGCAGCTCTCCTCCAAATGGCGATGCAGGGACCCAGGTTGTTCCCTTAGTGGGCAACTCTCCTCCAAATAGCAATTCAGGGACCCGGATTCCTTCCATGCGGTGGCCCCTCTATCTTCAACATTTGGCTTAAAAATCACTGAGGTCACATGCATCAGTTTACGAAAGACAAGGAATGTGGAAGACCTCTTGTGGGAGTTTCTGATGGACTACACCTAGAAGTGGTACACATACATCTGTTTTTGTGCCATGGCTAGAAATCTGTCACAAAGCCACATGTACTGGTATGCAAGGTTGAAATGTGCAGCCTAGGTATGCATTTAGGAAGAGGATTTGAGTTTGGAAGACCTCCCAACAGTGTCTCCTACAAATACCTATTAGTCATCCAATGGAGAAGTCAAGCCGCAGTTGAATACGCAAGGGAGTGGTCTGAACTAGAGATAAAAATTTCAGCACAGTTACAGCATAGATGATGAGATTATCTAGCTACAGTGCAGGGAGGGAGAAAGGAAGGCCGAATCATGCCATCATTCAGAGGTCAAGTAGAGGATAAGGAACCAGCAAAGTAAGCTAAGGCTGGGCTGCCAGTGAGGTCGGAGCAAAACCAGAAAGCAGCTGTGACAGAAAAGATAAGAAAAATTGTTTCAAGGAGGAGGGTGGTCAGCCATATCCAACACTGCTGAGAGGGCCAGTAAAACGAAGACAAAATACTGACCATTAGATCTGAAAACCCAAAGGTCATTGGTGACCTTGACAAGGACCGTTCAGTGGAAAAGCAGAATTGGGAGTCAAGTAGGAGAGAATGTGAGGTCAAGAAGCAGTGAGAGCATCTACAGACAACAATATCAAGACAATCTGCTGTGAAGATGAGCAGAGAAATGAGGCATAAACATAAATGGGATGTGAAATGAGTGAGCTTATGCCACGACAGAAACTATTAGAACACGTTTAGACACTCATGGGAATTATCCAGTGTAGAGGAAGCATAATACAGAAAAGAGAAAGCTGCAGCACAAAGTCCTTGAGAAAGGATGCAGACAGGACCTAGAACACAAGTGGATAGGTTGAATTTAAACAAGCACAGAACATGTTCCTAACAGGAGGGAAGAGGTAAGGTATCAGCATATTAACAGATACAGATAGCTTGGAGAATTTGGGTGGGGGGAAGTAGGGGTTAAGTAGTAAAGAAAAGCTCCTCAACTGGGAGTGAACCAGGAGGAGAAAGCATGAAAGATTTGACGAGAGGAGTGTTAAATAGTAACTTGAAGGGACAGAAAGAAATTCCTCTAGGGAAATGCAGTAGGAGTGCTGGTTGAATGAGAGTTCATTTAAGATTTTGGTCCTAACTTTAATGAGATCAGCTGGCCCAGTCATACATTTTCTCCAACAGGGCTGACCCAAGTGAAGACATGAAGGAGACAGGTGATGGTGTTAACCAGAGGTGGCTTTTCTCAGGGAGGACCACAGAGTCAGAAAGGAGCAAAGGAGTCAGGGGTGTAAGCAAGCCTGCAGGGGAGTGATTCTAATGATTAACCTGGGAATCCTACCTGGGAAAGGCAGAAGTGAGAACACAAAGACAGAAACAAACACTAGAGCTGGATACTGGATACTTTTCATTCCCTCCCCCATCACCGTTTTCTGCCTTGCACAGTATGGATCACTTAAGCAAGCTCCCTGGCCCTCTGGCTTCCCACTGGATGAGTGGAGAGAGGTAGAAGGATAACCTTGGGATATTTATTCCTGTTGCTCCACTGGGTTGCAGGATTGCTGTGGACCAACATTTTCACTCAACAGAAAGACTCAACTCCTATTAGCAGCATCCCCAAACAGCCTCCCTAGGCCCCACATCCACTCCCTTCCTGCCCTGTTCAATCTTAGGCTTATAACCAAGGGGCTCTACCATTAGTACTAGCCCCAGGCACACTGTGTTTGAGATTTTCTGCATCCTAAGCACACTTTGGTAGAGTCCTTTCACTGAACTTTTTGCAAATTATCCTAATTTGAGTGGGCTGTTTTCTGCTGGGAGCCTACTGATACAGCAGACGACAGTAATATGAACACCTACCTTGCAGGGTTGTTGTAAAGATTAGAGAAAATATACATAAGACATCTAACACCATGTCTAGCACATTATATACACTCAACTGATAGCAAGGTAGAGGGGGAAAATAGCAGCTGTTTTAACTGTTGTTAGTATAAACTGGTATGTTAAGATATAAGCAGGTCCTCTAGTTCATAACGAGTTATTACTAAACTAACAGTAAAGCACTTGGCTTCTGGTACTACCAAAGTACTCAGATCTATCAGGAGCCAGTCATGTCAATCAAAGCATGTACATGAACAAATAC
This sequence comes from Sapajus apella, assembly GCF_009761245.1. NCBI lineage: Eukaryota > Metazoa > Chordata > Mammalia > Primates > Cebidae > Sapajus > Sapajus apella. Next base: position 7,548,655 of record NW_022436966.1, read on the forward strand.
ATCCAAGAAAGAGAAAGGAGAAGGACTTCAGGAAAAAGATTTCAACAATGCAGTTGCCTTCCAGGGCGATCTCTGTAGAGAGGTTGGCCAAGCATGATAGTAAATATGAACCCATCTTGGGCAAATGAGGGGTGTCTCTGGAGAACCAGGGAAAAAAGATGCTCCACATTTTGGCCTCCCACATGCCTCCCTGCTCCTGAACTCTGCAGCTGTAATCTTCTTCCAGGGCCCAACAGTAGAACTATCACTTGGAACACTGGACCCAGGCCCCACAATAGAGATGAGTGTTTCAGAAATCTTCACAGTCTAGCATAGGTCATGGGATGTTGGCCAAAAGCTGATCTTACATAATGACAGCATCCCCAATTCAAAGCCAGTTTCTCATGAGGTTAATTAATGTTACATCAGAAAAAAAATGTTACAGAATTCAGATGCATTTTATTCATTCAGCTACATTTGTTGAGCCTTTGCTATGCACTAGAAGCTAGAAATATGGCGGCAAGCAAGATTCTGGCCTTTAAGTATCCCACAAATGCTCTCCTGTTTGTAGCACCAAATGGAGAAATGAAGGCAGAATGGCATCCCATTGAACTGAATTTGTAATTCTTGGCTCAACAACCAATAACTAGTCTTGGCTCTGCCACCACTAATGAGGATGAAATCCTAGAAAGTTTGTCACATTTCTGGAAGAGGTGGCACTGGGTTTTAGAAAGCAACTGGCATTGCATTTCAACAACCATAAAAACACTGCTTATCTTTGAGCTCGTAATTTGGCCCCTATAATTTGCCCCAGGAAAATACAAAAGAAGAAATGGAAAACAAGTGAAAAAGATTGTTGCTGTATTTCTATATGGTTAATGTGTATAAAACAGCCTGACTGTCCAACAATGGAATAATGATCGAGTATAATACAGCATAGACACATTATGGAATATTATGTAACCATTTCACATTTTCGTTTTGAAGACTGTTGTAGCCTGAAAAAGATCTAAGGCATGTAACTTTGAAACCAGAAAGCAAACTTCTGTCTATTTTAGGATTACAAAGCTGTACAGTTTTCTGTATATGAACTAAGACAAATAAAATAACAGTAACATTAAGACTTAGGAAAGTTGGGGTTTTCATTGTTGTTGTTGTTTTGAGACGGAGTCTCTGTCGCCCAGGCTAAGGAGCAGTGGCATGATCTTGGCTCACTGCAACTTCTGCCTCCCGTGTTCTCCTGCCTCAGCCTCTCAAATACCTGGGATTGCCAGTGCCTACCATAACACCTGGCTAATTTTTGTACTTTTAGTAGAGACAGGGTCTCGCCATGTTGGCAAGGCTGGTCTTGAATTTCTGTCCTCAAGTGTTCCACCAGCCTTCGCTTCCCAAAGTACTGGGATTACAGGCATGAGCCACTGTACCTGGCCAGAAAGTTGTATTTTTTATTTTTTAAATTTTTACTTCCATTTTTATTAAAATGAAAGTATTGTTATTATAAACTCTTTTAAATGCAGTATGGCTTACCATAGTTGCAATAGCCATAATAACAAAAAGACCAAAAAAAAAAAAAAAGGATAAAGACATAAAAGATTAACTTCTTATCTAAGCTCAAAATGTTAGTTGTAGGGACACAGCAAGCTGAAAATGATAGACACTGGAGACTCCAGAAGGCGGGAGGGTAGGAAGGGAGTGTTAAAAAGTTACCTATTGGGTACCATATTCACTATGTAGGTGATGGGTTCACTAGAAGCCCAAACCTCATCACTACACAACATGTCCATGTAATAAACCTGCACTTGTACCCCCAGAATCTAAAATTTAAAAATAAACAATATGTCTATCGTAGAGAAAGACAGAGAATGGCTTCTTTCCATTGACTTGTAAAAGGCAAGAAGCTTTGAACTCCTTCAGGTTTAAGATCAGCAAGCAGTGCAGTGTGACTATTAACAGGAGAGTAATCCAGAGTGTGCAAGTAAAGCAGCATGGGACACATGTGACCCTGAACCATGGGACAATCACACCGCACGTTGGGAATGTACCAGTCCTCTGTGTGGCACCTACAGTGGAACTCTGATAAACCAGGCCAGTGCCACAGAGCGTAGGATAAGACGCAGGGAAGGCTGAAACCTCGCTCTTCATTACAAAGAACAGTTGAGGAAAGAGGAGCTACTCAGCTGCAGCAGGCGTCACGTTTTTGCGATGCTCATCTCAGGGATAGAGGTGTCACTAAAGGCACTTTTTTCATCTAGTTAAAAAAAAATGGGGAAGGATACCTTTTAGTCAGAAAGCTTAATTTCCCCAACCAAAGTAATTATCTCTCTCTCCCTAAACTCTCTTGTGGCACATTTTCACCTCCATTAAAATTCAAAATGTCAAAAATTGAACTCCTCGCCTCCTTTGCTGTGGGCCTTACCTGTTTGCCATACTCCACCCTTCATCAAAGTACACCCACCAGTCCGTCTACCCAAGCCACTCACAGATCCTCAGATGCACATCACCCTCCTAGGCCTCCTGCTGTTTCCACTCTCCAGAATTTCCCTAGTGATGGCTCCTTCAACACTCTCTTGCCCTGGCCACACAAGGGGGCTTAGCCCTTCCTCCTCTGTGCTGCTACCGGGCCTGGTATGGGCCTCTACTGGGAAATATCACCTTATGGTGGGCAGGTTTGGTCGTTACCCACCTTCACCACTGACTGTAAGTTACCTGAAGGTAGGAGCCTGAAAGTAGATGCTTTGTCACTGCTAGTCAGTGAATTCATCTCCTTCGCCTTTGCAAAATCCCTTTTAACTATTTTCCTGACATACAGATGTCTCTAATTGCAGAATACCTTGGGTAAGTACTGGAAAAACACTGCCTTTGTTAAATAGGTACAAGATGGCCTCTTTCTCCTTCTTCATGCTCATTGAGAGAGAGTCTCTTCAATGGCACAGCCTCCAAAACCACCACAAATGTCTGTAAATCCCATCAGCTTAAAATGCAAAACATAGGTGAGTGCTTTAACTCATGCTACAAACTCTGCCATTGCTGGGTTGTTAGTTTAAAAAAAAGAAAAACCATTCCATCTGCCATAAATCTACATTCCCCCTAAATGAAATATAATACCCCCGCTTTCCTCTAGCAGTCAGATAATCATCTCCTTGTTTTACAGGAAATGATTTAGAAGAGAAAAGAATCAGTCTGACAGTCTCATAAGTTTCAGAGAGTGCTTGCCCTGACAGCCCCTTTCTTCTCATCCCTATATATGTACATGCATACACACACACACATTCTTGCACAGATGCACACAAGTACTTGTGCATGCTCACACATGCAATGAGATCTGGATCTCTGCCACATTATGCCAGAACTGGAATCAAGCTGTTAATAGTCTTAGACATAAGCATATTCTTCTATCTCTAAATTGCTTCCTGGCTATTTTTTGTCTGCTATTTCTCCAGCTTTCCATTGATAACTTGAGTCCAGGAAAATAAAGAGGACCCTCAATATTATGCAGCTTTTCAAACCTTGACAGTAGAAAACACTCACCTGGTTCATTTAGTATGGTGGGGGGGCTAGGGAGACTCACTATCTTACTCCATTTGACCCTCCCTTCAGTGTTTCCCCCGAGGCCACAGACACAGTTGTCCATCCACCTCCTGGCCAGCAGAGCACATCTCTAACAAGAAGCAGTCATTTCCTTAAACACTCCCACAAAATCCTCCTTCTGCCAATGCTTAGCAGTGTTCACCTTGAGACGGCAGGAGATGACACCGTGTAGGTGAAGGGAACATGACAGAGGCCACCATCACTCATCACTTCCCTGAGATGGAAAAGCCCTCAGGGTACCCAAGAGAATGAGAAACTTTTATTCTTTACCACTGATGTTTATTGATTTGTCCAGTTCATAGGGAGCATCCCTTAATGTTCTGCTTTCATGTTTCTGCTTTGTTGCATGGGTGCAGAAAAGAATATTGCAAATTGATCTGTCTTCCCGGCCTTTGTTGGGAATGGACTCCTATTACTTTGGTTTCTCAGGCCTGTCATCACATGCTCACATTCCAGGGCATATATAATCAGCCTGGCTAAACACTGAGAGCTGAGCTGATTAATTTCTAACATTCTTGCCTGAATCCATTGATGGCATGCCTGTTTGATGATCTCTGCAATAGATGGCCACTTCTGATTGTTTGACCTTTGCCCTTCACCCCGGGGCTGTCTATTCTAGTACCTGTTTAAGTTGACAGCATGTACATGGGGTCTACATCACATTTGAAGAAAACCGTAATGTCTTGGTGCTATGAAAGCTTAGAAAAAGGGCTTTTAAGGGGAACCCATTTCCATTACCAGTTGAACAGCATTTGAGAACCAATCATATATCCATTAAACAAAAATAAAATACATTATCCATAACCTATGATATTATGCTTGTACTTTAGAATCTACCAATTTATTCTGATTTAGCTTATGTGCTAATTATGATCAATGGATTTCCACAAGAATGTGAAATTATATCAGTTTTTAATTTCTCATTCCACCACTTCCCAGAATTCTGTTATTTTAATTACTTTATATGCCATTTACTTCTAATAGCTCAGAACAAAAGGGTCATCATCCCCATCATTAATATGCATTTATATATATAATTTTAGGCATGTAGGCCCATTTCTAATATAACCCTAATATTAGGTTAGGTAAATTTTATTTTTAGTTTTTATTATAGAGGAGGAGCCTCTTTAACAATTTTAGAGATGTACTTCATTTATCCTAAAATACCTTTGGTTATAAAATAGGTTGGGGTCTATTTATAGAGCTAAGTTCTCAAAAATGCACATAATTTACATCCTAACTCACTAAGAACCAAGTAGAGAGCTAATGCAGGTGCATTTGGCAGCCATTTTTTTAAGGTCACACCAACTCTTATTCACGCCATAGGAAAATGGAGGGTTATGAGAACACCAAGGTCAGCCAAGGACAAATCACATATGCATCTAGTTCAATGTGTCATATATGTGTCCTAGGCTAAGTGCACACTGAGCAGCAGACAGAAGTGAGGAGTGAGGAGAGCCTTAAGCAGTAAGGCTTGAAATTAAATGTATTACTAAAAGGAGGCACATAATTGTATCAAATTATGTCTCCCTTTGAAAATGACACAGAAAAGAACACATTAGGTTGGTAGAATCACAGAATTCAAGAGCCTTAAGGGACTATTGATATCTCACCGCTAACCCTGCATTTGTAAAAGAAGTGGGACACACTGGGAAGAATTGAAATGGGACCTGGTACCTACAGGTGCTGGGACAGTGTTCTTGTCATTTCACCTCATCTCAGGTTACTGGGGCCCCCACTCGCTTACCCCAGCTCTCTTCGAAATTTTTTCCCTGTTTCAACATGGAAATATTAAATACTGAAAACGTATCATTCTTCTTTCAACCTGATCTCGAGAGGTAACATCATGGGCTCATGGCTCAATTCCTGGGTCCTGAACACCTTCACAAAATAAATACATTTTCTTTTAGTTTGTGATCAACCTGATTAGTGAGATTGGCTAATTATTTTTAAAGGAATAATGACTCAAAGTAATAACGCTTAAACAGCTTAGTTGTTAGTTTTACTCTGTATCAAGTGAAATTTTCATATAAGCTTAACATTATGTGAGTATAAAGATACCAAACTCAAACATATCTTTTTGTATCATTTAGACTTTAGTTTGTATAAGCTTTAAAGGAGTAGTATCTTTAAAAACAAATGTGCATGTATAATACATGTTTGTGGGAATTTCCAATATTATTTTTACTTTATGAAATATTTTAAACACACAGGAAAATGTAGAGAACAATGGCACAGTTCTCACTCCCTCCCCACAGCTTGAATAAACACTTATACTCTGCCATATTTGTTGCAGAATTGTTCATTTTATTTCAAGGAAATAAAACATTATAGATGTATTTCAAACTACCTGTGTACCCATATCCACACATTCCTTTCCTGCCCTCCTAAAAGAAAACAAGTATCTTGAATTTGGTACTTATCATTCTCATAAATTATTTCTTACTTTTACTGCTTATGTATGTATCCATAATATATAGTATTTTTCAGATGTTTTAAGTATATATATAAAAATGTATGAAAACTATGTCTTTATCTTGGTTTTTCTCATTGTTGGTTTTTTGTTTTTTCGTATTTTTCCAGATACAGGGTCTCACTCTGTTTTCCAGGCTGGAGTGCACGGGTGTGATCGTGGTTCACTTCAGCCTCTGGCCTCAAGTGATCTTCCCACTTCAGCTTCCCAAGTAGCTGGAACTACAAGTGGATGCCACCATGTGCAGGTAAGTTTTTTATTTTCTGTAGAAATTGGGTCCCACTATTGCTCAGACTGGTCTCAGATTCCTAGACTCAAGTGATCTTCTCACCTTGGCCACCCAAAGTGCTGGGATTACAAGAATGAATCACCAACCCCAGCTTAATTTACTTTTTAAAAAATTCTATCTTTAAGTTTTGAGATCTTTTCATGAGATAAATGTAGTGCTACCTCACTTTAGTGAAGAATTCTGTATTTTATTTCATGAATACACAACAATTTATCTGATCCCCTCTTGGTGGGCATTTAAGTTGCTTCAAGTTCTTTGCTGTTACACGCAAAACTTTCATAAGTATTCTTACACATATCCCTATGCATATTTACAAGAAATTCTCTATAGCACATTCTTAGCAATGAAGAAATTGTCTATAGCACATACTTAGCAATGGAAGCTCTGAATTGTAAGGTATATGTATTTTCAGATTTACTAAACATCACCAAATTAACCTCTAAATTAGTGGCATGCACTTTTTTGTGGTGACACATGCCTTCTATTTATAAGTTATGGGGTACATGTGCAGAACATACATGTTTGTTACATAGGTATACACGTGCCATGGTGGTTTGCTGCATCTATAACCCCGTCATCTACATTAGGTATTTCTCCTATTGCTATCCCTCCCCTAGCCACCCATTCCCTGACAGGTCACAGTGTATGATGTGCCCTTCCTGTGTCCATCTGTTCTCATTGTTCAACTCCCACTTATGAGTGAGAACATGCACTGTTTGGTTTTCCGTTTGGTGTCAGTTTGCTGAGAATGATGGTTTCCAGTTTCATCTACGTCCCTGCAAAGGACATGAACTCATCCTTTTTTAATGGCTGTATAGTATTCCATGGTGTATATGTGACACATTTTTTTTATCCAGTTTATCATTGATGGGCATGGTTGGTTCCAAGTCTTAGCTATTGTGAACAGTGCCACAGTAAACATATGTGTGCTTAACAGAATGATTTATAATCCTTTGGATATATACCCAATAATGGGATTGCTGGGTCAAATTGTATTTCTAGTTCTAGATCCTTGAGGAATTGCCAGACTGTCTGCCACAGTGGTTGAACTAATTTACACTCCCACCAACAGTGTAAAAGCATTCCTATTTCTCCACATCCTATCCAGCATCTGTCTCCTGATTTTTTAATGATCACCATTCTAACTGGCATGAGATGGTATCTCAATGTGGTTGTGATTTGCATTTCTCTAATGACCAGTGATGATGAGCTTTTTCTCAGGCTTGTTGGCTACATAAGTGTCTTCTTTTGAAAACTGTCTGTTCATATCCTTCACCCACTTTTTGATGGGGTTGTTTTTTCTTGTAAATTTGTTGAAGTTCTTTGTAGATTCTGGATATTGGCCCTTTGTCAGATGGGTAGATTGCAAAAATTTTTTCCCATTCTATTGGTTGCCAGTTCACTCTAATGATAGTTTCTTTTGCTGTGCAGAAACTTAAAAGTTTAATTAGATCCTATTTGTCAATTTTGGCTTTTGTTGCCATTGCTTTTGGTGTTTTAGTCCTGAAGTCCTTGCCCATGCCTATATCCTGAATGGTATTGCCTAGGTTTTCTTCTAGGGTTTTTATGGTGTTCGATCTCATGTTTAAATCTTTAATCCATCTGGAGTTAATTTTTGTATAACATGTAAGGAAGGGATCCAGTTTCAGCTTTCTGCATATGGCTAGCCAGTTTTCCCAACACCATTTATCAAATAGGGAATCCTTTCCCCATTGCTTATTTTTGTCAGGTTTGTCAAAGATCAGATTGTTGCAGATGTGTGGTGTTGCCTCTGAGGCCTCTGTTCTGTTCCATTGGTCTATATCTCTGTTTTTGTACCAGTACCATACTGTTGTGATTACTGTAGCCTTGTAGTATAGTTTGAAGTCAGGTAGTGTGATGCCTCCAGCTTTTTTTTTTTTTTTTTTTTTCCTTAGGATTGTCTTGGCTATGCAGGCTCTTTTTTGGTTCCATATGAAGTTTAAGGTGTTTTTTTCCAATTCTGTGAAGAAAGTCAATGGTAGCTTGATGGAGTTGGCACTGAATCTATAAATTACTTTGGGCAGTATGGCCATTTTCCCAGTATTGATTCTTCCTAACCATGAGCATGGAATGTTTTTGCATCTGTTTGTGTCCTCTCTTATTTCCTTGGGTGGTGGTTTGTAGTTCTCCTTGAAGAGGTCCTTCACATCCCTTGTAAGCTGTAATCCTGGGTATTTTATTCTCTTTGTAGCAGTTGTGAATGGGAGTTCACTCATGATTTGGCTGTTTGTCTGTATTGGTGTATAAGAATGCTTGTGATTTCTGCACATTGATTTTGTATCCTGAGACTTTGCTGAAGTTGCTTAACAGCTTAAGGCGATTTTGGGCTGAGACAAAAAGGTCTTCTAAATATACAGTCATGTCGTCTGCAAATAGAGACAATCTGACTTCCTGTTTTCCTAATTGAAAACCCTTTATTTCTTTTTCTCCTGATTGCCCTGGCCAGAGCTTCCAATACAATGTTGAATAGGAATGGTGAGAGAGGGCATCCTTGCCTTGTGCCAGTTTTCAAAGGGAATGCTTCCAGTTTTTGCCATTCAGTATGATATTGGCTGTGGGTCTGTCATAAATAGCTCTTATTATTTTGAGATACATTCCATGGATACCTAGTTTATTGAGAGTTTTTAGCATAAAATATTGTTGAATTTTGTCAAAGGCCTTCTCTGCATCTATTGAGATAATCATGTGGTTTTTGTCTTTGGTTCTTTTTATGTGATGGATTACACTTATAGATTTGTGTATGTTGAACCAGCCTTGCATCTCAGGGATGAAGCTGACTTGATCATGATGTATAAGCTTTTCGATGTGCTGTTGGATCTGGTTTGCCAGTATTTTATTTATTGAGGACTTTCACATCAATGTTCATCATGGATATTGGCCTGAAGTTTTCTCTTTTTTGTTGACTCTCTGCCAGGTTTTGGTATCAGGATGATGTTGGTCTCATAAAATGAGTTAGGGAGGATTCCCTCATTTTGTATTGCTTGGAATAGTTTCAGCAGTGACATCCATCTTGAAAATTTATACTCAAACCAACAGTGTGTGAGATTTCATATGGTCCCACACCTTTGCAATGTCAGACTTCTAGAATTTTTTCACCTGGTGGGTGTAAATTTACACCTTACCATTGTTTTAGTTTGTATTTGTGTAATTACTAGGGACATTGGGCATCTTTTCATATGTTTGTTAGCCATATAGAATTCCTCTATTATTACTTCATACTTATTACTACTTTTCTATTGGACTGTTAGAAGTAATTTTTATATATACTGGATAATATTAGTAATAATGGCTAAGATTTTGTAGGTGTTCACTAAATGCAAGACACTACCCTCCCAACTTCATACACATTAACTGATCTAATCATCACAACAACCCTACATCAGTCAAGATTGTTATCCACGTTTTTAAAAATGAAAAATATTGAGGTTAAGAGAGGTTAAATAACATGTCTAAGGTCACACACAGTTAATAAGTAACAGAGCCAAGACTCAGACCCAGGAATCCAGATCCAGAGTATCATAGTCTTCCGCCTCTGTTTGTTTCAAAGGATGCAAATTCTTCACCAGCTTTATGCATTGCAAATATATTCTTTCAGTATGCAACTTACCTTATCAATATATTTACTGGATATGTCTTTATTTAGAAGTATTCACCTATGCAGGAGGCTGAGGCCAAGGAATTGCTTGAACCCACGAGGTGGAGGTTGCAGTGAGCCGAGATTGCGCCACTGCACTCCAGCCTGGTAACAGAGCAAGACTCCGTCACACACACACACACACACACACACACACACACACACACACACACACACAAAAGAAGAAGAAGTATTCACACATATTATATGTGTATTTAATTAAGTACTTACTTATGATATGTGCTTTCTGTCCAGTTTAAGTGACACTTCCAAGCCTCAAGCCAAAAGGATATTATCAGATATTTTCTTTTAAAATTTTTTACAGATTTGCCTTTCACATTTTTTAATATATAAGATATTTAATTTTCCTTTTTACAATATGGATAACCATTTGCCTTTGCATCATTATCTGAATATTTTTCCCCAGTGATTTCAAATACCATGTCTATTAAATATCGAATAACTGTATATATGAATCTGTTCTGATTTCCTCATTCTATTCCACTGGTCTGTTTGTTCTTGATAGACAACAGGCTATGTCTTCCCACTTTATTCTTTTTAAATTGTCTTTGCCAGTTGTAAGCTTTCACTATTCCTTATAAATTTTAAAATAAGATTGTCAAGTTCCATACAAAATCCAGACAAAATTGTTATTGTACTAGCACTGAATTTATAGATTAGCTTGGAATAAAGTATGATCTCTATGATATTAAACCCTCTCATTCAGGAACATGGCATAATTCTACATTTATTCTCTTTTATGTCCTTAAATAATGTTTAGTAAAATTCTTCACAGAAGTCTTTTTTGTTGTTGTTGTTATATATGTTCCTAACTCATTTGTGCTGCTTTTGTAACTGGGAGCTTTCTCCTATTATATTTTGTGATTAATGATCACAAAACTACTGTTTAATGATCTCTGCAATAGATGGCCTCTTCTAATAGTTTGACTTTTGATTTTTTTCTCCAGAACTGTCTATCCTAGTACTTCTTTAGTTTTACATCACTTACATTGCTTCTGCATTACCTTTAAATGAAGCCATAATATCTTAGCTCTAAGATAAGGAAAGAACGGAATTTAGAAAAAGCACATATTATAAATAGAAAGCACATATCATACATAAGTACTTATTAATACATATATATGTATTGGACGTGTATATATGTACATGAGTGTGTGTGTGTGTATACTTCTGAAATTCCATTCTATTGATTTTCTGTATCTATCTGTGATTCAACAACTTTGCCTAACTCTAGTATTATTTCTAAAAATTATCTGCATATTGTCTTGAGTTTTTTAGGTAGGCAGTCATGTTGCCTGGAAATGAGCTAGTTTTACTTCTTCCCTTTCAGTTCTTTTATATTTTTTTTAATTTTCTTGCTTTGTTGCATTGGCTACAACTTCAGTACAATGAAGCCAGAGAGAGAGGATCTGCCTTCTTGTTAACTTTGATGAAGCTATTTCTAAAGTTTTTCTATCATATACTAGGTGTGCTGTGACTTTTATAAACATAGTATTTATGAGTTTAAGGAGGATCCCTCTTTTGCTAATTATCTTAGAATGCTTACATAATATTCTTACCATAAATGATTATTGAATTAACTGAATAATTTTTCTGTATCTATGGAGCAAATTAAATGCCTTGATCCTTTTATCTTAGAATATGTTACATTAATAGATTTTCTGATGAGTAACTCATTTTCATATCAAATATAAACCTTAGTCATAATCATCATTTTTCAAAGACTATTCAGTTCCATTTGGAGAAAATGCTTCTATACTTCTATTTTAAAATGCTCTACAATTCCATAATTATTTCCCTTATTATGCCCTTGTCCATTGCTGCTAACAATGAGTTCCAAATGCATTCAGTAGCATTCTTTCATTTATTATCCTTTGAAATCTGTGTGTAAGGTAAAGATCACCCAGTCCTTAAGTGCATGTTAATATTCACCTCTGGAACTATCTTTGCCTTGTACTTATTAAGAAGAAATACTCAAAATCTAGGAGAACAGGAGGAAGGATCCAAAAGAGAAAATGGATGAAAAGGGAGAGGAATAGAAAATTTCCTTCTAATTTTTTTTAGAGTAGACACATGACACCTATATAAATATTTTAGTAACAACAGGCACTTTGCTATGTTTTCTTAACCCCATAATGTATTCTTGATTTCATTAAGACCCAAACCCAATGCCTCATATTCAGCTCACTTTAACAAAATGTGTTTGGTGGAAAAAAATCCAGGTATTTCTTATAAAACTGGACCTCTTATCCCTACAGAAGGCTGTAGTCAAAATGCTACACGGTATTCCTGAGACATATGTCTAGCAATTTTTTTATCAAACTGCATTGTTGCGTTGTTGCCTTTTGGTTTTGCTTTATCTGGGCTAGTATTAATCTCAGCTGCATTTAGTCGTGTATGTATAAAAGTTATCTTCTGTTACCTGCAGGTCTCATTTTATTCACCAAAGTGGTATGTCACAACACACTGATGTCTCTCTATGAGAAAATTCCCAGTTGCTCAGAAAAGCAATAAAATGCATATCTTTGTTTTTTTAAAAAAGAAGATATACTCATAATCGTTATTGGTTTATTGGGGTGTATTATCACTTTTTAAACAAATTATTTACATGTATCTAGAAAATTATTAATTTGTCTAAGTCTATAATTCACTACCATAAAGTTATTCACAGTATTATTTAAACTTCTACTCTATGGTAACAATTCTTTTTATATTTATACTTTTTTTCTTTTTTTAGAGGTGACTTCGAAGAGGGTTATAGGTACCATTAAGCTTGAGTTCACCCTCCAAATAAATCATTTTATTTTGCTGATGATATTTATTTCCAATTTTATCAACTTAAGCTTTTATATTATTTATTTTATTTGTTTTAGAAAAACCTTTTAAAAACAGGATTTTTTTTTTTTTTTTGCTCTTTAAGAAGGACTTTGCTTCATGTATTTTAAGACTATATTGTTAGGCAATACAGATTTATGATTATTATGACTTCTTGGTAGATTGTTTCTTATATTATTAAGCAGTGTCTATTAGTGTATTCTAAAATTCACCTATTAGGGAATTCTGAAATACACTAATTATACCTATTAGTGTATTCTGAAATTCTACTTTGGCTATTATCAATGCTGCTATATAAGATTTCTTTTAGTTAGTATTTGCTTAATATATACTTTTTCCTATCTCTCTATTTTCAACATTTCTGTATGGCTTTTACTTTAAGTTTCTAACATCTGGATGTTGGTTTTGTTTCACTAGGTTTTTATTCCAAGCTCATCTGTTATTTTCTAACCAATTTCTAACTACTTCCCAAACACACAGACCTTAGCTTGCTCAACAGCCCACTGAAACACCCTCATATTTAACTACTGTGTTATTCTACTAGCTTGTTTTAAACACACATGTATAAACTGAGTATTTCATTTTAATCAACAGATAAGTAAATTTACCAGTATATTACATCAATGTTTCTTTCATCCTGTGTCTAAAACAATTTATCTTCCACCCTATGTCTTTCCTCTGGTCCACTCTGTTTTTGACTGTACTAAAGTACAATCGTGAAAAGGTCTCTGTGTATCAAATTTCCTGAGCCTTTGTTTATCTGAAAATGTCCATGTTTTGTTTTCACTTTGAGTGATATTTTAGCTGTATATAAAATTGTAGAAAGGCAGATATTTTCACCAAGCACTTTGGATATAATGTATATTCTGGCACCTAATTTTTCTGTTGAAAAATGTTCCTTTAGTTTGATAATAGTGCCTTTAAATTTAATAATTGTTTCATAGTTTCTAAGATCTTCTTCAAATCCTTGATGTTCTGCAGATTGAACTGGATGTGTCTAGATGTGGGTTTATATTTATTTATATAGCTTCATTCTCAGAGGACATTTTGATCTGAGAATTTTTGTCTTTATTCAATACTGAAAATTATTGGCTATTATCTATTCAAATATTGCTTCTCTACTATTCCTTTCATTCTCTTCTTTGCAAAGTCTTATTAGATATATTGACTAATATCTCCAGCCATTTTTTCATGTCTGTCTCTTCACTGCTTTGCATTATTTAGTCTTTTATTTTTAATTTTTGTAGGTATGTAGCAGGTGTATATATTTATGGGGTTTATGAGCTATTTTAACACAAGCATGCAATGTGAAATAAGTGCATGATAGAGAATGGGATATCTATCTCCGCAAGCATTTGTCCTTTGTGTTACAATCAATTATACTCTTTTAGTTATTTTTAAATGTATAATTAAGCTATTAATCACCCTGTTGTGCTATCAAATAGGTCTTATTTATTCTTTCTAAGTAATTTTTGCACTCATTAGCCATCCCCACTTCTTCCCCGCAGACCTCTGCTACCCTTCCCATCCTCTGGTAACCATCCTTCAATTCTCTATCTCCATGTGTTTGATTGTTTTGATTTTTAGATCCTGCAAATAAGAACATGCATTATTTGTCTTTCTGTGCCTGGCTTATTTCACTTAACATAATGATCTTCATTTCCATCCATGTTGTTGCAAATGACAGGACCTAATTCTTTTTTGTGGCTGAATAGTACTCCATTGTGTATATGTACCACATTTTCTTCATCCATTCACGTGTTAATGAACACTTAGGTTGCTTCCAAACCTTACCTATTGTGAACAGTACTGCAACAAACATGGCAGTGCAGATATCTCTTCCATATACTGATTTCCTTCCTTTGGGGTATATACCCAGCAGTGGGATTGCTGGATCATACCTACTTTTAGTTTTTTTAGGAACCTCCAAACTGTTCACCACAGTGGTTGTACTAATTTACATTCTCACCAACAATGTATAAGGGTTCCCTTTTCTCCACATCCTCACCAGCATTTGCTATTGCCTGTCTTTTGGATATAAGCCAATTTAACTGGGGTGAGACAATATCTCATTGTATTTTGATTTGCATTTCTCTGATGATTAATGATGTTGGGCACCTTTTCATATGCCTGTTTGCCATTTGTGCTTTATTTTAATACTAACTTTTTAATTTCTCTTCGCTACATTCTAGGTGACCAGCTCTGTGTTGACTTTCAGTGCACTAAGTATTCCGTCACCTGTCTTAGCTAGTTTATCTCAACTACTGAGTGTAATATGATGATATTTTTACTTTTAAGATTTCTAATTTTTGAATTGATTCTTTTTCATATTCAAATGGTTATGTTTCTGCCTATTCTTGTAAAATATCTTAAATTTTTATGGCTATCATTTCCCCCCTAATTAATGTAAGCTTTCCAAAAATATTTAAACAGTTCTTCCAGCTATAATGAAAAGTTAATTTTATTTGAATTAGTTAATTTTCTGATTGTTGGTTTTGTTGGCTATCTTCCTTAGCCTTTAGTTTCTTTGTGTGATATGAAATTTAGCATTTGAGGCTTATTTAAGCGAGAGAATTTTTGTGATTGCTTTGTCCTCATGCCACTTTTCTGACTTCACCCATCTCTGTGTTTTCCTGTATCTGGCCTCCTATAGCCACAGTCCAGAACCTTGTTTGATCAAAGCAGTTTGAGGTCCTCACCCCTCAATGATCACTGATCCCCCCAAATTACCCAAAGAGCCACTTGATTTAGCTCAGGATTTCACGGCTCTGTCTTAGACCCCAATCTTCCCTAAGTTTGCAGATCCTTTTAAGCTCTAGTCCTACCAGTAGCAAGTGGTATGTTTTTCCTATTTTTCTTTCACAACTAGGTGTTGGAGTAGAGAGACCCACAGCCTTGCCTTTGGCTTCAAGCAGTAAGCCTAGATCCAGTATCCCATACTTCCACTAAGGGTTTTTAGTCCAGGTTGGAGCCAAATTCCCAGCCAACACTATTTGCTTCTCAACCTGGGGTTTACCAGGCCTGTGTTTCATTTAGCTCTGCTCACCACCTTAAGTAGCTGCTCTATTACTTGTCTTGTTTCTGGGATTCACTATGTTTTTATAGTTTATATACAATTATTATGTGTATACATATAATTGTTATGAGGGTAGGTCAAAGCATAGACTTCCTCTGAAATCTTGGCCTGCGGACCTGCCTTCATGTTTACAACTTACCACAAAGTATACATCACAAGCACAGGCCTTTAACTGACTAATTCCAGTATTCCACATGGATACAGTACAGTATCTGTATCTGTACTGCAAGTGCCCAATAAAAGTGTGCTGAATATACAAATGAATACAAATCACTTTCCTAGAAAGACAGACATGCCTTCAGATACCATGTTTCAGATTTTTCAGTATACTACAAACTCTTCGGGACAAAAACTATGTCTAATCTATCACATTATCTAGTTTATTACCCTGCAAATGGTAAATAGGCCATAAATATTTCAAAGCGCCACACATTTCTCCTGTGGATTTTCCATATGGCAAAAGGTAGTGACACCCCAGGTATACGCAGTGTTGCTCTAAAGGATTAATATCACCATCTTCTTAGTTGTTTTATAACATGTTGGTTCTTCCTTATAAACTATTTTTTTAAATGAATGCTTCTTAAAGAAAAATGTTTCATCCAAGAGTAGAGATGATCAAGCTGAAGTGGAATATTTTCACTAGAATAATGTAAAAGTGGGAAGTCTAACTGTAATTAGTCAATAAATGAAATGAAAAACCTTTTCCTGCTATCTTACAACAAGATCAGGGACCAAATGTAGAGGAAATGCTAAGTGATCACAATTCCTCTAGCTGAAATAACATTTTTCATACCATAGACCAAAGGACAATGGGGACAAAGAAGTTGTCCTTGTTGATTAATTACTTTTGGAACCAGGCCCAGCATGAGGAAAGAGTAGAGTCTAGTGATAAAGCGACAGGTCTACTCTTTGTCCCCTCTGCCCTCCCCAGAAACAATTCACTGCTTTTCTGAGAGACAAATGCACTTAGGTGCTTTAAACCATGATATTCATAAAGAAGAGACATTTCCATATATTTTCCAAATGAATTCACACCCTTCCAATCAACATATTATTTATGGCTGTATGTATTGAGCACCTACTGTATAACAGGTGCACCCACTGTTTACTCCGGTGGTTACAGAAGAGTTAGAAAACCATCTCTTGAGAGGAGCAAGTTGTATTCAGACAAATCATGCCACATAAGTTGTATCTTAATAAGTGCTGCAGGCAAGTAAGGGAGGAGGAGGTCTGCAGGAGCAGAATGGATGCTGATGGCTTCAGGAAGAGGCTAGAGGTTCAAAAGACTTTGGTTAGCCTTCCTATGGGAGATACTTAACATCTGTGGCCTTAGCTGACTTACCTACTAAGTGAAGGATTTGGGTTAGATCGTATTTATAAGTTTCTTTCCAGTTGAAACATTTACTAGTTCTCTTCTTTCCAGTTCCTCTCAGTAGGACACCTGTAACCTAGTAAACAGCCTCCATGGTCTAGAAAATCCTTTAGAACAGAGTGAGAAACGTCAAAATCAGTTGCCATCAGACGTAGAGAAACCTCTCTCCTCCTTCAAAAAGATTCTAGGAGGGAAGGCTGAGAACACCCAGACCTCAGTGAAGAACTAAAAATAGGATTCCAGGGACCAAGGACAGAAAATAAGTAGCACAGAGCCACATAGAAGCATATTCTCAAATATGTAGAGGGATCACTTGCTTCAAATCCCTGGCCCTGATATGCCTTCTTGGAAGGTGCTCTCTGAAGAAAAATGGCATTTGAGATTGACAACTGATTAATATACAAGCTTGATTATATGCAAATCATCACTTTCTGTTGAGTTAATTGTGATCTGATGTAACATAACACATGTATTTAAAATAAATGTATATTTAATTGGCATGCATATTTATAAAATGAATATTTACATTTATATGTTTTTCTTTTTAATTGAGGGGTGAACTTCTTTCCCAAAGAAGTGAGGGGTTAAGGGACCCTATCATGAACTAAAACAGAAAAGAGCAACAAAGGAGTGAGAACTTGCCTTTGGTACATGCAGAGAAAATAATGAGCTAGTAATCAGAAAGCTGGATTCTAGACCTGGCCCTGTCCCATGCTGTATAACTTTCTAGAGCTCAACTTCTATATCCATGGAAGAAAAGATTGGACCATTTCTAAGCTACCTTCCAGCTCTACAATTCCATTATAATCTGGCAGAACAATTCTGACATACAATTTCTTCTCTCAAAATGATTGGACTCTAACCACTGACAGCCCCGAGTCTCTGCTAGTAATTAATGGACATAAAAATTGTACTCAGACGGTTCCAAAAGAGTTCTGGAGCCTGAGGTACCCCATCCAACCCCAAAACACTCAGAGAGCAGCCCGAGCATGTAAATACGCATCTGTGGAATAAGAAGGCATGGATAGTTCACCAGCAGAGGGCAGGGTGCTCAGAGACACACCCAGGACTGGTCCATTTTGAAGGAAAGAGAAAAGAAGGATTTATATAAGGCCTAAGGCCTTGTCCGAGAGTTACTAGCTAAGTGGATATGGTCTCTGATGAGTGGCTCTATGAAGAACAACATAAAAAAGAAAATACAATAGACAAATATATAATCTACATTTCCTTCTGCAGACAAAACTACATAGAAAAACATCAACGCCCCTTTCATCGTTAATGTAAGGAAAATAATTTTTTGCTCAATCTTTCACAAGTAAAGTGACTGGTAAAACAGTGTATGAGCCAACTGAATAGGACAATAGCACTCCCATAAAAGCTTTTATAGGAGACCAGGGCCAGAGGATTACTTGAGGCTAGGTACATGAGACCAGCCTGGGCAACATAGGCCCCATCTCTACAAAAAGTTTAGAATTAGCTGGGCATGGCAGCTACTGAAGAGGCTGTGGTGGGAGGATCACTTAAGCCCAGGAGTTCAAGTTGCAAGCCATGTATTAGCCAGGGTTCTCCAGAGTGACAGACTAATAGGATAGGTGTATACACAAAAGGGATTTTATTAAGGAATGGTGACTCACATGATCACAAGGTGATCTAGGTCCCACAGTAGGCCGTCTGCAAGCTGAGGAGCACAGAAGCCAGTCGGAGTCCCAAAATCTCAAAAGTAGGGAAACCGACAGTGCAGCCTTCAGTCTGTGGCCGTGGACCAAGAGTAGAACTTGGAGTACCACGTTCAAGGGCAGGAAGGATCCAGCATGGGAGAAAGATGTAGACCAGTAGGCTAAGCCAGTCTAGTCTTTCCACGTTCTTCTGCCTGCATTTATTCTGGCTGTGCTGGCAGGTAATTAGATTGTACCTACCCAGATGAAGGGTAGATCTGCCTTTCCCAGTCCACTGACTCAGCTGTTAATCTCCTTTGGCAATACCTTCACAGACACACCCAGGAACAATACTTTGTATCCTTCAATCCAATCAAGTCAACACCCAATATTAACCATTACAAGTTGTGGTCAGCTGACACAGCAAGATCTTGTCTAAAATAAAAAAAAATAAAAAATTTTAAAAAAAAGCTTCAGTGTGCTAAGTTTCTAAATATTTTTTGGCAACATGATGACGCGAAAAGAGCCTAATGACCTTGATGTGCCTCTCTATCCCACTCCAGGCTAGGCAGTAACTTTGTATAAGTTGCCTTTTTCATTCCTACCCTCTCATCCCTCCTTCAACTACTTCCTTTTTGAAAAACACAACTTAACCATCATTAAGCACATGTTCAAAAGACTGTCTCAGATTCAATGCTAGAATTATAAACATGAATAAGACACTGTGTCCAAGGAGATTATAATCTGACGAAGAGGAAATTAATCACACTGCAAAGAGAAAACAGCTGCTGTAGCAGTGTGGCTTGTGTTCAAGGGCAGAGGGGAGAAACAAGTTAACTTACCTGGAGAGGGGCCATTTAGAAATTTGGGTCTTGAAAAATTAGCAACTTTTCAATGAAGGTGCAGGTGAATATGTTGATATGGCACAAATCATCCTTATTTTAGTTGCCTTCTAGACCTCACCCTTCCACCTATGATGCTTCTACAACTAACTGGGTGCAGTAGACTTCCCTCTGCTTCTGGATGCATTGAGAAAACTAACCGCACTGGAGCCTCTAAACCAGCCCCTCTCTGCACACTATTGTCTGAAGGCATCTGATCCTTGACCCAGCCCTTTCCTTGCTGCTAAAATGCATCTGATTCATTAATTAAGAATAGAGGGGACTTTTTTCATGGCAAATGCCTACACACAATGAAAGTTGCATTTTAGCCACTAAAGCCAGGCCACAACCAGGCCACTATCCCTGTTCCATGGAAACTGGCTTACAGATCAAAAGAACTCTAGTGACAAATTCTGTTGATCTGTTGAAATCTACATGTTATTATTAATTGGCACGACCACCAGAAAACAACTGCACACAAGCTCGTACACACACGTACACACACACACACACACACACAGACAGCATTTTTACTGTATGCTTCTCCACATGCGTTTCATCTGGCTAACAGTGCCTTTTGCAAGCAGATGGGGGAGAAAGAGACTTTAAAAGACGGATTCCTATTGTTCCACCAAATAACTTAAAACTGATCGAAGCCTCAGAGGAGAGAAAAACAAAGCCAGCTCTCTGAGGCTTTCCGTCTACCCCTTCAGAAAATCATTGGCATCCCGGGCAATACTTAGGAAAGTATTAAAATTTGAGCAACAGTGGTTTACTTGTTTATATGCATCCCCATAGAATCCCCCACCACGTCTACAGAAGCTTCAAAGGCTCCACAGCGAGACCCATCAGGATGTGGGGAGAGGGAAAGACACAGCTCAAGCGTTTGGAGACCCAGCCCAGACATGCAGGCTCTCAGGCATCTGGTTATCCCAGCCTGACACCGCGCCCGCAATTTCAGACTGTTTAATTAATTCTGATAATACCACATCGCAGGTGCTGCAGGAAGTATGTTAATTTAAGATCACATCTTACCAATTCCCACAGGTTTCATTCGAACCTAATAAATGAAATAATCTCCACTGTGAACCCCTTGCTTACCTAATTAGGCATATGACGATAAAGCAGGCACACTTGGGGCACATCAGTACCACTGGTCACCTTCAAAAGCATAACCGTGACCTGCCCACGGGCTCCTTCCCCAGGCTTCTATCATACCCAGATCAAAGCCAAACAAATAAGCGAGCATGTTACCCTTTCCCTACTAGCAACTCTGTTTTTTGTACTCTCACGTAATTTCTTCCTTGTCTTTTTAAACGCACCTACAGTGCTAGATTCTATGAAACCTCACCCTGTTTAAACTGTAGTCGTGCTTTCATATTGTTTAATAATTACCATAAGATTCAGGTTATTTTTAACCAAAGGGTTATTTCTCACCATCAGATTTTTTCCACATTGATGAGGCATTCAAGGGGTCTAATTCTATCTGAACCAGTGTGATGGTGGCAAGATAAATACCATTATGCCTCCCCTGTCTCCCACCCACCCACCTTCAGAAGCTAGTCTTCTGTTGTGAGGTGAGTGTAACACTGCCAGGAATCCTCTTCCTCCTCCTCTACTTCTTTCCTCCACCCCTTTGCTCACTTCCTTCATGTCCATGTTCAAATGTTACCTGAGCAGCAAGGCTTTTCCTGAGAATCCAAGAAAAAGCACAGCTTCATCCCTGCATCAGCATCCTCGCCTCCCTACACAAAATGATGATTTGGCAGCCATAATGCCTTGCTGATTGGGATAGAGTGGTTATTAGCACTGGCTGATCACTGGATTCACCTGGGGAGTTTTGAAGTCAATGTCTAGGCCCCACCCACTGAGATCCTAATTCACTTGGTCTGCTTGGAGTAGGCTGCTAGCATGAGCATATTGTCTCCCCGAGATCAGAGGGGAGAACCTGGAATCTGTGAGTCAAACAGACTCAGTCAGGCCTGAGGGGTCATTTGATGGGGATGGTTTATTTTGAGCATTCACATAATCAGATGGGTCAATTATTTCCCCAATCATCACTCAGCCGAGGGAAAAGTTAATTTTATTTTAATTTTAAGTTCTGGGATACCTGTGCAGGTTACCTACGTAAACGTGTCCCATGGTGGTTTGCTGCACCTATCAACCCCTCACCTAGGTATTAAGCCCAGCATGCATTAGCTATTTATCCTGATGCTCTCCCTCCCCGACCCCCTGACAGGCCCTAGTGTATGTTGTTCCCCTCCCTGTGTCCAGGTGTTCTCATTGTAAAACTTTATTTTCACTTCACTTTGTTTTCCGTAGACCCAAATGTCAGAATTCCCTGGTAGGAAGAATGTATCTTAATTCCTGGCTCCAAGCCTGTCTTCCCAATGGCCACTAAACAGTAATGACATCTAGCCAATGAGTATTTCCCTTTGCCCCAATGTTACAATTTAACTAAAGAAACTGAGGCAAGATATAAAAAATAAGACCTTCAACCCTTAGATGTGTCGTAAAGGGGGTAAAATACAGAGAAGAAAAGTTATCCAATTTCTGGGTAAGTTTGGGCCTTCGAAGTGCCACCTTCTCTTAACTATTGGGTTCTTATTCTCTCCCCATTGGCCCAAACTCTGATTCTCCCCACTCCTTCCTCCAGCACAGCTGAAGTGAGACCAAGTCAGCCTTTGCTGGAGGCAGGGCTCCAGGTGCTTGTTTTTCTGCTGGAGAGAGGATTTTCAGATGGCCCAGTCAGCAGCATCCCTCTCTAAATGAGCCTTGACCTGACCTCAGTGTGGCTCCTTTTCCATACTGCTTGCAGGAGAACCACTACAAACTGCTGAGCCCAGTAGCTTCCCCCATTTTCCATTTTCTGAGCTTGGCTTTGAGCCAAAGTTGAACAAATCTCCGAACCTCAGAGGGGAAACCCAGAACACACAGCCAGATTTTTCTAACCCCTGCCTGAAGTCATCAAACCCCCAGCGTATGCCTGAACTCAGCCAATGCTGGTTCAGCCACCAGCCCCAGTCTTGCTAAAAAATTCATAAACCACAGAACAGCTGGGCCACAGTCTGCTTTTAGAGCAAAGCCTCCACTATCAGGTTTTCATCTGGGCACTACTGAAGAACTGAGTACTTATTTCTGACAGAGACTTGAAAGAGGAAATCTTACTGGCTGTCTACTCGGAGCCACACGACGACAGACTTGATGGGAATACCATGCATATTCCAATGAGGTAAAAAATATTATTTATTCCTAAAATGTCTTCAGAGACTCCATTAATAGAGAAATTCCAAGTGACAGATATAAACCAAAGAAATCCCCTCATATCTGCATACAATTGCATTAGAATAAATCAGGGGAAAGGATGCTTAAGATTAAGGCCCTCCCTAAAATCATGTTTCTTTCCTTTACATCACAAAAGATAAGTACTGGCTGCAGCAAGTGACAGAGGGAAAGAGATCTCCTGGAAAACATGTGGGACCAGTTAAACACTCCTTTTCCCCAGAGGGAGAGATTTCCTTAGGAGTTTGCCATATTTAGACAATTTCTATGGAGACTTATCCACCCAAGAATTTCCTCAGTCATGACAACCTTGGTAAATAATACTTTGCTATTATGCCATCAAGGTTCTAGGCATGGATGATCATTCTAAATAGGCATTTTAAAATTTATCCTTTCTTAAAAGACTATGTCTTAAGGAAGAAGATGGAGAAGCTAAATCTCTGAGAGCTTGTACCCAATCCAATGGGGAGCCCAAAACAAGATTCTCAGATTCAGGAAAACCATTTTTCTGATACGAGGGTTTGGTTTTGGATTTTTTTGTTGTTGCTGTTGTTTTACGAGGAAAGGTAATTTTCTTGTATTTCACCAAACACAACTCTCTGATAACTAGCATATCTATTATTATTCCACTGCACTGGTAGTGCAATAGTAATTACGGCTCATGATGGTGATCTTCAATCCCCACAAGACCCTTTTTAGTTCTAACAGTAAGATAATGTATTGTGCTTTTGATTGCACTGTTCTGAGTCTTTGAAAACAAACCTTTGAAAACAAAGCAATAATATACAAAGTCATTCTAAGTTAATTGTCTTAATTCCATTCTAAGTATATACTAAGTAATGTTCCCAACTCAACAAATATTGGATAGACGGAAGGAAGGAAGGAAGGAAGGAAGGAAGGAAGGAAGGAAGGAAGGAAGGAAGGAGGGAAGGAGGGAGGGAGGGAAGGAGGGAGGGAGGGAGTTTATTATTGCATGAAAATATACTACCTGCCATAGATAAACTGGCTCAGGGGAAAGCTGGTTAATTCAGGATCAGAAATTCTATTCTCCATTTTCATAATTCTAGTAACCCACAAAAATTCATTGCTTATTTTCTCAATCTACAGAAAGTCCCTAACAAACATAAAAGGTGAAACAAGCAGGGCATAAGCTTTCAATTAGACCAACACTAGTCTGTGTGCCATAGACAATGCTTTGCATTTGTGTCAGAACTTCATGTTTCAAATCACCTTCACAAACACTACCCTTGGTTCTTGCAACAACCCTGTGAGATAAATTTGACAGGTAAATCATTACTACTTTCCAATGAGGTAGCAGAAGCCAATAGAAATTAAATGCCTTGTTCCAGTCACATGGCTAGTTTGAGAAAGGATCAGAATTTGATCTAGGAATCTTTTCATCCCAGTGGACTTTTCCAGACTAAGCAAGTTCTTGTGTTAATTGGAGAGTATGTCTTCTGGCCAGGAATAGAACCAGTGGTTGAGCACAAGCTGAGGAGTCCAAAGAACCCTAGGCACACACAAAGCCAACCAATTTTCCGGAGTTAGGATATCATGATCTTGCTTATCCCTCTACACACCATTGTTCTTGCTCTTTTCCTTCTGGTCCTCTCTCCTCCTGTCAAATTTTTCCACAAGGTGATCCCAGTTACCCTAGTCCAAATATTTCTTCCTCTTTGAGCTCTTATAGTGATACTTCTGTGGCATTTGTTACATAGAACATTGTTACATCTCTCACAGAGATATCTCTAATTTCAGTTGACATCTTGAGTTGTCATCTTACTTCACTGTGGATATGCCTACAAGTGAACTGTACTTCCTCTAGGACAAGGAGGACATATAGAGGGCATCCACTGTTTCCAGCATATAACTGATGACTTCTGTCTTGATCAGCATCCAAGCCCCCTTGTTCTGATTATTGTGTGCTGTTGAGAATCACTCCTCTCCACTCTCAGTCCCTGTGACTTGGGGGTAGCCAAATCTTCATATGCCAGAAATGGGCTCATGATCCAACTCATGATCTTCCTATGCCAGAGACAGACACATGATCCAACCAAACAATAAGACTCAATTCTGAGATCTTCAATGGAAGTAGAAAAGAGAAGCCTGCTTTCTCCTGAGACTGCAAATGGGGATGAAGATTTAGCCCCAGGGATGCTAAAAGCCTCATTCAGGGCCCAGCTCTGAATCCAGTACAGCACAGAGAAAGAAGAACCAAGAGATGAGCAATTACAAGGTCTGGATGGGAACATTTGGGTGTCTGAATCCAGTCACATCTAATCCCTGGACTTACGGGGGTACATGAATCATGGATTTTCTTTTTTTTGTTTAAGTCGGTTAGAACTGGGTTTCAGTTAGGGCACCCTCATTTCTTTATAGGAAAATCATTGGAGGGCAACCTAATTTGGGGAGAGACTATGTGACTTTCTAAGAACTGAATATGAATAGCAAGCTTGTTGATCACAGATCAATAAACATAGGAAAGTTTGGGGGTTTGGAGGGTTTGGTTTTGTTTTGTTGTTTGTAGAGAGGAGGTCTTCCTATGCTGCCCAGGCTGTTCTTGAACTCCTGGGCCCACGCAATCCTCCCACCTCAGCCTCCCAAAACGCTGGGATAACAGGTGTGAGCCACCACACCCAGACAAGAAAATTCTTAAAATGCTTTAGTCACAGTTTACAGAAGATTCAGAAAATTTTCACTGTCCATAGCAAAGGAAATGAATAATAATTACATAAAATTATGTTAACACACCAGTCATGAAAATCATTATTACTGTTCATCAATTCTTAGATGCACATTATTCTCACATTTTTATAATCCCTAAAATCAGAATGTATCACATAATCAATAAGTTCTTAAAATCTGTGGGCTTGAACTAAAGTTGAATTCTTCCAGAAAGGATTTTGCATTTGTTTCTGCCAAAGTTACCTGAGCCCACTGGAAATTGATTTCTCTGCTTGAGAATTACTGGACCCCACCAATGCTGTAAATTCAGACTTTACACCTGTGTGACTACAGGTTGACAGGTTGAGTATCCCTTATCCAAAATGATTGGGACCAGGAGCGTTTTGTATTGTTTTTTTTTTGTTGTTGTTGTTGTTTTTTCCAGATTTGGGGATATTTGTACATACATAATGAGATCTCTTGGGAATGGGACTCAAATCTAAACACAAAATTCATTTGCTGCATATACACCTTAGATATAACGTGTGAAGGTGATTTTATGCACTACTTTTAATAGTTTTTTACACAAAACAGTTTTGATAACGCTTTGATTGCAGCCTATCATATGATGTCTGATGTAGAATTTGCTTCATGTGGTGTCACGCTGGGGCTCAAAAAATTTTGGATTTCAGAGCATTTTGGGATTTTGAATTTTCAGATTAAGGATGCTCCATCTGTACTAGATTATGGCTCAAATTCTCAGACAGGTTTGCATTTTCTTCCCTCTGCAGAGGCCCGAGGCTAAGACATGCAAGTTTCCTTGCTGGCCCTTCTGGAGAATTTCCCTTAACCCTTTTACTGGGTGTGTAGTTCTTTGGTGTCCTACCTATGAAG
Organism: Sapajus apella; assembly: GCF_009761245.1. NCBI lineage: Eukaryota > Metazoa > Chordata > Mammalia > Primates > Cebidae > Sapajus > Sapajus apella. Next base: position 7,575,319 of record NW_022436966.1, read on the forward strand.
GTATCTCCTATTAGACCTCCCATCTTAGATATTTTTTCTGTATGCAAGTGGTACATAAAATAACAGTTGTTTTAACAATAGGGGACATCTCAACTGTGATAAAATATATTGTTTTTAATATTAGAATTGGTTTGGGGAAACAATGGAGATTATGAAGTTGAAGAGATAGAATTCCACTGAATTACCTCCTTGATGCTACCAAAAATTGTCTTTCACTGGGATGCAAAAAGTCTGGACTAACAGAAAACTGTGTTGTAAACATCTTTCTAAACATCACTGAATCTAGAATAAGGCCAGAAACATAGTAATTGCTCAATAAATGTCTCATTTCTGAATTAACTAAATTAATGACTAATTAGAACTTGATGAACCTAAAGGCAACCAAAGGGGCAGAGGAAAAGTGCACCAGGGCAGCTCTTGGGCTGAATGTCTTCTAAGCACAAGCCCAAGATACAGTCCCTGTTGAGAGGGGCTCTCTTTTCAAAAGTGCCCAATTAAATATCTCTCCATATTGTGCATCACCACTGGGAACACAAGTGCCCACATGTCTAGAGGCACTCGATATTGCAATTAAAATGCTTTTCTGCCACTTCATTTTAACATTACCGGATACTTAGGTAGATTTCCAACTGCCCACCTTGCTAACAGTGGTTCGAGTACCAAATAAGTATTTCTTTCTATTCAGTTAAGCTTCCAGAAATGCCACAAAATTACTTGCCAGCATTATAGAAAATGATTCCAGAGAAGGTAGAACAAGATGCAACCTTTCACCCTCTAACTCTATTACCGCTGGGGTGAAACCTTTGTTAAATCCAGATTTATAACCCTTCTCGTTTCATATTGCCTAGTGGTTCTGCAAGCACGAAGCCTGCATTTGTTACCAGAGAGAAAACATTTGCTCAGTGAATTCTCTTGGTCTTTATCTCCTTTCTCTTGAGAATTGTTAGAAAATAGAGCATTGACTCCCGGTCTCTTTCTTTCTCTCTTTCCCCTTAGAGCCTCTTGCCGTATAACAAGATTGTTAAAGACAAATTGCTAACCATTCCTCTTACACACACACCTCATTAAATTGGTTGCACAATTTTCTTTCTTTCTCCAGGGTTGCCGTAGGAATATAGCCATTTATAATAACTGCCACCGTTGAGTGTAACTGCTGGGCTCAGGTGAGAGTGTGTATACTCTTTGTTTTGCAAAAGGCTTTCTTTCAGGTACAAGTAATTTAGTTCTGTTTCCTTAGATGAATGATTGGCACATTAGGAGACCTGAGGTCACCTGGGGTTCAGGTTGGTTTTTAATGAATTCCTTGAAATGCTGGGAACTACATGAGAGACTTCCGAATGGGCATATCTTACAGGCGATTTGTCATCATGATCATCATCTTCAGCATTATTGAAAAGCTAATGTTAAAGGACAAGAGTAAGCCTCCCTCACCACCTCAACTCACTCAATTACAATCCCAAGTTTCCAAAAAATTAATGAAAATCCAGGGAGGATGCACATATGTGCAGCAGGGCACTTGCTCACATGTCAAGAGGCCTGGAGTGAGACCTTTTCCTACTCCTCTCCTGTGTATGGCCTTTGAGCCTCAGTTTCCCAATGTATGAAATGAAAATAAAAATATCCTCCAATCTCTCTAACAGGAATTCTAAAACCATTCCAAAGGGTGCTTTGCACGGAAGTGCTTTAGAATGTACAAAGCAGCAAGCACGTGGAAGGTATTATTATTGACATACTAATGGGCTCACACAATTTGGCAAACAGCCTCCTCTATGTGACTTGAAGGGGCTTAGGAATCAGAAACAAAAAGAACAGGAAGAGGATTTCAGGTAGCAATATGCTTGCTGGGCTTCCTGGGGGCTCCAGAACCCGGTTCTGAACATCGTAGCCCCCAGCATTTAGCGCCCTCTGCAAAGTCAAAGCCTAGTAAATACACGAGGTCAATCACCAAGCAACTTACCCAGAAGCCCATGAAACCGAAAACAGTCGCTGCAGATTGTGAGAGGAAATAATCACCAAATCCAAACAAGGGAAATGCCTGGACCCCGGCTAACGCGCACAGCAGTGAAAAAACACAGAGGGAAGCACAGCCGGTCAGTGCTCAGCTCAGCAGCCCGGCCCTTGGCGTCCCCAGCCCAGCCCTCTAGCCTGCACAGAAGCCTTCAGCCTTCCGTCTCAGCGCCACCCCTCGCCTGAGCCGGTGCTTCCACGCGCCCATGTTCAACAGCAGGTGGGGAGCCCTGCCTGATTAAGCCGTGTGACCACAGCCGGCCTTGCTGCCCGGGGCTCCGGGCACACTCCCCCAACAGCAGCATCCCCCCGGCTCATCACAGCTGCCCCCCACGTGGTTATATTGCAGTCAAACAATGGGCCCAACCCAGCCAAGGCCAGGTGGCACACTCTGGACATCCCTAGGAAGATCACCCTGGACCCTGTCAGTCCTCTTGGCAGGGCCTTCCTTGCTCCCAGCCCACTGCTCCGTCCTCACCAACTCACCAGTCACATGGGCGTGCCTTGCCACCTTCCGCAGTCTGGCCGTGAACCGCCCACAGCCACTCTTCCGCCCGCTGGCTCCGCAGGCAGCCGTATTAAGGTGGAGAGCGCCGCACAGCACGTCGGGAAGCCCAGGTTTCAAACCTCACCATTGATTACTGGGTGGAACTCGGTGGAAACTTTTTCAAACTTTATTTTCTTCCCTTGAAAAAGGGAAGTAGGAGCACCTACCAATAGAGATGTCTTTAACGTGGAGTGAATATATTTGAAAACACTATGTAAACTATAAGATGCCATAAAACGTAACATTTTGTTTTTACAGTCGTCCAGAAGTAAAGATATGGAATTCCTATTATTGGAATCTAGGCTCTCAATAATAATTTGTTAAATAATTGTGTGAATGAATGTAACCTTTATTTCCTTTTTTTCTTAAATAAAAGCTATAAATCATGAAAATATACATTAGTCAGAGAGAGTTCTATCTAGGATCCTAATAGGGACTTACATTTTTGTTTGTTTGTTTGAGACAGGGTCTCATTTCATCACCCAGGCTGGAGTACAGTGGCGTGATCATGGTTCACTGCAGTCTCAACCTCCTGGGCTCAAGCAATCCTCCTGCCTCAGCCCGCCAAGTAGCTGGAATTAGAGGCACATACCACCACACCCAGATAATTTGTATATGTTTTGTAGAGATGGGGTTTCACCACGTTACTCAGGCTGGTCTCGAACTCCTGAGCTCAAGTGATCCGCCCACCTCGGCTCCCAAAGTGCTACGATAACAGAAATGAGCCACTGTGCCTGGCCTTAATTTTTTTAATAAATAATTTCCCACATACTTATGGCAACTGTTCTTTCCTCTAAAGCCACACTATCAAGATCTATTGTAGGACCTTCACAACACTCTCATGATTTATTTTTATGGCCATTACCTCCTCACTGGTCTCCCTGGCTCCTGCTGGGCCTGCTGAGGCACATGGCCAGGGGAGGCAGCCAGGCTTGGGAGTCCTGAGTCCCAATAAACCTGAATAACAGATGGAGGCAGGTTCTGGTCAAGGCTGAAGCCAGCCAAGGAAGTAGCCAGGAAACAAACGTCAAGTCATGAGGCTGAAATCAGGCTGGGTGAGGAGATAACCAGGCACATCCCAGCTGAGGGAGAAATCAGAAGGGGAAGTAATGGACAGAAGATGGGGCTGAGCGGTTCTGGGGAGCTGAGGCAGAACAAAGAGTGCCAGTTTTCCAGGCCATGGTGTGATGCCGAGTAGTATCAGCAGTCTGATGCTTTTGAAGACCTTCGCTCCACCTTTCCCCAGGGCTAAAAATTGTCTGCCTTTTGCAAGTGGTCATCCAGCAGCCTTCCGACACCATGGGTCTCTCTGCCCTACAGTCTGTTCTATGTTCAACTCACCCTCTTAGGGTCGACTTTGCTTTCATTTCAGTTTCTCATCAAAGCTTCCAATGTCTTGCCCCAGCCTCTTAGACAAATTCCACTCCCCGCACCTTAGTGCTCAGGGTTTCCACACCTGGCCCCTGATGACCTATCAGCCTTTCATCCTACAAAGTGCCATGTCTTCTGCTCCAGGCATCCATCCTCCAAATCATCTGACCCCTTTCCATTCCCATGCTTGTTTATACCATCTCTTCCATCTAGAAAGCCATTTACCTTCTCTATGCTTCACCAGATTCCATGTGTTCTTCAAGACTGTCAGAGAAAAATCAGAGTTAAAGTGATGAAAACAGAATTCATTCAAGACTATCATTAAAGGGAAAAGATAGTTTAGTATAGATCGGGGCTCAATTCTGAACACAGCATGGGCAACTGGGAATTTATAGCCAAAGAGCAGGGTGGGGGTTGGTGGGTTGAAAATGACTAAGAGGAGACATCAGGGGTAAGAGAGATTCTGGCTAAACAAGAATCTTGCTGAAGACAAGCCAGGGTGATTAGACATCACCTGGGGATGGTAGAGGAACCCAATTGGAAGGGGATTAGATACGGAGGACCGGGGATTCTGGCTAAAGCAATTTAGCAGGGTTTTTGTTCAACTTAATTTCACAAGGAAGTGCACAGACAGACTTAGGGAAACAAGATTTAGGAGACTGACTAAAGTTTGGTCAAGCAAAGAATTTTTGTCAAGACACAATGCAAACCCTTCCTCCTCTGTGAAGCATTCCAGGATTGCTAGACCTACAATCGTTGACTCTTCTCTGAATCTTTATAGCTCCAATCCTGTTGTCAGTTTGGAATAAATGTCACTTATAGGAGGTTGTTGCATTGTTGTCTTTTCTGATTTATATTATTTAATCAATGAAAATCTTGTCACATTATTTTTTATATCTCTCAAGTACCCAGGAATGATGCCCCATTTATAGCGATTTTTAATAAATATCTATTAATTGATCTATTGAAATTGTTGGCTTTACCCTTCCTTCTATCTGGCCTTAGAGAGATAATTCTAAGGCAGGAGACAGCACAGTAGTGGAACTGAACACAGTCTGGAGTCAGACCAGCAAGTTTCAAATCTTGGTGGCACTGCTTACTTACCACCTGTGTGACCTCAGGAAATTACTGAACCTCTGTATGCCTAAACCCCACCCATGGAGTTGCTATGATACCTAAATAAACAAACTCACATAAAGTATTTATATTCTTACCAACATGCAGTAAACACTTAATAAAAGATGCTATTACTATTACGGTAAAGTTTTAAAATACATTTGATGTTTGAGAGTTTTATATCTTCTATTTGGAGTAGCACTATGAGCTGAAAGAACCTATAAAAATGTGAATAATTAAATTTAGTATGTCTCTTTGAATGCCTGAATTAACTCAAAATGTTTTTCTTGCATATGGACTGATGTTGTACAATTTCTCGAGGCTCATTAGACATATTTTGGTTGACTCTCCAGAGTTCAGGGAATCTATAAATGAACTGGAAGTCTTGGAATCTATAAATGAACTGAAGTCTTCCGATTAAACAAAAGAAGCTACGAGAGAGAGGGAGGAGGAGGGAAGCAAACCTGCCCTCCCACTATCCTTCAATTGTTCACACTCCCCAAAATGGGGTTTGATTATTTTTAATGTTGCCACAGACCAATTCAAAATCGATTTATTAAAATTGACAGATTATCCAATCCTTTACCATAAAAGGATGCACGCACACTGTCTGCAAGCTTTTCTCCAAGAAACCTGGGGTTGCAAATGCCTTCCTAGAATGCTATCAATTTAAATGATTGAAAAAAACAACACATAATAAGTGACAGATTTTTCAAATCAGATAAAGATGGGAACCAGATTATCTGTCTGGGGGTGATAGATTGCAGCAATAATAAATTCACTTGAAGACACTGGATCAATTTTTAATCAAGCCAAGAATTATTATTGCAGAAAGATAAAATGACCCATGAGAAGATGCCTTAATTTTCCACCAATCAAATTATAGCCTTTCTAAATAAGATGTAATGAGATCCATGGAATATCCAGGTTACACATCCCACCTAATTACCCATGTTCCCTGTCATGTAGTGATATACTAGTGGTAAACTGACCTCTGAATTTGCCCAGATGAAAAGGTAATTAGTTTTTCCACCAGGCTGTAGTGAAAATAACAGCAGTGACACATGTCATCTCCTTCTACCAAGTCACAGTCTCTGAGGTGTTTGTCCTTAAAATATACAGGATATGACCTACTGGGTAATAAACTACACAGTCATTAAGTGAAGCTTGTGTCTGACAGAAAAATAGCCACCATCCCTAAGTTGAGAAAAAAGGGCCTGGAGGTAAAGCAAATCAGTCTACACTTGACATTAAACTTTATCAGCAGGGAACAAAGCCCCCTTCCCATCCTCCCCCAGGGACCACCAATCAGGAAATGGAGCTTGTGATTACCAACCATGGCGAAGACCCTTGTGAAGAGGCCAAATCCCTGTGCTTCCTGTGCCCACTTGCTCCCTCCACCCTCTCAGGCTAAAAGGCTTCAGTTTGGGGCCTCTCCTAACTCAACTTCCTTTCCTCATCCAAAGGCTGCTAATGAGAAAGAGCATCAGTGTGAATCTAGGTAGTCCCCTGAGCAAACCGCCATTGCACCTATCACCATTCATGCACTCATTCAACCAATGCCCACCATTGCAAGCAGACAAAACTCCTTTCCTTTCTCCAATTATTGAAATAGATCATCTCACCAGCCTGGATCAAACTTCATCAAATGTATTTGTTCTTTACCTCTGTCGTGAAACACATAACCAAGCCCTTCGGGCGTGAGGCTTACCTATATTTATCGGACATTCATTCAGTTTATCACTTCTTACAATCCACTCTTAATCTTTGACTGATGCTTGTGTGTGCCTGTAAATAGACTGCTAGTAAATTAGTGACCCAGAGTCACGTTTAGGCATCCATTGTTAACAACAATCAGCTACTGATTTGAAGTGAGGTCTCTTTAATTTATTCTTGTCATTAAATCTTTTGAAGAACTGCTGACATTTCACTAAGAGGATGCGAATTGCAAAGATGTTATATTTTCAAACACAGTGCAAGGCCACCCCAGAGTTTTCCATTTGATAGCTCTTAAAAAAGACGTAGAATCTTTTAAGCTAAGGAACAGTAAACTTTCTCAGGGCTTACTATCCAGAACTCAATGAATGCATTTACTATGAGATTTTATTTTCTCCCAAAATTATGTTTGTCTAAGTTTCTGTCTTTCTAATCACTACATATACATTTAAACCATTTTTGGTAATGTGTGATCCTTCAAATCACCAAATTCAGGGCATGCTTAAAGTAAAAGAAAAATAATGGTTAAAAAAAACAGACATTGCCAACTATCCTAATGTAACACAAGATATCATTTCATTCAATTGCAGATCTCAGCACTCTTAATCCCAAAATTTATTTAATAATAATAGCTAACATATATTAGTTTTGTTATTTTTCATTATGTAATGTATTTCATAAGTCCAGGACTGAATTTTTATCCCTTCTAAAATTCATATGTTGAAGCCCAAATCCCCAGTGTGATATATTAGGATATGGGGCCATTGGGAGGTAGATTTGGATGAGATCATAAATACAGAGGCCCCATGATAGAATTATGCCCTTATAAGAAGAAAAAGAGACACCAGATCCTTCTCTCTTTCTGCTATGTGAGAATACAGTCAGGGAGACAGCCTTCACCAAGAACTGAAACTGCTGGCACCTTGATCTTAGACTTCCTAGCCTGCAGAACTGTGAGAAATAAATGTCTGTTGTTGAAGCCACCCTGTCTATAGTATTCTGTTATAGCAACTCAAATATATTATAAATATGTTACATAACAGTTATGTTATACGTTACATTATACTTAATATATAATTATGTATGATGCAAAATAAAATCAACTAACACTCTCAGGCACTCTGTTCATAATTTTATATTCATTGTCTCAAACCAACAGCTCAGGAAGTAACTACTCTAATTTTACAAATGGAAAAATCAAGGCTTGAAGAGTATAGCTAAACTGCACAAGTTTTCACAAATAATGAAAACCCAGGCAATCTTTGAAGTTCACCACTAAAATGCAAAGTAAGCTTTCTGGGAAATTGGTCAAGTTCATTTTCAGTTAGCCTTTAACTAGGATTATAATTCCTGGACAACAGTCACTGCTATGATATTCCACCAGTGATTTTTCCCCCATTTTTATCATATCTTAGCTCTGGATATTACTGCCTCCAAGCACTCTATCTTAGAAATAATTGGCTCAAGCACAAAAAGAGTTATTCTCAATTTAATGAATTCCAGCAATTCATCGTTTTGCTACCTCTTCCTTGCTAATTTATTAATAAGAATTACAATGAAATTGGCATGCTGTATAAATTCTTCCATATTCTCTTTACCTTAAAATATCATCCCTGTTGGTCTCAAAAGGCGATGCATTAAGATTTATGGTTTATTACCAGTAACATAGCTATAGCCAATTGACCATAAAAGCCAACTATTTTTAAGGATTCAAAATGCTCATTGCAGTGAATGGAATATTTGCCTGAATTTGTCTTTGGAATATTAATATTTTCAAATATTCCTTTTGATTTTCTGTATTAATTATCTGCATATAGGCAAGCAACTCATGAATTCAACAGTAAATACTTTCACAAATCTGTATCTTCTATCAGTGAAAACGTTTTTTAAATCGTACAGCATTACAAATCTATTGACTCTCATTATCTAAACACGTTAATATAAAAACAGCATTGTCACTCTTAAGTGATGATATGGCCAAAAAGACTTTATGTCAATCCACAGATTTTCTACACATATTTTTATTGACTTTATTCCTATTCTTAAAGGATGGAAAACATTCCTTCATAGGCCTATTCTTAAAGGATGGAAAACATTCCTTCATAGGATGACCAGCCGTCCCAGCTTGCCCAAGCCTGTCCTGATTTTAACGCTGAACATTCTGTATCCCAGGAAACTCCTCAGTCCCAGGCTCTTCCTAAATCTTCCTTCAGCCACTCTCCTCAGAGTTAATCCTTTTAACACCATATGTCTATTCTTAAAGTGTGTTGAAAGCACCATTGATACACAGTGCAAGAGGCTTTTCCAAAAACGATATGATTCCCAATATATACAGCTCTTAAGAAATTGTTTCCAACACAACAGAACTTGCTAGCCAAGACCCTGGATGCTGAGTGCCTTCCACCTGAAAACTAGGACAGGATAAAAGCAGTGAAAAGAATTTAAACTTGTTCAGACACACCCCTCTTTAACTCAAGAAAGTCCAGTGAAGGAAAGTTTTAGCTTTTCACCAAGTAAAAGTAGAAAGATATTCATATTTGGAGTGAGAACAGATAAAACAAATTTAGTACTGAATAAGGTGAATTTGAGGTATCTTTGAGAAAGTCAAACGGATATATCCAGTAGATATTCATATATAAGGCTCTAGGGCTGAGATGAGAGGTTGGGCTCAAAAGATGGGTTTAAGGGCTATTGGATTACAGGTGCAAGTTGAAGCGGATGAGAAGAAGTGGATTGGACAAGAAGATCTTGGGAGACTAAATGAGAAAGATGGGGCAGATGACGTATATCTCACCTAATTCCTTTAATCATATTGGTTCTTAAACTGCCTAACCCTGGATTCTGCTCAACTGATTTCCTCTATATTCACCTTGCTGGATTTGAATTTGAATTGGCTGGTTATTCTTCTGCTGGGTGGACTATGCTGAACCACTCCTGGGGAGTCCAGTTTTTCTGACTTCCTCAAGGCATCCTCTCTGTAAGCATATTTGAAGTTTTGTCCTGGGAGCCCATTAGTTCTTAAAGTTCATATCTGAGAAATTTTTTATTCCTTCTTCCCTCTCTGTTTCTCTCTTTTTATTTCTTTATTGCAACAACTATCTACTGAGCACCAATCATGTGCCAGGCACTACTCCAGGCACTAGAAGCTATGAACCAGAAAGCACGGTATTCCTATGACACAAACTCAAAGGTTATGTTTAACAGAAATGAGCTAATGTGTTATTTTTAGTGATTTTTCAATTTTGCTTTATTAAGAAAATAGTGGCAGAGCTGTTGACATCTCTTGAACTTGGTCTTCTAAAGAGAAGCTGGAGAGCACCATAGGGCTACTGAAGGTGTAGATATTCTTTCTAAGCCATTAAGCACTAAAGCGTTGAATAAACATGAAATGTGTTAATGGAAAACTAGCGTTTACAGCAAGCTCAAGTCTCAAAACTATACCAGTGCAGACCTCAGACCTCATTTTTCCCAATGTGACCATCCATTCATTCAGCATTCTGTAGAACAAAACTATATTATCCTTTATAATACCCATATTTCCCCCATTCAGTAGTTTGAAATCAACCGTCTACTGTCAATAAACGTTTCCATGGGTTATGATGTCAAAGTCATTGGAAGGCTTTCTATAATGTCTCTACTTTTTAAGGGAAGTTCACTGAGATAAGAAGGCATATGGTTGGTTCTTTTTGAGAAACCTAGGCCATTTGAATCATATAGTAGTAAATGTCTCCCTTACTTCCAAGAAGGAAAGAAAAATGATTCTTAATTAAATGTTTAATGTTTATTATAGCTAGAATATCAGTTTTAGGTCAAATTTATGATGCACTAGATTTGTACTTTTTATGTTATATAGACTTTATAGTTCATTGAGATTTCTTATATAATCAATGTGTACAGTATATTTGAGCCCATTTATGTGACAGAGCATAATTTTATTCTTTAAAATTATTGCAAAGGTTTACAGCTGTCGCATCTTTGCTTTTATGACATATTTTTTACCACATCTATGGTTTATTTAATGGCCAATCCTTGGTCAGGATTGCAATGCCCAATTATTATATTGTTCTTATGGGAAAATGTGACTGCTTTATAACAGAACTTCCAGGAATGGATTGTGATGAAAGGCAGAGACTAATTGCACCTTTGAAAGGAACAACTCAAGCGTGTGTGTGTGTGTGTGTGTGTGTGTGTGTGTTGCATATATAAAACCCCTTCTTTAACCAAGACATCACAAAACACCCTCTTCCAACAGGCTTTGATGGACAGGCTCTGAACTTTTTTAGAGATTTTTTTTTCTTTTCTACGCTGGTGGAACAGAGCCCACCTGAAAAATCCACAACTCCAAAATTCAAGTCACAGACTTCAGTGTGACTCTGGATGTCCCTTGATATACCTAATTCCTCAAATGTCCTCGGTTTATTTACTCCTCTACACATAGGTTCAATTCTTCTGAAAAGATTCCCTTAGGGATACTATTTAATACATCTAGAAAACTGCATATGCAGCCATTTTTGAAATGAAAAGTGCCTGATGTGGTTTGGCTGTGTCCCCACCCAATCTCACCTTGAATTGTAATAATCCCCACAGGTCAAGAGTGGGGCCAGGTGGAGATAATAATTGAATCATGGGGACGGTTTCCCCCATACTCTTCTCGTGGTAGTGAATACGTCTCATAAGATCTGATGGTTTTATAAATGGGAGTTCCCCTACACAAGCTCTCTTGATTGCTGCCATGTAAGACACGACTTTCTTCCTCATTCACCTTCTGCCATGATTATGAGGCCTCCCCAGCCATGTAGAACGGGAGCCAATTAAGTCTCCTTTTTTTTTTTTTTTTTTTTTTTAAATTACCCAGTCTCAGCTGTCTTTATTAGCAGCAAGAGAAGACTAGTATCGTGCCCTTTTTATTTGCTTAAAATAGTAATGTTTTTAAAATATGATAAATGAGTGAACAATTACAGATGTCTTTAAAGTTTGGAATATCTAATAAGAAAGAAAGGTGGAGAATTTCTGATTAGCCTCCACCACACTAATGTATTTGAAACATCAGAACAGGATTAGGCCAGGAAACTAAGTAAACTCCTAGATAACTCATTCATCCACATTCCAACTTTAAGCAATTTCTGTTTAGTAGCACTTTTTGATTGCCCAAGCCCCAGGACATGGCTTGATTGGCAGTGGGAGCGGCAGAGTTCATGCCAGGAAATGTGCCTGAAAGTAAGTGGGGGAGACCCCTGTCAGAACTAAATAACAGGTGCTGTGACTCTAGTGGTAAGATTGTCAGGCTGGGCAAGAATGCAGGTGTGAAAGCTGGTGAATTATACTGGGGAGAATGGCAAGTATCCATTCAGTATATCAGTTAGGATTCAAGTTCAGCCAACAAAAACCACTCTAGCTAGCTTCAGCAAAAAGTGATTCATTACTAGGCATTAGGTAGCTTAAAACACGGATGCAGAGGTTCCAGGAATAATTCCCCATGTCCTGCCACAATGGAGGGAAATGGCACCACTGTGGCCAGCAGGAAGGTGTGAGTGTGGAACATAGTACCCCTGATCTACACCAAAAAGTGGATGCCTCATACCCTGCCTCTCACTCCATCCTACTCAGCTCTGAAACCTAGTCTTGTACGTAGGTAGAACCAACATAGTACACAGAAGCCGAACTCTAAGGGAGTTTTTTCAAGGAGCTTTTGGTTTTCCAGCATCTGCAGCACAGGAGGTTAGAATGATGAGATCACAGATGGGAAGGTTGGAGTCAGTACTGGAAATCCAAATCAGCAATGCAGCAAGGGAGAGTCAGGACCTAGGATAATATGCAAGAAAGAAGAAAACCTGTTCTCATCCAAGAAGGTGGGCTAGCCCAACGTGGGGAGGTGGGGCGGTGGGGTGGGGGGATTGGGGGGAGGAGAATCAAGGATGGGAATTAGATAAGAAGCCAGGAGTCAGGCCCGGAGGGTACGTGATAGAGTCAACAACTATAATTTCTCCCTAAGAGGAAAGGCTTACTAGCAGAGCTGCAGTCAAATATCATTTGTTTGTGTGTTTATTAATCTAAATGGGCATATAAAAGCTTCCCGGTAAGATGATCCCTCACATCCTTTAAGGAGCCACAGCTGAAGCAGGGCATGTTGATTGGTGTTCAGACAACAGGTGGTCTTATCTGAGCACCTAGCCACAGGCTTGTTAAATGGCATCTTCTTTAACCCTTTATGACTCGCTCTCTCCATGGGACAACCTGCTGTGCCATGCAGGATACAGACAGGGCTTGGCAGGTGGCAGAGTTTCTGTCGAAGGGGAACTGAGGACAAAGTGGCTTGCTCATCCAGTTAAAAAGTTGGCTTCTGTTCTCTGCAAGGTCGGCTGCAGCTGTCATTGCCTCAGGCTTCTCTCAGTAGTGTCTCATCTGCTGGACATTGAAAGGAGGTTGCAAGTCCCCAAACTGCAGAAATCAGAAATAGCCCAGGCCTTCCTCCTGTGTGTGTACACCCAGCCTTTATGAGCCAATGTATTCACAACCATTCTCAATCAAACCTCCCCAGTCTGAGTTTAGAGAGCAGACCTCTGACACCAGGGCACTCCAATGTTCTCTGAAGCCAGCTCTCTGCTCTTGCATCCCAGGGGTCTGCCCAACCAACAATGATAAAACTGACAATGATAAAACAATGTTGTTGATATTTAAGGCATCTCTACATATTGTATTTACTACAATCTTGGAATAGAGGTAGGAAAAATAGAAGGATTACCCTTTAAAGATGAAAAAACTGGGATTCAACATAGATGAGAAATCTGCCCAAGGTATGTTAGTCCCGGAACCAAGCGCACTAAGTACAGCGCCAGGGGTGACACCCTTGACTCTAAGTTAGAGCATCTGCTGTTTAGAGCCAGATCCCAGGAGCAAACAAAGAGGATTCGGAGACCCACCCTGAGCTGGAACAGGTCTTCAGAAGTCAGAGCACTGAGCCTCCCCAAGAAACCTTGAAATGCTTCATCGCAAAGAAAACTTCTTAAGGCACATCAGCATTTTCTAGGTCACAGTCAGGCAAAATAATTTAACATAATTCTGAAAACAATTTTAGAATTGAATTGGAAAGAAAGGGAAAGGGGAAGGGGAGACAGTCTAATGGCAATTCCCAACTTTTTTTGGTGTCTACACCCTACTGAAGTCTGCTTGGTTTTAAGACCTTCTCCCATAGCCCTTTCCTAAGTGCTAGATAGATGTGCTGCTACGGTTTGGATACGGTTTATTTGGCTCCACCAAGTCTCATGGTGAAATCTGATCTCAGTGTTGGAGGTGGAGCCTGGTCGGAGGTGTTTAGGTCTGGGGGTGGATTCCCCATGAATGTTGCAGTGCCCTTCTCTCAGGAGCCAGTGAGTTGTTGAGAGAGCCCGCCACTGGCTGCTGCCTGCTTCCACTCTCCCTGTGGTTTCTGCACACGCAGGCTCCCCTTTGTCTTCCTCCAGGAGTGGAAGCAGCCTGATGCCCTCACCAGATGCCCAATCTTAAACCTTCCAGCCAGAATTGTGAGTCAAATCAACCTTTTTACTTTACAAAGTATCCAGCCTCGGGCATTCCGTTATAGCAGCACAAACAGACTAAGACACATATTTCAATTTATTACTAATTTTGCTTTCAGAATTTCCCCACACTGCCTCAAGATAATTGAAGGTGTTTTAGTAGAAGGCCTATATAATAAAGTGGATAATATAGGAAACCTGTTGCCTTCAGACCCACAACAGTCACTCAATATTTGCAGGCTAGAAACTAGAAACCCATAAAAGATGAGCTTAAGTGCAAAAAGGGAAGGACAAAAGTGAAAATAAGGCCGGGCGTGGTGGCTCAAGCCTGTCATCCCAGCACTTTGGGAGGCCGAGGCGGGTGGATCACGAGGTCAAGAGATCGAGACCATCCTGGTCAACATGGTGAAACCCTGTCTCTACTAAAAATACAAAAAATTAGCTGGGCATGGTGGCGTGTGCCTGTAATCCCAGCTACTCAGGAGGCTGAGGCAGGAGAATTGCCTGAACCCAGGAGGCGGAGGTTGCGGTGAGCCGAGATCGCGCCGTTGCACTCCAGCCTGGGTAACAAGAGCGAAACTCCGTCTCCCCAAAAAAAAAAAAAAAAAAAAAGTGAAAATAAAGTAGAAACACACAAAAACAAGTTACTATAAGGAGAGAACTTGCTGGCTTTTCCATCCCAAATCAGCTTAATAATTTTAAGTGGTAACATTCACTGAGGGCACATTTGTGCCAGGCACTACTGCTAAGACCTTGACGTGCATTTCACTTGCCAACACCCTGGGAAGAAATAAGTACTATTCTCATTTTACAGAAAATAAGAATAAGAAGTGAAACTAAGTTGTGCTTATCAAATTTAATGTGTAAGTAAATGATCCGAGTATCTTGATAAAATGCAAATTTTGAAGCCCAGCATAGTGGCTCACACCTGTAATCCCAGCACTTTTGGAGGCCGAGGGCGGCAGATTGCTTGAGGTCAGGAGTTCAGACCAGCCTGGCCAACATGGTGAAACTCCATCTCCACTAAAAATACAAAAATTAGCCAGGTGTGGTGGCACACACCTGTAATCCCAACTATTCAGGAGGCTGAGGCATAAAAATCTCTTGAACCTGGGAGACGGAGCTTGCAGTGAGCAGAGATCATGCCACTGCACTCCGGCCTCAGCCACAGAGCGACACTCCATCTCAAAAAAAAAAAAAAAATGCAAATGTTGATTCAGTAGGTATGACTGGAACACTGATCCAAGACTTCAAGGTCCCAGGTAATATTGGTACAAGGAATTAAGCAAGAAGGGATGAAGGAACTTGCCAAAGGTTGAGCAGCTGGACCTGGTGGAAGCCAGATTCAAAATCATTAAGCTTATGTCTACCCACTATGCCACTGGCTCTCAAAGTGCAGTCCTGGGCCAGCAGCAGCATTCCTGAGAACTTGTTAGAAATACACATTTTAGGGCCGCTCCTTAGATCTACTGGATCAGAAGCTCTGGGGATGAGGTCCCGCAATTGTGCTTTAAAACAAGCATGCCAGGAGAGTCTGATGCACCCTTAGATTTGAAACTACCACCCTACACCACACCTTGGTTCTGCTGGTTTTTGAAGTCTTTCCTATTACTTTGCATTTGCGTCTTGGTATATCTTTGGGGTTTTGACATATTACAACCCCTATGTGCTAATAACAATCACACAAAAGTTCGCTTCTTCAGATAAGGCTGAAAACATATTACCCCTATAACTAAAAATGCATTCTTTTATCCTCTCCATACCAGAGGAGGACGGCAAAACAACTTACGCTGCCGATAAGATGGAATGCAAAGGAAGAATTTAACTGGCTTTCCAAATCAAATTGTTTATATGCTCTGGGGTTATAAAGTATAACTGAGCTGCTGCAGGCGTGTGCTTTATACCTTGGAAATGATCATTCTCCTAGGCCTAAGCACAGAACAGATTTCTATGAAGGAATGGAAATGTTTCCCCAGAAAATTCCCCAGCATGGCAACAACAATGATGCATCATCTCTTTTTCACATTCAGAACCATAGAACTCCAATGCTTCCCCAAAGCAGGTCTCTGTGGCTGCCAGAAATAAAATATATATATAACCCTAAAATGGAGACTAAATGCAAGTCAAAAAATGGAAGAAAAGACAAGCATAGTAACATTTTTTCTACTTATTGAGGCAAAAATAATGGTATCCCATTCTGTTCAGTTTATAGTCTACTTAAGATCGGCTTTGGTCCTTACTTTATCTGACCCAATACATTCATCCTCACTAGAGCTTCCACCTCATACTCACTCTGGCCAGACTCCAGTCAAGATATTTTATAAGCTGAAAGTGTGATAGGCTCTTGATGACAGCACATATTTTCCTGCATCTGCACTAAATTCAAACCATTCTTCACAGCCCTATTAGACATGAGCAAAGTTGCTTGTAGCCAGTAGGTGTCCTTTGATTATATTTTTAGAATAGCCCATGAATAAAATAGAGTTGGATTGCCCAAAGAAAGCCAGTAACTAAATATGACAGTTCGAATATATCAGGAGAATTCCAACATTTTATCTGGAGAACAGTCTCCCCTGATGTCTTTGGAAATTATATGTTACATTCTGATTCCTGATTTTGGATAATCCAATAGTTGCCTTAGGCATTGAAATATACAGGAAAGCAACACAAAAGCACAGTAAAATTTAGATAAATAAGCAAGCATGTGTGCATTAGCATGCACACACACACAAGCACACACTGCGCAACACACACACACATGCATGCGCGCGTGCGCGCGCGCGCGCGCACACACACACACACACACACACACACACATAAACACCATGCAAGACCAGGAAAAGAGGCGTCAGTGAAAAAAAAAACAAGCTTACAGTCTCTTGATATACAATCTTCTCTCTCTAAGTTTCAGCCTTTTCTCTAAAGCCCAAGCTTCCTCCACAGTTACCTTTAGATATTTAATTAATTTGCACCCACATCCCCAGAACTCTTATTCCTTAACTTCCATCTGAGCCCGGCCCCAGAGAATCAAATACATATTCACACCCTCAGAAGCTGGAGATCTTACCATATTTAACAAGAAGCATCTCTGACAGTAATTGGAGTTTTGTATCTAGGTAAATAAATAGTAAGATCATAAGAACATACTCCAGTGGCCCTGTGCATCCTGGAAATGCTAACATCAGAGAGCAAATTTAACATAAGGCCTCAGTGGAGATGAATATTCTATAAACAAACAATGTGAAGAAAGCCTCACTTTTGTCATGTGTTATTCCCATTGAAGAAAAGATGAATATTCTGTTTCATATGTTTGTTTGTTATATGTTTGTTACCAGAAGCTGCTGCTTCATTTATTTAATAGGAGATTTTTCACTTCCTCACTGCATAGACTAAGTTATCATCATATCTTGACCAGCAGTGGCTTTTAATGCAAATTGTCCAAATTATTAAATGTGCTGTGATGTTCACACTTCAAATGAGTTAGTTTAAACGGAGCTTATCTTTTTCTTTTATCCACATTGAGTGAAGGACCCAGCTTCTAAGACTGGGAAACTTTAAGACAGGCTTGCTCAACCTCAGCACTCTCGGCATTTGGGGCTGAATGATTTTTTTTTATTGTGGGCTGTTTAGGCAGAATAGTATCCCCACAAAGATGTCCATGTCCTGATCCCTGGAATCTGTGAATGTCACATCACATGGCAAAAGAAATTCAGGTTAGCAGATAGAACTAAGGTGGCTAATCCTTAAAATAGGGAAGTTATCCTGAATTACCTGAGTTGGCCCAATGTAATCACAGGGGCCCATAGATGTGGAAGAAGGAGGCATAACAGTTGTTCAGAGAGATGTGATTATGGAAGAGGCAGGAGAGATTTGAAGCATGAAAGGGGCTGAACTCCTGATTGCTGGCTTTGAATATGGGGGCAGGGTGCCAAGGCAGGAATACAGGCAGTCTCTAGAAGCTAGAAACGGCAAGGGAATGAATCCTTCCCAAGAGCCTCCAAAGAAAGGGAACCCTGCTGACACCTTGATTTTAGCCCCGTGAGTCCCATGTCAGACTCCTGACCGATAGAGGTATAAGATAATAAATCTGTTTGTTCTAAGCCACTAAATGTGTGGTAATTCATTATGGCAGCAATCATTAAGGCAGTCCTTGTGTTTAAAAATGAATCGGGCTGTCCCGTGCACTGTAGAATGTTTAGCAGCATCCATAGACTCTACTTGCTAGATGCCAGTATCACCGTCCCCTGGTTATGACAATCAAAAAGACCGGATAGGGAAAATGTGGCACATATACACCATGGAATATTATGCAGCCATCAAAAACGATGAGTTTGGGTCCTTTGTAGGGACATGGATGAACCTGGAAACCATCATTCTCAGCAAACTGACAGAAGAGCAGAAGATCAAACACCGCATGTTCTCACTCATAGGCGGGTGTTGAACAATGAGAACACATGAACACAGGGAGGGGAGCACTACATACTGGGGTCAGTTGGGGGGAAATAGGGGAGGGACGGTGGGGGGTGGGAAGCTGGGGAGAGATAGCAAGGGGAGAAATGCCAGATGTAGGTGATGGGGAGGAAGGCAGCAAATCACACTGCCACGTGTGTACCTATGCAACAATTTTGCATGTTCTTCACATGTACCCCAAAACCTAAAATGCAATAAAATAAATGGGGAAAAAAAAAAGAAAAAAGAAAAATGGAAGTGCAACAATGAAAAAAAAAATGGCCCGGACATTGCCAAGTGCCCCCTGGGAGGTGGGGTATGCAGGGGCAATCACCACCAGAGAACCACCCTCTAGGACTACCAGACTTATTTATTTTCAGGATTATATTCTCTTCTCACCATTAGGACATAAATATATACTCAACCTCAAACTCGTGGGACAAGTCATTTTATTATTCCAAATAGTGCAACAAAAAGTTATTTCTATTTTGAAAAAATATTAAAGAAATAATTAAATGGAAAAAATATTATATCATTCATGATTACACTAGAAAAAAAGTGAGCCTCACTCTACAGGAAGGCAAGAGAGAAGGTGTAAAAGACACATGGTTAAGGTCAGATCCAAGTAGGCAGTTGGCCCGTTACCAATAATGATAAAAATAATAACTTTAATAAAAATAACTAAGGGCTTAATATCTATTACTTCATTTAATCTCCACAACTATTAATATCCCTATTGTGAACCATAACTCAGGGGTGCCGAGACATTCTAGTCATTTGCAAGTTACCATAGCCTATATATACTTCAGTGATGGAGATGGAATGAACTTGTATCCAGGGTCAGAAAAGATGGAGGATGTAGTGGTCATTATGCTAGGAAAGGAGGCCCACCTCACCCCTATGTGTAGTGAATGTCCTATAAATGTTTGGAGGTTGATGGGAGAGTATGAGACTGACACACACAAGTGTCAGAAAGCAACTCTTTGTCTCAGTCTATTCAAATACTAAGATTCTCCCTATACAACTGGCATTCTAATAAAAACATACACACAGAGAGGTCTTGGGCAATTCCTTAAATGAGAACTATGGAAACTCATGATGATTCCTTAAAGTTAAGGCTATTCCCTCCTACCCCACTAAACCTATGTCACTGTTATTCCTGGATCAGCCCTAGGAGCTTTAAAAAATGCTGTCATGGTGCTCTCTTCGGCAGCACATATACTAAAATTGGAATGATACAGAGAAGATGAGCATGGCCCCTGCACAAGGATGACAAGCAAATTTGTGAAGCATTCCATATTTTTAACAGAGGCCTCAGAGACAATGCCACACACCTACAACCATCTGATCTTTGACAAACCTAACAAAAACAAGCAATGGGGAAAGGATTCCCTGTTTAATAAATGGTATTGGGAAAACTGACTAGCCACGTGCAGAAAGCAGAAACTGGACCCCTTCCTGATACCTTACACTAAAATTAACTCCAGATGGATTAAAGACTTAAACATAAGACCTAACACCATAAAAATCCTAGAAGAAAACCTAGGCAAAACCATTCAGGACATAGGCATAGGCATAGGCAAGGACTTCATGACTAAAACATCAAAAGCATTGGCAACAAAAGCCAAAATAGACAAATGGGACCTAATTAAACTCCAGAGCTTCCGTGCAGCAAAAGAAACAATCATTAGAGTGAACTGGCAATCAACAGAATGGGAAAAAAATTTTGCAATCTATCCATCTGACAAAGGGCTAACATCTAGAATCTACAAAGAACTAAAACAGATTTACAAGAAAAAAACAAACAAACCCATTCAAAAGTGGGAGAAGGATATAAACACTTTTCAAAAGAAGACATATATGAGGCCAATAAATATATGAAAAAATGCTCATCATCGCTGTTCATTAGAGAAATGCAAATCAAAACCACATTGAGATACCATCTCACGCCACTTAGAATGGTGATCATTAAAAAATCTGGAGATAACAGACGCTGGAGAGGATGTGGAGAAATAGGAACACTTTTACACTGTTGGTGAGAGTGTCAATTAGTTCAACCATTGTTGAAGACAGTGTGGCGATTCCTCAAGGACCTAGAAATAGAAATTCCATTTGACTCAGCAATCCCATTACTAGGTATATATCCAAAGGATTATAAATAGTTCTATTATAAGGACACATGAACACGTATGTTCATTGTGGCACTGTTTACAATAGCAAAGACCTGGAACCAACCCAAATGCCCATCGATGATAGACTGAACAAGGAAAATATGGCACATATACACGATGGAATACTATCAGCCATAAAAAATAAGTTCGTGTCCTTTGTAGGAACATGGATGAATCTGGAAACCATCATTCTCAACAAACTAACACACGAGCAGAAAATCAAACACCGAATGTTCTCACTCATAGGTGGGTGTTGAACAATGAGAACACACGGAAACAGGGAGGGGAGCATCACACACTGGGGTCTGTTGGGGGGGTGCTAGGGGAGAGACAAAGTGGGGTGGGAAGGTTGGGAAGGGATAGCATGGGGAGAAATGCCAGATATGGGTGACAGGGGGATAGAGGCAGCAAACCACCTTGCCATGTATGTGCCTATGCGACAATCCTACATGACCTACACATGTACCCCAGAACCTAAAGTACAATTAAAAAAAAAAAATTGTGTCATGGCTGAGGGCAGTGGCTCGAACCTGTAATCCCAATGATTTGGGAGGCCGAGGAGAGAGGATTGCTTGATCCCAGCAGTTCGAGACCAGCCTGTACAACATAGTGAGACCCCATCTCCACAAAAATTAAAATAAAAATTAGGCAGATGTGTGGCACATGCCTGTAGTCTCAGCTACTCAGGATGCTGAGGTGGGAAGATCACTTGAACCCAGGAGATCAGGGCTGCAGTGAGTCATGATCATGCCACTGCACTCCAGCCTGAGCAGTGATGAGGCCGACACACACAAGTGTCAGAAAGCAACTCTTTGTCTCAGTCTATTCAAATACTAAGACTCTCCCTATTTAAATGGGAGCTCTAATAAAAATATACACATAGGGAGATCTTGGGCAATTCTTTAAATAAGAACTATGGAAACTTAGTTTTTTTTTTGAGACAGAGCAAGACCCTGTCTAAAAAAAAAAAATTTTAATGTGACGCAGGGACATGAAAGCAAGATATCTAGAGGAAATCTCCATCCTCATCCATTCCCTGATACTGAACAGTCCTGAACTTCACAGACTACCTATTCCTTTGGTCTTTCATCATCTTTCTCTTAATACTGAACAAATGGTTTACCACAGGCCCAGCTTGGAACTTGTTCACAGTCTCACTTATGCCAAGAGATTTCCAAATGACCCATCAGCCTTTGCCATCCCTAGACACCCTCTTGTATGGCCAAGGGATCAAGCTCAGTTTAGGGCCAGTTCTATCTTTGGCTCTCTTGGGAGTGTGGCACATCTCTGTGGAGCCCCCTCAATAAAGCATTATTCACTGGATGAATTGCAAATTCCAAGTCTGCCTGATGTTGCCTAATAGGAACAACTGTTTTGATATGTGTTTCTTTCATTAGAGGGAGATTCAGAAAAGGACATGGATGACCTGGGGAAGGCAGAGAGACAAAGCATCTGCAAGGACAGCCAGTCATCCCGCCTGCAGTAGACAGTAACTATAACACACACACTTCATCCATAAAGGACCATTCTGCTAACGCAGATTATTTTCTTTTCCAGCTTTGCAATATCTGGTTCACTTTAGTATCATATTAAATGTAAGAAATCAATGCTAGACCCTTTGCCTTTGCAGAGTCCAATGTCAGAAATATTTCTTGCTGCTTTACCTGAATTTCCCTTTCCTCTGCTTTTTAATTTTTTTTTTAAATCTGGCTCCAGGAGGTAATAAGCCCCAGGGTAAGAAGACAGAAATGCAGCATTGCATCAGAAAACACCATTTGGACTACATTTTATCAACGTCGTACTAACAGCTCCCCCAAAAATGAAAGGTAATAATTTAAATGGGTTGTATGATGAAGCAGTTTATTGCCTTACACAGAGCTAAAGAATTTAATGCCAAATCATTTCTAACATCCAGTGAGTAATTAGGGTGAATAAAATGCAACCTCATATTGAGCAAAAGCACCTAAACTGCCACTGGAATGACAGACCCCACCGGAAACCTGCTTCAATGGCTGGAAAGCCAGTCTGCCACCCAGTCTTGATGCTTTTTCAGCAGGACCAGGAGTGATTGCTCAGCAGTAAGTTCTGCTTTAGGCATCAAAGTGGAAGGAAGGAAATGTAGGGCAAGTGGGGCATGAAACCTCACTAAGAGCCAGAACAATGTTAAATTGGGAGGTCCCCTAGCCTTCACCTATGGATCTTTTCAAGCTAGGCTAACAGGTCCTGGGTGGGTCCTAAAGGGCCGTTGTTGTAGTTCACTGGGGCTAAAGGGAAAAGAAAAGGAAAGAACCAGAGGCAACTTTTCTGTCCTCATTTTACAGACAGAAACTCAAACCTATGCTAAAGATGGATTGTTGATTATTTTCATTCCTGGAAAAAGGAAAAAATTTAAAAGTAGGAAGTAGGGAAGTTCATTCAACAAACATTTCTTTAGTACTTCCCATGTGAAAATGAAGCCAAAAAAATTTTATGACAACATGTAGAACATGATCCCTTTGTTGAAGTAAAAAGATATTTACACAAGTAACTACAATACAACTCAGAATTAAATGCTTGTTACAAGAGAGGTCCAACCAAGTGTTCCCATGCCATCCACAATGAAGAAGGGATCAGAAAAGTCTTCAGGAAAGCCACAGTATTTGAGCTGAACCTTTTAGTCTGACAATGATTATAAGTGAGAGAGAGGACACAGAAGGGCACCCCAAGCTGGGAGAACAGCTGGAAGCAAAGACTTAGCAATGCAGGTGAACACAGCACATCTGGGGAGCAGATAATGCTCCCCTTGGACTAGAAGGAAAAGTTTAAAAGGAAAATGATGTTCCCTGGTATATATTTCAAGCAAGCAACTAAAGCTATGCCAGCACATAGTGGCCACCTAATCAATAGTTTTTGAGCATATAGTGTGCACTAAATAGCAGGCAACACAACCCAAGGTGATCTCCAGTGAGTCACACCCCTGCAAAATTCTCTCTCCTTGTGTTTGAACGGAAACTGTGACTTGTTTCTGATCCATAAAATATGCCACAGCTAACAAGATGTCATTCCTTTTATTAGCTTACATTATAAGTCTCAGCCTATTATGCCCACGATTATCTTATAAGATTTTATCTTATCAGACAGGAGAGAGAGGTTCCCATGCTGGCTTTGAAGAAGTAAGCTTCCATGTTATAAAAGGGCTGTAGTACAAGGAACTGCCTCCAGGCAACAGACAACAAGAAAAGATGCATTCTTCCCACAGTCTTAAATGGAGCATGTAAGCATGTTTGGTTGTTTCCCCAATCAAACTTTGGATGAGACCACAGCCCCAGCCAACACCTGTATTAATGCCTGGTGAGCCCCTAACACAAAACCCAGATAAGCTTTGCCTGGACTACCAGCCCTCAGAAACTGTGACATAATAAAGAGGTGTTTTTTCAAGTTACTAAATTTGTGGTAATGTTTTATGCTGCATAGAAAACTAATACATTGGGTAAATAAATATTGAAAAGGGTCGGCATTCAAAATCAGAGCAGGGAAGGCACTGGAATCATGCTAGAGAAATGGAATCCCTTCATGGAAGAGTAGTTACAAAGTAAGGCACAATACTCTGTTTTTGACAACTACAAATGCCTTATTAAACAAGCTAACATACGTAAAGTGCTCAGATGATGCCTGGAATATCAGGAATGCCATCAGTATTAACTAGTATTGTTGTTACTGCTGTTACCATTATTATTTCTTGCCATGAAGACATTTCCTCAAGAGAAATAAGTTGCTGTCCTTAGAAACACTGCTCTCTTAGGATGTGAAAAAATAGGAATGCTTTTACACTGTTGGTAGGAGTGTAAATTAGTTCGACCATTGTGAAAAACAGAGTGGTGATTCTTAAGGATCTAGATCCAGAAATACCATTTGACCCAGCAATCCCATTACTGGGTATTTACCTAAAGGATTATAAATCATTCTACTATGAAGATACATGCACATGTATGTTTACTGCAGCACTGTTCACAACAGCAAAGACTTGGACCCAACCCAAATCCCCATCAGTGATAGACTGGATAAAGAAAATGTGGCACATATATGCTATGGAATACTACACAACCATAAAAAAGGATGAGTTCATGTTCTTTGCAGGGACATGGATTAAACTGGAAACCATCATTCTCAGCAAACTAACAGAGGAACAGAAAACCAAACACCATATGTTCTCACTCATAAGTGGGAGTTGAACAATGAGAACACATGGACACAGAGAGGGAAACAACACACACCAGGGCCTGTCAGGGGGTGGGGGGCTGCGAGGAATAGCATTAGGAGAAATACGTAATGTAAATGATGGGTTAATGGGTGCAGGAAACCACCATGGCATGTGTATACCTATGTAACAAACCTGCGCATGTATCTCAGAATTTAAAGTATTTTAAAACAAACAAACACTGCTCTCCTTAAGTCTTAAGCTTTTGAGAACTTTGAGAATCCATAGAAAGTTACATACTAAACACCACTGAGAAAAATGTACAATTCATTGTGTGTGTGTGTGTGTGTGTGTGTGTATATATGTACATTTTGCCTAAAGTTTCAAGGGGCCCTCAGATGAGAACAAATGTCCTAAAAGAATGTGGGCAATGTGACACATTAAGGTAGGAGGGAGAGTCCCCTGTAAACTTCAAGAGACAATACACTTCAGACTTCTGATTTTGCCCTCCTCTCTGATGCCAAAATGTTGTGACTATCTTCTTTGGCCAGTACCAGTTTTAAGTTTAAATACCATGGAACACTACCCACTCAGGTGTTGTTTCCAAGGTAGAGATTATCCTCACTCCCAGCTCTTTTAAGTAATGGGTGATGGATACCCCATGCCTCCAGACTCATCACTGATAAGACCTACAACATAATTGGTCTTCCAAAGCCAACCACAGCAAATTCTCCCCAGGTTTCCTACACATCCTACCGGCCAACTACTGAGTCTAGCAAGGCCGTGTCAATAGTCCCATGAGTTCCACCCTCTCATGAGGCACTGCTGTGCCTCAACTCTGGTGAAGATGGCAAATGAAAACTAGGAATTTAGCTCAATCTCTTAAGAGTCTTCAGCATACAGTTGTGGTCAAAGTCTCCCATCCTACAATGAATGCATTAATGTTAGTCCAGTTATCAATGCAAGCATCAGAGGCCACCTGATTCAGTTTATCTAAGTTGACAACTTTGTATTCCTGGGATTACAAGGCATTTATAATTAAACTAGAATTTTAACTTCCTGCCTGGGAAATTTTTTTAATGGACATGGAAATATGATTAACAATATGTGGGCCAATGAGCAAAAGATAATGTGCATGGAATTAGTGAAAAGTGAAACTCATGCTTCCATTAACACATTCCATTCAGTCGTTCTGAAATACAACATATTATATATGTGTATATATGTATGTATGTATGTTACATTCACACAGTGGCTTGAAATTAGTAATCAAATTTGCACGTCATTTTTAATTACATCCACATCTCTCCTGTCTCCCAGCTGTTGACCTGGCGTTTATATGGACTACATCTGGCAGTCCTCAGCATTCTCCACAGTCACCCGTCCTCTCTGTCCCCAGATACACCTGCTTTCTGCAGCTGGTCCACCAACAGATGCAGCGGAAAGCCTGGTTGATGGGCATTATAAACACTCCTGCTGTTGAGCATCTGCGAGGTTACAAAGGGCCCAATTCTAACTTCAATGTTCCTTCCTCCAGGAGAAGTGAAAAATACCCTGTGTGATATGAACATGCTGGAGTCTCCATCAGTCACTTTCCCACCCTGGGAAGAAATGCTTTGGGTCAACTGGGTGTTAACAGCTGTGCCACCTTCCAGGTTATTAGCAAAGGAAGAGAGAGGTGGGCCTTGGTCATTCTTCATTTGTCTGAGATTCTAGGCCCACAGCCAGTAGCCTGGACACTCTATCTCCATTCGCCCTAACAAACAAGGTACAGTCCTCCTCATGGTCCCCCAGTTTGTGACCACTGACCACCTAGTTTTGGTTGGGGAGCTGGCCAATCAAATTCCCACAGTACTGCCAAATGAAAAACATGTGAGAGCAACACATATTGTGAGAATGACTATTTTGCAACTCCTTGTTATTAGAGTGGTAGATATTTCAAAGTAAGAAAAATTCAGAATAATGTTCAGGGTCTTTTGGATTTGGTTTAGCTATTTCCCAGACCCTGAAGTTTGGAAAGGGGTTCAAATTATTTTTCCTGTGATTATCTGAAAAATATCTCATCCTATAAGGAAGCATCCGTGCAATTAGTCCAGATATAAATACAGGCTCTAAAACTATGGCTCTGTGGCACCCAGGTTAATGGACTAATGCAATAAAGCAATAGGTTACAATAAGAAATTCCAATACAATTAAAACCATAAAATTAATGATGATCTCTTTCAAATGAAGCTCTAGATAAAAATAAAGCACTAAAAATCACTTATTCATTAAACAGTTTTGGTTCCATTCACGAAGTTCACAGAGGGCATTAGTCATCTAAAGCACAAGATGCACTGGAAGGTAAAATACATAAAAATGGCCTCCATTCTGCTATTTATTTCTATACTCTCACCTTCATGCCAATGAACCAGTCCCCACATGCCCGTAAGGCAGAGTTCAAGCACCACTTCATTAGAATCTTCTTGTAGTTTTGTGTATCCACATTTCAAGCCACTCTACACAGTGCAGGAATTAAGTTGGTCACCTGAGACACAGAGGCTAAGTCAAGATCCAGACTACTGTTAGCTGCAGTGATGCCCCCACTTGCTTGAAAACGCTATTGCATCACACTGTGATCTTTAAAGGACTTTAGGCTTGGTGTAGGGGAGGCTCATGCCTGTAATCCCAGCACTTTGGAAGGCCGAGGCAGGCAGATCTCTTAAGACTAGGAGTTTAAGATCAGCCTGGGCAACATGGTGAAACCCTATCTGCATAAAAAATTAAAACTAAAAATTGCCACTAGTGGTGGAGTGTGCCTGTGGTCCCAGCTACCCAGGAGGCTGAGGTGGGAGGATCACTGAGTTCAGGGAGGCTGAAGCTGCAGTGAGCCATGATTGTACCTCTGTGCTCCAGCCTCGGCAACAGAGTAAGACCCCACCCCCACAAAAGGACTTTAGTTTTCCCCAGGTAGTTCTGATTATCCTGGGTGAATCTCGTCCCTGCATGAAATGACAATTCCATTTCAACTTCTTTCACTTGTGTAGTTAAAAACCTTTTAGTCTTCTCATGGCTTTCTTCCACTCAGAACTTCTTTCTAATATTGCTGCAAATAGAAAGAGGTAGACTCGAGATGAGGGGACCTACCCGTCATCAAAACACTTGAGAGTTATGTTCAAAGAACAAGAGCTAGAAGTTCAAGAATGAATCTATGCCATTTCCAAAGGCAATACTGCCCAAGAAGGAAGAAAATGATGGTCTACATTCTTAGTGTCTATTGTCTGTGTGAGCCCAGAGAATGTGTCTCTGGGCATAAAAGACCAAAAAAAACCAACCACATCCAATTGGAGCTTTCAGCAGAACATATCTGTTGGCAACTGAAAACTCCATATGTGGTTTTCCTTTGATAAAGTGGTTTGTAATTCTTGTCTTTTATAGACATTATCCACCTAAAACCTTAATGCTTTGACAAGCAAGTCATTGGGGCAGGGGGGAATACTGCTTGCTCTCTTCTCCCCTGTGTGTGCTGTGATTCAAAGACAAAGATAGAGATGTTACCAGAAACTGGATTCATACATTTAGCCAATGTGCTGAGAGTAGGAAGACCAGAAAGCAAGAGCTGCTTCCATGTTATTCTTGCTGTCATGGGTCCCTTGCTGCTATGCTGGGTTTCATCTCTTACAGCTCCAGGTATACTCACCACCTTTCCCCTCCCTCCTCTGTGCCCCAAGAGCCTGATGTACATAGGCTACACTTGGGGTTCCCTGGCCCACTAGCTTCTGATTGGATTGGCTTGCAAAGATGCTAGCAGCAGGCGGAGAAGGAAAGTGAAGTGGTTATTCCCTTCCACTTCTTCCTGCCAGGTGCCCCTGGATTGGCTGTGTGCTCTAATCAAGTACCTGGGATTTGTTTTAATCAGGTGTGGTTAACAAATGCAGGCACAGAAATAACTGTTGTGATGGAAGAGGTGTTTGTACTCACAGCTCCCTAGAAACCGCAGATGTGGCTGGCTGCAAAGGGGGGTTATACGGGAAAGCACCAGGGTTACTCAGGAGCGAGAGAGAGCTGGGGACACTGGGCAAGGGCTTTCATTGTGGTTTCCACTTTAAGGCTCAGGGGAGGCAAGGTGAGCAAGTTTAGAATGGGATCATTTGAATAATTTCAGTGGGCTCTGGGGGCATAGGAGCCGTTCCTAGTTGCCTGACCCTAGAGTAATCAGGTCAAGGGGATGGTGGCCCGGGGTGTAAAAGCCCCATAAAGAAGGTGGTTGGAGTTTGGGCTCTGGATGGGTTGGTTGTACAGAGAAGATGTACTCCCAGTTGAAATGCTTCCTAACTCTAGGAATTGCTAACCCTGGGAGATGGAGTCCCTCCAGGGTCAACAAGGCCACATGCTGTCAATGCATCAGAATACAGAAAACAAAGGCCTGCTTAATGCATTGCATTTCGGAAGGAAGGAAGGAAGGAAGGAAGGAAGGAAGGAAGGAAGGAAGGAGGGAGAGAGGGAGAGAGGGAGGGAGGGAGGGAGGGAGGGAGGGAGGGAAAGAAAAGAAACCCTGTAAGAAATCTCCAGTGGGAGCAGTTTTCTCCTACACCTGCACAAGTCTTCTCAAACTGCAACGTGCACAGGAATCACCAGGGAGACTTGTTAAAATGCACGTTCATATTCATTATGTCTCGGAGTGGGTCTTTGAACCACACTCCAAGCAGCAAGGTATCTATACCATAGTGTACTCAACCAATTTCCTATTGTTGGATATTTGTGTTCTTTGCAATATTTTGTTATTATAAATAACAATGCAATGAACATCTTTGGATATACATATTAGTACAAATTTCTGAATAATTTACAGTAGCCCCATAAAAGAAGAATTATTGAGTAAAAAAGGATGTGAAATCTTTTTAAGTTCTTCATACATATTGCTAAATTGATTTCTGTAATGCTTACGTGAATTTACATTCCAAAAACCAATGTCTGCAAATGTTTCACTATATCTTTATCAACATTGAAGATTATCTTTATCTTTGCAATTTGATAGGTGGAAATGGTACCTCATTTCAATCTGCATGTCATTATTAATGAAGTTGACCTTTTTATGATATTAGTCATTTACTTTTCTTCTTCTGCAGTCTATGCCCTTTGTAGAACCAGTCTTAAATTATTTCCTTGTCAAATATTTTCAACTCAGTCGATCATTGATTTTTTTCCCCTCTTTATGAGACTACATCTCCAATTTTATAATTGAAGTAGGAGGGAAAAATAAAAGCTCCCTTAAAGAATTTCAGTTTATTGCTAAGTTGTGAAAACATATTTCTGTACTGACTTCAAGGAAGAGCTTTTTCTGGTCCTGCAGACAAAGAGATTTAACCATAAAATTGGATCCGTATGCTTTTTCTTTGCTATAACATTTTTGTGTTTCAACTTATAGCAAGAAAAGGCAAATTATATATCTCATTCATTGAGGGATGGTTGTTTGCTTGGCAGTTTCTAAATTTTTTTTTTAAATGGGCACAAAGGAAAGGAAGAGAAATAGAGATAAAACTCTCATCCAAAGTTCTTACACTAGAGTAAAATAGCCTCACAAAACCAGAGATATCACAAACATTGATACCACCGTATATATTTATGAAATGCCACAGCCACAAAAAAAAACTAAATTTAAAATACAGTAAGGATTTTATACTATGAATGTAGAATAGTGTATTTTCAACATTATGAAACATATTTAAAGCTTCTGTAACAAATGTGAATACTGAATTCAATAGTGAACAATACTGAAAGTTAAATTAGCAAGAGCTTATTAAACAATTACTATGTTCTCTTATTGCTCATCTATTCCAAGAAATACATAACTTGATCTCACCATTGACTATCTTAAAATCACATTACCCACCTCATGATTTTTAAGATTAACTTTTGAGGGCAATTTCATAGATTGTCAGTGAGAATGTAATTGAAATAATCTCTTGGGAAAGCAATTTTTAGTATATATCAAAAGCCTTAAATTGCTTATATTTTTAAACTAACTATTTCACTTCTGAGAATTTATTTTTTTAACCCTAAATAAAGGAGGAGATGTATGCACAAAGATGTCCATAGCAGTAACACATATACAATGAAAGAATGCCAATTTATAAGCAGTCTGCAAGTTTATTCATTCAATATGATCACAACTATGCAAAGTGAAAAAGCAAGCATAGGAAGGAAAAAAAAGCTGAAAGGAAGTAAAGCGAAATATTAACAAGAATTATCTATGCCTTTAACTTTTATATATTTTTCCAAATTTCCTATAATGAACATTATTACACCAATGGAGTGGAGTCTTTGTTTTTAAAATGAATAAATGCATATATTGCCTATATTGTGTCTGTTTGATTTGGTTTTACTCCCTTAGGGCATTGCTTGGAATGGAAAGGGAAGATCTTGCCAAGGAACTCCGACCAGCCAGAGGTTCTCTTCCCAGTTTGAGCCTCCAGGAAGGAGACTCAACTTAGGACTCTGTACCTTCATTTAGTTCTGTGGCCCTCTCCATTTTATTTAATAATCACTCTGCCCATGTGGATTTGCTATAAGTGTTGTCTAAAGGAAAACAGTTAGGTCCAAAAATTCAGAGAGCATTCACCAGGGGTACTTATTTTCTTGAGGGCACTTATCACAACGTATCAAGAGTAATCCACCACCACCTCCTCCCCACCCCCTGCCCTGGAATAGGAACATTTTGCAAGCCAAAAAAAAAAAAAAGTTTCATTTATCTGTACATCCTCTACATTAGGGTTTCTCAACCTCAGCACTATTGACTTTTAGGGCCAGATAATTGCTGGGGCCTCTCTTGAGCACTGTAGGATGTTTAACAGTACCCCTGGCCTCTACCTATCAGATACTGGTGGTACCCACCCAGTTGTGACAAATGTGTCATTAGACATTTCCAAATGTCCCCTGGATGACTTACTCTCCAATTGAGAACCACTGTTCTACATCTGACTGACTCCAAGAATGTAGTAGATACTCAATAAAAACTTGTTGAACTGAGTGGGAAGAGAGGTTGGAGGAGAAGTTGACCAGAAAATGAATAAGCAAACAATAGGCTGAATCCAACTGTCCTCAAGACAGAGAAGCCCTAAATCCAAGTCTCTGTCAATCAGATCCTAACTGGGTAGTCCTGAGAAAAACATTTCACCCATTTGTGGGGCCTCAGTTGTCCATTCCCTCAAGCATTTATTCATTATGTTATAAACAACCCAATTACGTACTCTTTTAATTACTTTTAAATGAATATAAATTATTTTTGACCATAGCCAACCTGTTGTGCTGGCACATACTAGGTCTTATTCATTCTTTCTATTTTTTTTGTACCCATTAACCATGCTCACATCCCCATCCCCACTACCCTGCCTATAGGCTAGGTCTTTTAAATGCATTATTTCATTTAATAGTCACAGCAACTCTCTGGAGGAGGTACTAAAATGTCTAAATCAATTTTACAGACAGTAATAACAAGGCCCACAGAAATCATATAGTAACTGTCTGGTGTTGGGATTGGAACTATGATAAAGCTAACTTCAAAGCCTGCATTCAAAGCCAACATCCATACCATGGCATGCATGACCCCAGAACAGGCTGGTGGAAGAGAGATCCTAGAATAAATGAGAGCTTCAGTTCTGGAAGCATCGGTCAAGAAAATCAAAAGTCTCAATTTTAGCAATAAAAATCCTGAGAGACTTTCTTGTCCAGCTCCCAGAGATGATTAGAACACCCTCTGTGACAGTCCCTAAAAGGTCTAGGAGTCCTAAACACAATGCCGACAGGGGTCAAGAGAATGAATGGGACCAGGCAAGAATAGAGGAAAAGCAAAGAAGGCTTTTCTCCCCCACAGGGCACAGACGCTTCTCACACCTGACCAGCCAGTACAGTGCAGGAAGGTGGCTTTGAAGCCATCAGACCTTCCCTCTTGCTCAACAAAAACAAGAATCCAAGAATTCTTAAGCTAATTTTTTGAAATGCTGACAATTGGTTGAACTATTAGGAGGGGAAAATAATGTGAAAGTCAAAGAAAACAATTGACCAGCCAGATGTAGCTCACAGCCTTCCAGTTGATGGCCGCTAATCTGGTTCTTGTTTGAATGCCTCCTGTGACATGGAGATCACGCCAGGAGTCAGCCCAGTCATATCTGAACAATAGGAAAAAAGACCAAATCTATCTTCCTACTCCTTCTACTTTTTGGCTCTCACCGAAAATGAAGTGCAGGGTCCCACACGTATCCTTCAGTACGCACTCCCTTGGTTAATATGTCTTTTCTTTAGCTATTGCTCATATGCATGATATGAAATCCCCAACCCTGGGGAAGGGTAATCTCTTCTCCCACCTGCCATCAAGCCTCCTTGTGTTTGTGTGCACCTTGTGTACCACCTACAGTTTGGTAGTCAACAAATGCCAGATTCTACCAGAGCAACATCAGATCACATTGACCTTCAGAGTTGGGTGGCTTTTGTTTCTGGCAGCGACACCAAACTCTGAGGAATGCTGCATTTGCACCTGATTCCTTCATCCCCCACACACCATATCAAACCTCCAATAAAGCTCAGTGTCCCTACCTCCCAAAACACTCTGAGTCCTTGGGTCATTATTGTCTTCCTACTCCAGGTCACCATCACCTCTTGCCTGAATGACTGGCACCTGTGCTTCTACTCTTCCCCTTTTAAACAGAACAATCTTATAAAAATTTACATTTGATCCTGTTACTCATCTGATTTCTAGCCTCCAATGACTTCACTTTGCCTTAAAATAAAAGCCAAACTCCTTGCCACATCCTGTAATACCCCCAGATTACTGGCCCTGTCACTGTTCCTACCTTGGGACCTTTGTACTTGGTGTTTCCCGTGAGTATAACGCTCTCACCCCAGTTTTCATAATGTGTGGCCCCTTCTTGGTGACTCAAGTCTCAGCTCAAATGGCAGCTTTGCAGTGAGATTTTCCTCAACCTCACAATATAAATGACTGTCCCTTCCCACAACCATTCTATTGTATTTTTATCACTTCACTGCATACTAAGTGAAAAGATCTTTTTTATTTATTTGGCTACTTTTTATGATTTATCTTCCTCCTGTTGGAATATATCACCCTAAAAGAATGGTGCCTGGCACATAATAGGTGCTTAATAAATATTAGCTGAATGAATGAAAGAAGACAGAGACCTTGCCTGTTTTATCCAATTACGTGTACCCAGAGTCTAGAGGAGCACTGCTCAATAGAAATATAATGTGAGCTACATATGCAATTTTAAATTTCCTACTAGGAACATTAAAGAAAAAGAAAGAAACACATTAAATATATTTCAATATTTATTTTATTGTAGCCAATATATTCAAAATATTATTTCAACATGTAATCATATTAATGATATATTCTATATCCTTTTCATATCAAGCCTCAGAAATGCAATGTGTATTTTATACTTATAGCACCTACAATTTGAACTAGCCACATTTTAAATGTTCGATAGCATTTTAAATGTTCAACAGTGACTCTCTTATTGGAGAATGCACCTCTAGAATACTGTCTGACACATAGGAAGTGGTGAATAAGTATTGGTTGAATGAATGAGTGAATTAAGTACTTTCCTTTCTAGGTCCTTTCTAAAAGAAATTCTGTCAAGCCACTCCTCCACACTCTGTACTCATATCACTTGTTGATCGGCTGGTTGGCTGGTTGGTTGGTTTTGGTAATCTAAATGTAGGACTTTGCCTTTATTACTACCAATGTGATTTTTTTTTTAACATTCAACCCCTGGATCCAGCCTGTTAAGATCATTTGTTCCAGATTCTATCATCTTAAATATTTGCTAGGCTTCCCAGTTTTGTATCATGCTCAAATATGGAATTCATATAAAAACGTGGCAAGGTACGGTCTAATTTCTGCAGCATGCATCTGGAGGCTGCATTTATTGTATTGATTGATCAGCAATCTATCTTTCAGACTCTTCTACCTTCTATACATCTGCCTAGCCAAACAACCCCACACTTCCAGTTTCTCCAGTTTTTTTCATAAGAATGTCATTTACAGGTTGGAAATCAATTAAAGCCTCAATAAGTTGTTGGCTCAGTGTAGTACCTACTATTATTCTCATCTACTTGTTCTACTCTGTAATCATATTATCATCACTATACAACTCAACAGATTCATTAAAAAAAAAACTGGCAGAACATATAACTAAATAATGATACAAATATCTGGCATTTGTAGATTTAACAGTCTCAGTTTCAACTCTTCCCTATTAACCTATATGGTAATTCTCAAGTATGCTGTTCCATGAATTTGAATTTGGGATACTAAAAGACCGGTAGGTGATTAAAACTTATTTAGCTAATAAGGAAACCTAGCTGACACCTTAGCATGACCATGTCAATTTATTTTCTAGTTCTCTAGTCTTCAACTACATAGTACCTCCATAATTTTAAAGAATAACTTTGTATATATTAAGAAATTATCTCAAAAAGGAAACTAGAACATTGTGATGATGAAGAAAAAGTAAAAATGTATATGAGTTGATATGATTTGGATCTGTGTCACCATCAAATCTCATGTCAAATTATAATCCCCAATAGTTGGTGATTATATATAATCCCCAATATTGCAGGTGGGGCCTGGTGGGAGATGACTGGATCACAGGGGTGGATCCTTCATGAATGGTTTAGCACCGTCCCCTTGATGCTTTTCTTGTGATAGAGTTCTCATAAGATCTGGTTGTTTAGAAGCATGTAGCGCTGCCCCCTTTCTCTCTCTTGCTCCTGCTTCCCCCATATGAGATGCCTTTCTCCTCCTTTGCCTTCCACTATGATTGTAAGTTTCTGGAGGCCTCCACAGAAGCCAAGCAGATGCCAAGATTATGCTTCCTGTACAGCCTGTGGAACCGTGAGGCAATTAAACCTTCTTTCTTATAAAATACTCAGTCTTAAGTATTTCTTAACAGCAACACAAGAATGGAATAATACAGAAAGTTGGTACCAAGGGGTGGAGCATTGCCATAAACACACCTGAAAATGTGGAAGTGACTTTGGAAATAGGTAACAGGAGGAGGTTGGAAAAGTTTGGAGGACTCAAAAGAAGACAGGAAGATAAGGGAAAGTTTGGAATTTCCTAGAGGCTGGTTAATTGGTCTTGACCAAAATGCTGATAGTGACATGGTCAACAAAGGCCAATCTGATGAGGTCTCAGATAAAGATGAGAAAATTCTTGGCAATTGGAGCAAAGGTCACTTTTGTTAAGCCTTAGCAAAGAACTTGGCAGCATTGTGCCCCTGGCCTCAGGATTTGTGAAACTTTGACCTTGAGAGTGATGATTTAGGGGATCTGGCAGAAGAAATTTCTAAGCAGCAAAGCATTCAAGAAGTCGCTTGGCTGCTTCTAACAACCTAGGCTAATATGCATGAGCAAGGAAATGACCTAAAGTTGGAATTTATATTTAAAGGGAAAGCAGAGCATAAAAGTTTGGAAAATTTGCAGCATGGCCATGTGGTTAAGAAAACAAAAAAAGACCACTTTCAGGGGAGGAATTCAAGCGAGTGCAGGAATTTGCATAAGTAAAAAAGATCCAGGTGCTAATAGCCAAGACAATAGGAAAAAGCATTTCAGAGAACTTGGCAGTAGCCCCTTTCATCACAGACCCAGAAGCTTAGAAGGACTGACTGGTTTCATGCGCCAGGCCCAAGGCCCTGCTGCCCTTGAAACACTGGTCCCTGCATCCCAACTACTCCAGCTCCAACCATGGCTCAAAGAGACCCAAATACATTTCAGGCTGCTGCTTCAGAAAGTCCAAGCCATAAGCTTTGGCAGTTTCCACGTGATGTTACATCTGCAGGTGCACAGAGTACAAAAGAGGCTTGGGAGCTTCTACCTACATTTCAGAAGATGTATGGAAAAGCCTGGATGTCTATGCAAAAGCCTGCTGCAGGGTGGAGCCCTCATGGAGAACCTCTACTAAGGCAGTGTGGAGGGGAAATGTGGGGTTGGAGCCCCCAACAGAGTCCCCACCAGGGCACAGCCTAGTGGAACTTGAGAAGAGGGCCACTGTCTTCCAGACCCCAAAATGGTAACTCCACCAGCAGCTAGTGACCTCAGCCTGGAAAAGCCACAGGCACTCAATACCAGCCCATGAGAGCAGCCACAGGGGCTGAATCCTGAAAAGCCACAGGGGCGGAGCTGCTCCAGGCTTTGGGAGCTCACCCCTTGCACCAGTGCACACTGGATGTAAGACATGGAGCCAAAAGAAACTATTTGGGGCTGGGCATGGTGGCTCATGCCTGTAATCCCAGCACTTGGGGAGGCCAAGGCAGGTGGATCACTTAAGATCAGGAGTTCAAGACTAGCCTAGCCAACATGGCAAAACCCTGTCTCTACAAAAAAAAAAAAAAATAGAAAAATTAGGTGTGGTGGCAGGTGACTGAAATCCCAGCTACTCAGGAGCCTGAGGCAAGAAAATCTCTTGAACCCAGGAGGCAGAGGGTGCAGTGAGCCAAGATCACACCAGTGCACTCCAGCCTGGGTGACAAAGCAAGACACTGTCTCAAAAAAAAAAAAAAAAAAAAAAAAAAAAAAAAAAACTATTTTGAAGCTTTAGATTTAATAACAGCCCTGCTGGGTTTCAAACTTTTGTGGGACCTGTTGCCCCTTTCTTTTGGCCAATTTCTCCCTTTTGGGATGGGGATATTTATCCAATGTTTGTGCTCCCATTGTATCTTAGAAATAATTAACTTGGTTTTGATTTTACCGGCTCAAAGGTGGAAGGAAACTAGCCTTGTCTCAGATGAGACTTAGAAACTTAGGAGTTTTAAGTTGATGCTCTAAATGAGTTAAGATTTTGGGGGACTGTGGGGAAAGCATGATTGTATTTTGCAATGTGAGAAGGACAGGAGATTTGAGGGGCCAGGGACCGAATGATATGGTTTGTATCTGTGTCCCCATCAAATCTCCTGTCAAACTGTAATTCCCAATTGTTGGAAGTAGGTCCTGATGGGAGATGTCTGGATCATGGGGACGGATACTTCATGAATGGTTTAGCACGGTATTAGCATGTTCTCATGCCACTATAAAGAACTGCCTGAGTCTGGGTAACTTATAAAGGAAAGAGGTTTAATTGACTCACAGTTCCACATGGCTGGGAGCGCCTCAGGAAACTTACACTCATGGCAGAAGGGGAAGCAAACATATCCTTCTTCACATGGTGCAGAAAAGAGAAGTGCAGGGGAACCGCCCCCTATCTAATCACCTCCCATGAGGTCCCTCCCCCAACATGTAGGGATTACAATTTGGATTACAATTCAGGACGGAATTTTGGGTGGGGTCACAGCAAAACCATATCAAGCACCATCCTCTTAGTGCTGTTCTCATGACAGAGTCCTCTCAAGATCTGGTTAAAAGTGTGTAGCACCTCCCCCTTCTCTCTTGCTCCCATCATGTTGGACATTTCACTCCCCCTTTGTCTTCTGCTGTGATTGGAAGCTTCCTGAGGCCTCCCCAGAAGCAGAAGCTGCTATACTTCCTGTACAGCCTGCAGAATTGTTAGCCAATTAAATCTCTTTTTTATATAAATTACCCAGCTTCAGTATTTCTTCATAGCAATGCAAGAACATACTAAAGCATGAATTAAATAATTTTACCAAAAACAAAACAAGCAAGCAAAGAACACTTCAGGATGACATGAAGAGCATCTTTCAAATAAAAACTTCCAAGTCATACCTCTGATGATACAAATTAGGATCTCTTGGAGTTACACCTAGCAATAAATTATTTTAACACAAATGTTCCTGTCTCTTAAGAAGCAGCAAGCCAGGCCCTGATTAATTGATGAACACTCAGGAATCATTGGTGTAAGTACCCATCTGGCTAATGTAGTCAAACTTCTGCAAATTGTTGAAGAGGTCAACAACCCAGCTGGCAGAATGACACAAACTGCCAAGAAGTCTAGACTAAATAATAATAATAATGCATAAACAACTAATTAAAACATTAAGAAAGGGATTCTATTCCATGATCATCAGTGGAACTGCAGGTCACTCTGGAAATATCTCAGACATAGCATAGTCTATCACTATTTATTAAAGGCCTATTATGTAGTATCCTATGTAGAAAACCTGGACTCAAAGGGATAACAGGCAAAACAAGGCTGCATGCAGCCATGCGATAGCAGCAGGCATCAGGCAGGGATGGCTGCATCCAGCCCCTAAATGCAAGGTCTTCAATGTTGGCTGCTTGGAGAAAGTCTGTAGGATCAAGAGTGATAGGATTTAAAAACCCTAAGTCTGAGCCCATCCAAAGAAGCTCATCCTTTGTCATATTCCTTATTTCAGCTTCAGGAGGAAGGACGGAGTATGGCTGGCACGAGATCCTCTACATATTGGGAGAGGAGGCCCTTGCGCATTAGAAATGAGCCTGTGGGTATCAGTTCCCCAAACTGTAGTGTCAGGTCAGCTGGGGAGGGTGGCAGATTTGCACAAAGTGGAGGGTATGATGAAAGCAAAATATATGTGGTAGAAGTACCTTCAACTAACTGTCATTTAACCAACTCATTAGGATCAATAAATACTCCCCGTTCCCTCTCTGAAAACTACAGATGAATGCCATGACATGCAGAATGCCTATAGCTAGTAGACTGTTCTTATCATTCCTGACCACCTCCACTTCTACCAGTTTTACTCACAAAGGGCCCAAATTGTCTATACCAAGTGTACCTGCTATTATAAGTATGCAATTTGCTTAGACGCATAAAAATGATGGAATTGAAGAACAAAAAGAGTGTTTTTTCTGTGAAAACTAAATTCCACAGAAACTATTTAAACAACTCATTTGCTTTAAATAGTTTCTGTGGAATTAGGGGTAGGCTAAACAACTGTTAAAAATTAAAAATGAGCCGGGCGCGGTGGCTCACGCCTGTAATCCCAGCACTGTGGGAGGCCGAGGCGGGTGGATCACGAGGTCAAGAGATCGAGACCATCCTGGTCAACATGGTGAAACCCCGTCTCCACTAAAAATACAAAAAATTAGCTGGGCATGGTGGCGCATGCCTGTAATCCCAGCTACTCGGGAGGCTGAGGCAGGAGAATTGCCTGAACCCAGGAGGCGGAGGTTGCGGTGAGCCAAGATTGCGCCATTGCACTCCAGCCTGGGTAACATGAGTGAAACTCCGTCTCAAAAAAAAAAAAAAAGGATACTTAACATCCTTGTTCTTTAAAGCACCCAAAAGTAAAAAATGAAGAAAATGCTTGACAGGTTTGGTTTAAAAAACAAAGATGATTCTGAACTCTGATTAGCAGACCCACACCCAGAGAAAAGACCCAAGGTCTGCAAGAGAAAGAAAAGAACTCAACCAGCAAAAAGAAAATGAAAACCAATCGTGATCCCGTTACCCAGGGCCAATCACTGTTAATATATTCATGTACATATTTTTTAATTATATGTATATATTTTAATTACAGCTATATATTTAAAACAAGTATAACAACTTTAAAACCCACATATAGACATATGCCTTATGATCTATTTTTCTTTCTTAATAAATCGCATCCATCTTCTGATGTTGACAAATATTTATCTATGATGCCTTTTCAATAGCCTTGTATCATTCAATGTTATAGACACCCCATAAATGATTCAAAGAATCTC
Source organism: Sapajus apella (assembly GCF_009761245.1). Classification (NCBI taxonomy): domain Eukaryota; kingdom Metazoa; phylum Chordata; class Mammalia; order Primates; family Cebidae; genus Sapajus; species Sapajus apella. The sequence goes on from NW_022436966.1 coordinate 7,616,020, forward strand.
CTTGTGTTGGACTTTTGATTCCAATTTTTATCTGAAATAAGCAATACTGCCACCATACTGCACAGTCTCCACTATTTCCTTAGGACACATTGTGCTGGGTGTAATTTGATACACACATAGGAGGTCCCAACTCTGTCAAATTCACAGAGACAGAAAATAGAATGGTGGTTTCCAGGGATTAGGAAAAGAAGAATTAAAGCATTATTATTTAATGGATGCAGAGTGTCAGTCAGGCAACATGAAGAGTTCTGGAGATGGATGGTGGAGATGGATACACAGCAAAGTAAATGTACATAATGTCACTAAACTGTACACTCAAAAATGGTTAAGATGGTAATTTTCTCGTGACATGTATTTTACCTTAATAAATATACTATATATATATATATATATATATATATATGCATAGAATTCTTAGCTCAGGAATCAAACAGCACCAGGTCTCAGACCTGATTTTGCCTGCTGGCTACCAACCCTGATCTAGTCCAGTGATCTCCAAATAGTGTTCCAGGAGACCAGGAAAGAAACTGTATCTCTGCAGCTGCCAGGCAGCTCTGGGCAAAGGCCGGCAGGGAAGGCTCTGGGCTTCACCCCTACTTCAAACATAATAGCTCCACTCCTACCTAAAATTCTATAGGCTTGACTTGAAGAAAGTCCCTGGTGCTTAAAAAGCTTTGGAAAACCACTGCCTAATCTACATTCCTCAAGCTATAGAAGATAACACGAGGGACCAGAGATAGCAAGTGAGATGTGCGGCATAGTTGGGACAAGAGCCCAAGTCTTAGCCTGTGAGCTCAATGCTTGTCCTACGCCTCGCAGTCTCCCTTCCCCCAAAGGAAGGCCACACCCCACTCATGCAGCAGACTGGGTCTTCCCCTCAACGGCTCCCCTTAGCCTAGGGGTTTAGATCCCAGTAAGTGCAAGTGATTTATTCAGCAATTCTATGTACCCAGAAAGTACCTATGAGAAAAACACAAGGCAGGATCCTGTTCTGTGGTGGGCAAAATAATGGTGCCCCAAAGATCTCCTTGTCTTAATCCCTGGAAGCTGTGAATATGGTACATTACATGACAAAAGAGTCTTTGCAGATGGGATTAATGTTAAGGACGCTGAGATAGGGAGATTATCCCAGATTACTCAAGTGAGCCCAATCTAATCATCTGAATCTTTGAAAACTTTCCCAGTTATAGTCAGCCAGAGAGAGACAGGGCTATTGAAAGAACAGTCAGAGAGACACAATGTTGCTGGCTCTGAAGATGGAGGTGGAGGCTATGAACCAAGGAATATGGGCAGCCTCTGAATCCAGAAAAGGCAAAGAAATTGATCCTCTCCTACAGCCTCCAGAAAGAATCACAGCCTTACCAACATCTTGATTTTAGCTCCATAAAACCTATGCCAGACTTCTATCTTCCAGCACTGTAAGATAATAAATTTGCATTGTTTCAACCCACTAAGTGTGTCATAATGTGTTATGGCAGCATAGAAAATTACTATATGCTCTCAGATAGAGGCAGAATGCCTTATCCTGCAGCTTGTGGTCAGTTAGGAGCAACTGCTTGCTTGGCCCTTTTGTCTGCTCCACTCATCAGCATATTGACCTCTTGAGCATCCAGCTCTGCCCAGAAAGCCTGTAAATCAAAATGTGAGCCAAGCTGGAGATTTCCTAGGGGCAAAAATAACAATAAAATTTAAAAAAATTAAACTATCTCTGTGAATAACAGTCATTGAGCTTGACAAGTGTGTTTTTTTGTTTTTTTTAATGCCAATTCAGGACCTCTGTTTCTCCATCCTGGAGACTTGATGAGTAAAGCCAAAGGCTGAGTCATAATAATGTTAAAAACATGGTCTGGTCAGTATGTGCAATTGGAAGAAGGTATACATGGGGTGGTGGGGGAACGGAAGGGAGGGTGGGGATCAGACAGACAGGCATAGGACGGAGGAGTCGGGGCAGGCAGTTCTTTCTCTACATTGACCTAGCACTTTATTCCAGGTTAATAATCAGTAAACTACCACCCTCAGGCTAAATCTGGCCTACTGCCTGGTTTTATAAATAAAGTTTTATTGGAACTCCAGCCCACTTTCCCATTATATATTATCTATGGCTTCCTTCCCATCACAGTGGCAGAGGTGAGAAGCTGTGACATACACCCCATGGCATGAAAGGCCAAAAACATTTTATCATCTGGCTCTTTACAGAAGAACTTTGCTGACCCCTGAAGTCCCACTGGGATAGCCTCAAGTAAACCAGAAGAAAAGGATTTCTGAGCAAGAAGAATGCACAAGCTCACAGGAGCCTCTGTTGGCCCTCTGTGCAGCCATGAGATAAGGCCATGTTTGTCTTTCCTGCTGTAGTTAGTTTTGTGACTCGTCTTCCGACCCTGTTCATGAGGCTGAGAAAGGTAACCACATAACCCAAGGATATCCAGCTGTGGCGATCCAGCTACATTTTCCTTTGACTCAGCCACCCCAGCATGTAAGCAAACTTATTTGATCCATTTCCTCTAATCCAGAAGTTCCCAATTCTTTCTACCATATTTTTGAAACTATTACATGAATATATTTTTCATTACCCGTAAATCATGTTGCCCTGCAGCTCTCCACCCACTGAATCAATGGCCTTTGTTGTTTCAGGGAAAGAGGCACGAACTTGAACCAAGAATTTTTTTTTTTTTACCTTGTGTTTTATATTAGATTTCTCAAGTCAGAGAGAAACTACTGTCTTAGAAGTGAGTTTTATTGAAAAAGAAAAATGTTATTTCTATTCAAAAATTATCTTTGCACATATTAAGAACAAAGCCCAGGGGACTAAGCACAGAGTTTTACTGTGAGTTACTGTGTAGAGAGGACAGAAGATGGGATGAGGGGCAACTCCTGTTGAACAGAAGAAGGTGCAATACTTTCTGTTCATCTATCTCCTCACCTACCGGGGAATGGCCGTGGAAGAAGGAGGGTAAGAAGACAAAAATTCCAGACAGGTTGAGGGAGAATCCAAAACTACTTAGGCTGGTGCTTTAGTGTGTTCCACTCTCCTGTGCTCCGCATGCACACATGCATGGCCCCTGGAGTTCGGGAGCCCTTGAACATTCTTTGCAGAGAGAAATGCCCAAGCAGATGGGCCAAAAAGTAACCTTCTCTTGTTCCCAGAGATATACCTGGCATGGGGACATCTAGAAGGTCCTGAATAGCCCTGTGGTGGACATGGAAGAAGGGAGCTGAGAATTAAGAGAGTATTTGCTAAGAAGTTGCCTGGTGTGTGGCAAGAGAATCCTATAGCAGAAGCTGGGAAGTAGGACACATAAAGCCAGGTTCCAGTGGAAGTTCCTGGCTAAGTCTCAGAGGGTCTACAGCAGCAAGAGGCAAAGCAGAGGATGCTAAACCTAGAGGTAGGCACATGCAGCTGACAATCACGAGACACCTTAACCAAAGACAGCTTGGTAGCTGAAGCTAACTCCTAAATAGGAGACAAAATCAGCTGCGCCTCAAAAAGAAGTCAACAGAAGCCAGAAGAAAAGGACATTGCAAGCAGAAAATAACCCACAGGGTGCAGTGGCTCACGCCTATAATCCCAGCTCTTTGGGAGACTAAGGCAGGTGGATCACTTGAAGCCAGGAGTTCAAGAGCAGCTTAGCCAACATGGTGAAACCCCATCGTCTCTACTTAAAATACAAATATTAGTTGGGTGTGGTGGCAGGCGCCTGTAATCCCAGCTTCTCTGGTGGCTGAGGCAGGAGAAGCCTTTGAACCGGGGAGACGGAGGTTAAAGTGAGCTGAGATTGTGCCATTGCACTCCAGCCTGGGTGACAGAGCAAGACTGTCTCAAAATATATATATATATATATATATATATATATATATATATATATATATGTATATAAAGAAAGAAAGGAAGGAAGCAAACATCCTGCCTCCACCATGACAATGTTACTTAAGCCTTTCCCTGTGCCTAGATGTCACCTAGGGAGAAGGAGAAGAGGAGTTGAGAGAAGGAGAAAAGGCTTAAGCCTGCAGAATCTGAACTTGCCTGAAAAATAATGCTACAAACCAGAATAGACCAATTTATTTAAACAGACAAGTTTTAACTTCTTTTGGGTTACTCTGTATCAACAGCAACCCCAGAGCAAGATCATGTCAATTACAAAAATAAAAAATCTCCATTTTGGAGACTGTGGATTCCATATTTACAAATCTACCAACTCACTAAAATGTATTTGTAATCCCCAAATAGGCATTCCTGAAGTTATTTGCAGATATCAGCAGAACAGCAAAAACTTTTTGAGTATTATTTGAGCAAGATGGGTATGATTCCAGAGGTCCCACCCCTCCTTCCTCCCTCCCCTGCCTCACACATATGCTTCAATCCATTTTTGAACACCAGGAAGGAAAGACCCTCTTTTCCACCACCCCTCTACCCTCAGGCCAAGAGGAGAAAGGGTACACTGATTAATTAAGGCCAGGGTGAAGAGCAAGCAGAACCCACACTGGTTGGATCTGACTGTCCTAGAAGCAAGGAAGTGGGTCAAAGGCTCTGGGCAGCATTCCTGCCTGTGCTAGCCAGCAGCAAAGCAAAGGGGTGTAGAACGGTCTAATTCCTCTCACTGAGGCTTGCTCCTACGGAGGGTTTTCCAAACCCAGTGGCCAATTCTGTGGGTCCCATGATTTCAGATCAAATCAACACTCCCCATCTCCACAGGACCCACTTTCAGGCCTCGCTGCATAACCACGTACGTCATGTGCAGTGCCCATCTGAGAAGCACAGATTGGGACGTTAAGCCCCCCTCCCTAAGAGACACCCGGCGCAGTGGGCAGGACAGAGGCATGTGGCTGCAGAGTTACCGTATTTCCCTGAAACTGGAACTAATTATCACTACTTGCTCCTCTGTCCCTCTTAGATCTCCAAAGTGTGGGTCAGAGTGACTTTGTTTTTATTGGCCTACCACATATTGAAACCATTCCTGCATATTGATACTGAATATCTCGGCCAAATCCTTGTGAAAATTACTTACTGTGCAGCACAACAGAATGACTTTCTAAAGTTAAACGTCTTGGGATATTCTATCTTTTCAAGTATATACCAAAAGCAATTAAGTTCAAACTACGGAATACAGTCTTTGCCAGTTTCCATTCTTGACACATATGTGTCTGGGTTTACAAGTTCAAAGACCTCTTAAAGGATCAAATCTCTAGCATTAATTTTCTCTTTGCGAGTGAAAAACAGTTCTGCCTCCATTTCTTTAAATCATCTGCAAGTAACTCTGTGGCATGAGGCTTCCACCCAAGTCATCTCTAATGTGGCCAGAAAAGGTGGAACCAGAACCCCTAGCTGTCCTCCCCGCTCCAGCGGTCCATAGGGGATACCACAATTGGTTGAAAAATAAAACATTCAGTCACAGATCTCCAAGCAAAGGATAAGTACAGTGGCCATATGCCAAAAAAAAACCAATCTGACTTACTGAGCTTTTGCTACACTGACCCAAATCATAGTATGGTTCTAGCATTCATGGCGGTCTCCTTCTTCCTGCTCCCTCTCCTCTCCTCTGTCCAAGCTCTTTGTACTCAGTTGTCCTGATTCCAGAGACTTCCCCCACTACTCTTATGCCCCCACTTGCTGGATTCCTAAGGCCTCACACAACTCCATCAGTTTCCCCTTACTTCTCTGAGGGCCATGCCTTCTGTCTTCCTCTTCTTGCCCCTCCAACAAAAAGGCCTTTATCAATAGGATTTGCATGCCTAGCTGAGTGATATAACCTGAATGTGCTGGAGAAGCCCAGAAAACCTATTGCAATTCTTCACCCCACCCCCAACCTGAGTTTATCTTTCATCACTGGTTTTCAAATTATAGTTGGGTCTCATTCGTGGATTCCACGTTTACAAATCCACCAGCTCACTAAAATTTATTTATAATCCCCTACCAGGTACTCTTGAAGTTATTCAAAGACATGGGCAGAACAGCAAAAAATTTAACTTGGCCCATGCACACGTGCCCAGCTGAGGTTGGAACAAGACAACACTCTACCTCTTGTTTTAGCGCTCGTGTTGTCAACAAATGTGCTTTTTGCAGTCTATTTGGTTCCACATTTTTTTTTTGCACTTTTGTGCTTTTTTTTAGTGATTGTGCTCTTTATAATGGCCTTCAGGTGCAGAGCTGAGGTTCTGTCTAGTGTTCCTATGTTCAGGAAACAGTGAGGTGCCTTACAGAGAACAGAAGTATGTCAGATAAGCTTCACTCGGACATGAGTTATAGTGCTGTTGACCATCATTCAATGTTAATGAATCAACAATATATATTAAATGTCTTCAAACAGAAACACACATAAAGCAGGGATATGTATTGATCAGTTGACAAAATTGTGACCAGAGGTTGGCAGAAACCTAACAATGGCTCAGTGTTTGCTATTTTGGCGTTCTTGTGACTTTATAGAACAAAACTACCATGAATAAGGAGAATTGACAGTAAATATAATGTAGAAATCAAATCAAGAATTTCAATATTATGCAGTTCTCGGGGATAAAAACACCCTCTTTCCTCTTCCACAGAAGTATAATTTTTAGAACTATAACTCAGAAATGTCTTTTGATCTATGGATGGAGTGGGTGCTTCTTCCCTCTCTGATGTTACCCTCAGGAGTATCCCAACGCCAGACTATCCCAGATGTTCCTTCTCTTCCTTCACACAGGCTCTGGGTTCTCCTGTCTGGGGAGCTTCCACACCCACCTTAATTTCTACAAGAAGTCTGCTAACCTCCCTCAGTTCTTTCATTCTTATCCTTCTGAAAGCTCTGCTCTAGCCATGAGGTACAATAGAAGCAGATTGTGTTTATATCCATTTAGGTTTCTGCCAATGTTATCTTAAGGTGTATTTCATTGGCCCCATCCCCTCCTTGGTTTGGAGTTTTCTGTTTCCTTCATGAGGCTCACAATGCCTGCTAGAGTGCTTTCTAATTTTGTGACCACAAAATAAATTATGTGGATTACACAGAGACACTCACTGGCTTCAAACTCTCCTGCTCTTGGTGCAATGCCTTCTATTATTTCATCGTACTTTAGGCAGACTAAAACATCATCATTTGTATTCTCTCGGTCCCTCAATCTGACTTGCAGATTTCAAGGGAAAAATGTTATTCACGCACAGCACACTAAAATGTAAATAATCAACATGTGTTTTGGGGTTATGCCATGATATGATCTCTGTGATTGATATATGATATCCACAATTCTAACCAGGTCATGTATTTGTGACTAGCTAACTTGCGGGAATAAACAACCCAGACAACCTTCTTTTTCAGGGTATATCTTTATACTGTCTCAAATGATTTGAAATTGTGCTTTCTTCTCCTGTATTACCCCCCTGGCATAACACTTCCTCTCCAACAGTAGTGGCACCTTCTTGAGTCAGACAGGCTTTTAAATCTCAGCTCCTCTGGCAAATCCATAAAGAAGGATCAATTGTAGTATGAAACCACCATTATGTAACCTCTAGTGAATTAAGGGATCCAGGCATTGCGCATCAGTGGTTGCTACATCACCAAGAGAAAGAGAACCTCATAATGGAAGAACATGGCATCACTTACAAAGCATCCTTGCAAAAAAAAAAAAAAATCAACCTGAATCTGACCAAACCTGTCACTCCAACTCCAATTTATAGGAAATATGAAGGACAGAAGAACATGTCAAACTACATCATGGGGATACAACCAGCAAAATCCAGACTGTGAGAAATTCTACAGGTCAAATAACTTTATTTCTGTCAAAGATTAATTATAAAAAAAGAAAGAGGGGGAGAGAGAGAGAGAGACAGGAAGACATGGAAGAAGAATTTACAGATTGAGAATTAAAACGTTATTAATCAACTGCAATGTGTGGACCTTATTTGGATCTTAATCCAAATAAACTATAAAAAATAACATTTATGAGATAATCTGAGTATTAAACACTACCTAAAATTTTTATAATATTAAAGAACTGTTGTTAAATATTTTGGGTATAATGGTTGTCATTACCTTTAAAAGAAAACAGACTTTATCTTGTAGAGATTCATGCTAAAATACTTGGTGATGAAACAATACAATGGTGGGGAATTTAGTCCAAAATAATAACAGAGGAAAGGGGAAGAAGGGGTGACTGAAAGATTAGCAAGGGGTTGTTGTTGGTTGGAACTAAGTGCAGGTACACGGGACACTTATTATGTCATTCTGTCTACTTCTGTGTATGTTCAAAATTCTCCATAATTAGATGAAGTGAGCATATACATTTCCAGCTTTGCCACCTACCAGCTGTGTGACTATCCTCAGTTCCTCAACCTCTCTGACCTTCAGTTTCCTCAGCGAAAATGGCCTGTCTGTTAGTGTCCTGGTGAGGTTCTATGAATTAAGATGCATGAAGCACAAAACATATGTCAGGTTAGTTTTTAAAAAACGAAAAATAAAACAAACAAAAAAAACTCTATCTCTTTTCTAGTATCTTTCAAACCTATCTCTCTAATCCCAAACTGCTTATCTGTAACAAAGGCTCTATTTACAAATGCAAAGAAATTCTTTCCTACAGCCAGCAAATTTCAGCAGGACTATTTGCCTACTCAAAAGCCATGTTCACTTTCTTCTCTGATAACAGCCATAATTTTGTTTCCAATGTTTCCTACCTCCCGCTTTCCTTTGCCAGTGATAGGTTCAAGCATGGGCCCCTAACTCAGTTCTGGCCACTGAGACTTAAGAAGTCTGCTGGGTGTTCCAGGATAGGATTCTTTGTTCATAAGGAAACAAAAAGATGCACAAGGAAGAAAGACGCCTCTTTCTTCTAGACATAGTCACCTCTGCCTGTGATGCCTGGAACTACAGCAGCCGTCTTGTAACCATGAGAGGAAATAGTCTGAGAAGAGCATGCTAAAGATGGCAGATTAGAAAGGCATACGAAATCTGGGTTCTCAATGACATTACTGAGCAACTGAGATGGCCATCCATTACTTTCTTGTTATATATCATAGTAGGTGCCATTGTTGTTTAAGCCATTTGGAGTAGGGTATTCTATTGCTGTTAGCTGAAAGTCTCCTAAATGAAACAGTCTCAGGTATTCCATTCCCCTGAGGAAGGCAGATATCTGCGCATGATGCCACCCCACATTCTGCTATTTCTCCATTATGGACACACTCCCTCCACCATACCCTTACTGCTTTTCATCCCCTTCTCATCCCCTGCCAACCTACTCCCAAAATGGTGTGTTACATCTCTTAAGAGTGTTGGAGCAGAAAAAAAAAGTGAGAATCATTACAAATGAGCTGAAGGAGGTCACGAAATTCTTCTATTTATCTTCTTATCCTCAGTACCTAGCAAAGTTAATAAAGATTTGAGTGTAGGGAAAAAAATGAATCCATAAATGAATGCCCTGCCACCTCTTAAAACATAGTTTCAAAATTGAACTCAACTTTTCCCCAAATACCTTCCCAAGTAACCCATGTATGTACTGTCTTTTGCCTGAATTCTAATAACCTCTTATTGGCCTCCTTGTCTCCAACCTCTCCCCATTGTAGTCCACCCTCTCTAGGGTCATCGGAGTTAATTCCTAACATACAAGTCAGATCATTTACTACTGTTCTTAAAGATCTCTACTAATGCATAATTAGCAAGAAGATCAGGCCCAAATTCCTTTCATGGAATGAGAACCTCGTTTATTTGACCACAACCTAACTCTGCTGCCAAATCTCCCATTTCCCTCCTTTTTCCTCTGTCACTTCAATCCACCCTAAGTTCCACCCGGACAAGTCACTGGTAGTGTCCTTCACATCAGTCTCATTCATGCTTTTCCCATTGTGTTTTTTCTTTCCACCCCCCATATATAGCCTAATAAATCCTTACCCACCCTTGTCAACTTATCTCTACTTTTCCAGAGTTGGTTGTGCTTCCTTTGTTTTCTCCTAGTCTTTTGGCCATAGCTCCACAATAGCACCCATCACATCAAATTACAGTTATCTGTTTAAATGTCCACAGCTCCTACTAAACTGAAAAGTGTTCCACAGACAGACGTACATCCTTACTCCCTACAATATCTGGTACTGAATAAAAGGGTTTAAGTGATGGAAAAGAGGTAGGGAGGAAGGTATTGGCATTTTTCCAGTTGCTAAGTCTAGAAACCTGGAAGTTATAAATTCCCAGAACAGAAAGGAATGTTACAGATCATCTCAAAAAACCTTTATTTTAAAGGTAAGTAAATTGACTCTTTTTTCATCCCCTTGACTCAATTTGTCACAAAATCCACTTGTCACATCCTCCTTCAAAATGTCTACCAGATTTCCTCCAGCCTCTCCATCTGTATGAACCCCACAACCCATGCATGTTCACTTACTCATTCTAGAATTGTTGAAAGAGTCCTTAAAGAGGGTTTTCTCCCCTCCCACATTTTCAGCCATCTTGTGTGCAACTGACAGAAGAATCTATAAATAAGTACTTTTTTTTGTTTGGTTTTGTTTTGTTTTTGAGACAGAGTCTCACTCTGTCACCAGGCTCCAGGCTGGAGTGCAGTGGCGCGACCTTGGCTCACTGCAACCTCCACCTCCCGGGTTCAAGCAATTCTCCTGCCTCAGCCTCCCGAGTAGCTGGGACTATAGGCAGGCGCCACCACGCCCAGCTAATTTTTTTGTATTTTTAGTAGAGACGGGGTTTCACCATGTTGACCAGGATGGTCTCGATCTCTTCACCTCGTGATCCGTCCGCCTCGGCCTCCCAAAGTGCTGGGATTACAGGCATGAGCCACCGCGCCTGGCCATAAATAAGTACTTTTAACATGTCATTCCAACCACCCCAAAGAAGTCTCTACAATTTCCTATTGGCTTCATTTCCTTAAAGCCAAGCTCCTATCCTACTGGCCTGGCCTTCTAGAGCTCAGTCATCTGGGCCATCCTCTTAGCCCAACTCTTCCCATACTCCCAGACACATGTACCACGCCCCAGGCACCTCCTAGTGTCAGAAAATATGGTGGTGCTCACTCCTTCCTCTGGCCTTCTGCTTACATTCCAAGACTCTAACTGAGTGTCCTCCAGTTCGTCTACGCTCACTAAAAACCTAGTCCTTTTTCACAGCGCCACCCACCATTACATCTTTCCTCTCTACCTGACACAGATCAATTTTTTCCTTTCCCTGAACTTTCATGGCTCTACTGCTCACTGTTCCATCTCCCACCTAGAATATAAGTGATTTGAGGGCAGGGACCCACCACATCTAGCAATTTGCATTCCCACAGGAGCCTTCCTTCTCTAGTCTTTGCCCATCACCACCCTCTTCAGAACTCAATACAAATACCGCCCACCTTTGAACTAAATAAATGAAAACAACAATGACTATGAACTTCTATAGCACATTGTTGATATTTTTCCTAGGACATTTATCACATTCTTTCTGCTGATGTAACTGTTTTCTGGTGTGTTTTATTTTTCTTAACATAGGACAAACTCCTTGAGGGTAGGCTTAGTCTCCTAATCTCACATTGCATAATCCCATGTGCCCTCAGAAAACATTGGAGTGCCTTGTACAGAGCAAGCCCTTATTGTAAGTCTTTCTTTGAGCCTCTCTGTTTTTCCGTGATTACTAACATGGATGTTGAAAGCAGAGCCTGAGGCAAATAGTGAGAGAGAGAGAAAGAGAGAGAGAGGCATGCTTTTTTTGCCACGGTGATATCCAGTTGAAGTTATGTTTAAATGGGTCTCAGTGGCATCTCTGAAGGGGAAACAGGTATTAAAAATAACAGAAAGGTAGGTCCATTCCCACAAAGCCAGTCTTGGTGATCCAAAGAGGGATTATTGTCGCACTGACCTAGTTCTAGCACTGAAAGTTCTGTATCCTAGGAAACCCTCCACCCCCAATCCCATGCAAACCTGGATAGTTGATCACCCTAGCACCAGATTTAATTTTAGCACTAAGACCACCTCCTTGTCTCCCTTTCCTGACTCCTTAAATCACTGTCCATTCACCAGCACAGTCACAGGGTAAACACATCAATTTTTCATGGCCTAAGCCACACCAAACTTGGATCATTCCTTAAATTTCTCAGTGTCAAATTGAGCTCTGCTTTGCAAAGTGGATGTTTTAGATCATGGTAGAAATTATTTCAGCAGATTAGGAATACTCTTTCAAAAGATGTTTGCTTCAGCAAAACATAAGGCAGGTGGGTAACTACACTGAGATTCTGTAAACACCCTGAAAAATATCACTGAATGGCAACTTATTTTCTCAATTCATCCTCAATTCACATACAAACACAGTTGAGGTGAAGAACCTTCTAGAGTATTATCTATAGTTCATATCTGCCTTTAAGAGACCCTCTTACTCATAAAATACTTAAATTTTTCTGTTTTCTTTACTTCATTTCATATTGATGGTTTCAGAATCCACATTCTGAATTGTGGTATTTCCAGGTCAAATTTCTCTGCAGACAAGTTAATCTAAAAAGGAGCCTCCGTGATAATTCTTTGGATGTCTTTGCCATTGGTCTGGTGTTTATACTAGAATCCTCAATGTGGGAATATGTTCTCCTGAATTTCCGTTAGCTCCCATAAGAGAATGACAAAACCCTTTTTATCCTTTTGGGGGCCCTCTTTGTAGCCTTCTACCATGTCTAATGCCTCAGAACCAACATCTGAAACAATCAAGTATGCACTGGTGTGATGTGATACCTGAGGACCTATAAAATGTACTTAATTTGGTAAAACATCCAGTTAAGATTCAGGGAGTTTCTACATGGTTTCCAGCATGCAAATTGTTCTAAGTGGATACCACAGACTCAAATTTTTGCGGGATTAACTGGAGGTTCAGACAACTTTTAAATCTACCACTGCAACACTCAAAATATGTGACTAACACTACCCATAAAGTTGATAGAATCAATTATTTTTTAACAGGAAGAAAACCTTAAATTGTTCCTTCACATTGGCTGTGCCATCAGTTGAACATGCTACATAACTTTTCGTAGAAATATGATTTGTTATGAGAACATCTGTAACCGCCTGGAACATGTTTTTCCCAGGACTTTACTTCAAGCTCTCTATAGCTATCAGATGTTCTTCACAGAATCTGTGACATGTCTAAGGATTCTTGTATAAACATCAGCTATGCCTCTGTCTTGAATGGTGTCAATCTAAATTGAAAATCTGCCAACCTTTTTAATACCACCACTAGCAGACTTCTTAATCAATCTGCTGATACTGTATATAGGCTTATTTTAAAAACAGAGTTGTATAAGCAGATCTTCTACTTATTTTAGAAACTCACTGTTGTTTCCAAAAATTCAAGATGCATTTCAGCAAGCAGCAGTATGAAAAACACACACTAGAGTCTTATCTCACTGCTTACATTTGCTGGAATGTATTTGTCCCACAATAACTGACAGGGGCCTTTACCAATGGCCTTAAGTCCATTAATTATGTAAAATAAAAATACTTCAGCACAACTTGTTCCATCCTCATGTACTTTTGATTATAAAATGGAAGACTGGCATTGTGATTAATAGTACTTATTAAGGGGAAGTCTTCATCTCTTAAATGAGTCTCTCTGACACAAATGTTCTGCAAATTACATCTGAAGTACACATTACAGAAAAGAACTTACTTAATTTTAATGGAATTATTTCAGATATGCACAAAGATATATGTGCAAGGATATTCTTCTGAAAGTTGTTTAGAGATTCTAAAAATATGGAAAGACTTGCACCATAGGGAATAGCTAAATGATTTATAATAAATCCGTACAAAGAAATACTATACTGTTATTAAAATTAAGGTGAGTTTTTTGGATCAAAGATGGCCAAATAGGAACAGCTCTGGAGTGCAGTCCCCATCAAGAACACAGAGGGTGAGTGATCATCACATTTCCAAACAAATTTTTATGGCCCATAGACCAGGAGATTCCTGCATGGAAAAGTGCCACAAGTCTCCAGCATGGCTGTTTCAGTCAGCACAGTGGGTCTCCGCACAAAAACTCACAGAAATCTGGATGCCATTACAACTGGTACCTGGAACGCCTTGGAGACAGAGTCACCCATCCAACTGAAAAAAAAGGGGGCTGAAACAGGGAGCGAAGTGATCTGGCTTGGCAGGTCCCACCCCCACAAATACTATCAATCTGAAACGCTCTGGATTGAGAGTTTCACAGCCAGCACAGCTGAACACGAGACAGTCCAGCTCTGTGCGGGGAAGGGCATCCACCATTACTGAGGCAGTCCACCATTACTGAGGCAGTCCACCATTACCGAAGCAGTCCATCATTATTACTAAGGCAGTATGCCATTACCGAGGCAATCCACCACTACCAAGGCAGTCCACCATTACAGAAACAGTCCACCATTACCGAGTCAGACTGCCATTACCGAGGCAGTCCTAACTATACCTCTATAAACAAAACCATGAGGAGGTTCACACAGCAGCTGGGCAGAGATCACAGCAGCTCACCAACACCTCTGCTAGCAGGCTGTGACTAGGCTACCTCCTCACTGGGCAGGGCAGCTCTGAAAAATGGCAGCAGCACATAAGGAACTTATATATAGAGACCCACCTTCCCAGGACAGAGCACATGGGAAAAAAAAGGCGGTTGTGAGTTCCACTGAAACAGACTTAAACATACCTGCCCAGCAGCTCTGAATGGAACAACACAGCTCACAGCTCAGCACTTGAGCTCCTATAAGGAACAGACTGTGTCCTCAAGCAGCTTCCCAACCCCCATATATCCAAAGACACACCTCATAAAGGAGAGCTCAGGCTGACATCTGGTGGGTATCATTCTGGGACAAAGAAAACAGAAGAAGAAACTGGCAGCAACCCTTACTGTTCTGCAGCCACTGCAGGTGATTCCCAGGCAAGCAGGGTCTGGAGTGGACCTCCAGCAGTCCTACAGCAGATGGGCCTGACTGTTAGAAGGAAAACTGAAAAACAGAAATAAATAACTTCATCAACAAAAAGGACATCCACTCAGAGACCCCATCCGAAAGTCACCAACTACAAAGACCACAGGTAGATAAATCAACAAAGATGGGAAGAAACCAGCACAAAAAGGATGAAAACACCCAAAACCAGAATGCCTCTCCTCCTCCAAGGGATCATAGCTCCTCACAAGCAAGGGAACTAAGCTGGACGGAGAATGAGTCTGATCAATTGACAGAAACAGGCTTCAGAAAGTGGGTAATAACAAACTTCTCTGAGCTATAAGAACATGTTCTAACCCAATGCAAAGAAACTAAGAACCTTGAAAAAAGGTTTGGTGAACTGCTAACTAAAATAAACAGCTTAGAGAAGAATATGAATGACTTGATGGAGCTGAAAAACACAACATGAGAACTTCACGAAGCATAAACAAGTTTCAATAGCCAAATCAACCAAGCAGAAGAAAGGATATCAGAGATTGAAAATCAACTCAATGAAATAAAATGTGAAGGCAAGATTAGAGAAAGAAGAGTGAAAAGAAATTAACAAAGCCTCCAAGAAATATGTGATTATGTGAAAAGACCTAATCTACGGTTGATAGGTGTACCTGAATGTGACAGAGAGAATGAATCCAAGCTGGAAAACACTCTTCAGGATATTATTCAGGAGAACTTCCCCAACCTAGCAAGGCAGGCCAATATTCAAGTCCAGGAAATACAGAGAACACCACAAAGATATTCCTCAGGAAGACCAACCTCAAGGCACATAATCGTCAGATTCACCAGGGTTGAAATGAAGGAGAAACTGCTAAGGGCAGCCAGAGAGAAAGGTCAGGTTACCCACAAAGGGAAGCTAATCAGACTCACAGCAGATGGCTCGGCAGAAACCCTACAACCCAGGAGAGAGTGGGGGCCAATATTCAACATCCTTAAAGAAAAGAACTTTCAACCCAGAATTTCACATCCAGCAAAACAAAGCTTCATAAGCCAGGGAGAAATAAAACCCTTTATGAACAAGTAATTGCTAATAGATTTCATCACCACCAGGCCTGCCTTAAAAGAGCTCCTGAAAGAAGCACTAAATATAGAAAGGAACGACCAGTACCAACCACTCCAAAAACATACCAAATGGTAAAGAGCATCGACACAATGAAGAAACTGCTTCAATTAACGGGCAAAACAACCACCTCACATCAAAATGGCAGGATCAAATTCACAGATAACAATATTAACCTTAAATGTAAATGGGCTAAATGCCCCAGTCAAAAGACACAGACTGGCAAATTGTATAAAAAGTCAAAACCCATCAGTGTGCTGTATCCAGAAAACCCATCAAACATGCAAGGATACACATAGGCTCAAAATAAGGGATGGAGGAAGATTTACCAAGCACTTGGAAAGCAAAAAAAAGCAGGGGCTGCAATTCTAGTCTCTGATAAAATAGATTTTAAACCAACAAAGATCAATAGAGACAAAGAAGGGCATAACATAATGGTAAAGGGATCAATGCAACAAGAAGAACTAACGATCCTAAATATATATGCACCCAATACAGGAGCACCCAGATACATAAAGCAAGTTCTTAACGATCTAAAAAGAGACTTAGACTCCCACACACTAATAGTGGGAGATTTTAACACTCCACTGTCACTGTTAGATCAATGAGACCAAAAATTAACAAGGATATCCAGGACTTGAACTCAGACCTGGACCAAGCAAACCTAATAGACTTTTACAGAACTCTCCTCCCCAAATCCACAGAATATACATTCTTCTCAACACCACGTCACACCTACTTTAAAATTGACCACATAATTGGAAGTAACTCACTCCTCAGCAAATGCAAAAGAACAGAAATCATAACAGTCTCTCAGACCACAGTGCAAACAAATTAGAATTCAGAATTCAGAAACTAACTCAAAACTGCACAACTTCATGGAAACTGAACAACTGGCTCTTGAATGTTGATTGGATAAACAATGAAATGAAGGCAAAAATAATGATGTTCTTTGAAACCAACAAGAACAAAGACACGACATACCAGAATCTCTGGGACACATTTGAAGCAGTGTCTAGAGGAAAATTTATAGCAATAAATGCCCATATGAGAACCAAGGAAAGATCGAAAACAGACACCATATCATCAAAATAGAAAGAGCTAGAGAAGCAAGATCAAATCAAAAGCTAGCAGAAGACAAGAAATAAGTAAGATCAGAGCAGAACTGAAGAAGATAGAGACACAAAAAATCCTTCAAAAAATCCATAAATCCAGGAACTGGTTTTTTGAAAAGATCAAGAAAATGGACACACTGCTAGTCAGATTAATAAAAAAGAAAAGAGAGAAGAATCGAATAGATGCAATAAAAAATGACAAAGGGGATATAACCACCGATTCCACAAAAATACAAACTACCATCAGAGATTACTACAAATAACTCTATGCACATAAAACAATAAACCTGGAAGAAATAAATTCCTGGACACTTGCACCCTGCCAAGCCTAAATCAGGAAGAAGCCAAAACCCTGAATAGGCCAATAACAAGGGCTGAATTGAGGCAGCAATTAATAGCCTAGCAACCAAAAACACCCCAGGTCCAGATGGGCTCACAGCCGAATTCTACCACATATACAAAGAGGAGCTGGTACCACTCCTTCTGAAACTATTCCAAACAATCCAAAAAGAAGGAATCCTTTCCAAGTCATTTTATGAGACTAATATCATCCTGATACCAAAACCCGGCAGAGAATCAACAAGAAAAGAAAACTTCAGGCCAATATCCATGATGAACATAGATGCAATAGACGCAAAAATATTCAATAAAATACTGGCAAACCTATTGCAACAGCACATCACAAAGCTTATCCATCGTGATCAAGTAGACTTCATCCTTGGGATGCAAGGCTGGTTCAACATATGCAAGCCTATAAACGTAATCCACCACATAAACAGAACCAAAGACAAAAACCACATGATTATCTCAAAAGATGCAGAGAAGGCCTTCAACAAAATTCAACAATATTTTTTGCTAAAAACTCTCAATAAATTAGGTATCAATGGAACATATCTCAAAATAATAAAAGCTGTTTATGACAAACCCACAGCCAATATCATACTGAATGGGCAAAAACTGGAAGCATACCCTTTGAAATCCGGCACTAGACAAGGATGCCCTCTCTCACCACTCCTATTTAATATAGTATTGGAAGTTCTAGCCAGAGCAATGAGGCAAGAAAAAGAAACAAGGGTACTCAAAGAGGAAAACAGGAAGTCAAATTGTTTCTATTTGCAGACGACATGATTGTATATTTAGAAAACCCCATAGTCTCAGCCCAAAATCTCCTTAAACTGATAAGCAATTTCAGCAAAGTCTTGGGATACAAAATCAATGTGCAGGAATCACAGGCATTCCTATACACCAATAACAGACTTAAAGAGAGCCAAATCAAGAACAAACTGCCATTCACAATTGCTACAAAGAGAATAAAATAGCTAGGAATACAACTAAGGATAACTACAAACCACTGCTCAAGGAAATAAGAGAGGACACAAACAGATGGAAAAACATTCCATGCTCATAGTTAGGAAGAATCAATATCATGAAAATGGCCATACTGCCCAAAGTAATTTCTAGATTCAACGCTATCCCCATCAGGCTACCTATGACCCTCTTCACAGAACTGGAAAAAAACACCTTAAACTTCATATGGAACCAAAAGAGAGCCCACATAGCCAAGCCAATTCTAAGCAAAAAGAACAAAGCTAGAGGCATCATGCTACCAGACTTCAAACTACACTACAAGGCTACAGTAATCAAAACAGCACAGTACTGGTACCGAAACAGAAATATAGACCAGTGGAACAGAACAGAGGCCTTGGAGGCAATGCCACACACCTACAACCATATGATCTTTGACAAACCTCACAAAAACAAGCAATGGGGAAAGGATTCCCTGTTTAATAAATGGTGTTAGGAAAACTGGCTAGCCATGTGCAGAAAGCAGAAACTGGACCCCTTCCTGATACCTTACACTAAAATTAACTCCAGATGGATTAAAGACTTATAACATAAGACCTAACACCATAAAAATCCTAGAAGAAAACCTTGGCAAAATCATTCAGAACATAAGCATAGGCAAGGGCTTCATGACTAAAACACCAAAAGCATTGGCAACAAAAGCCAAAATAGACAAATGGGATCCAATTAAACCCCAGAGCTTTTGCACAGCAAAAGAAACAACTATTAGAGTGAATCAGGAACCAATGCGAAAAGATTTTTGCAATCTACCCACCTGACAAAGGGCTAATATCCAGAATCTACAAAAAACTGAAACAGATTTACAAGAAAAAAAGAAAGAAACCCATTCAAAAGTGGGTGAAGGATATGAACAGACACTTTTCAAAAGAAGACATATATGAAGCCAACAGACGTATGAAAAAATGCTCATCCTCACTGGTCATTAAAGAAATGCAAATCAAAACTACATTGAGATACCATCTCATGCCAGTTATAATGGTGATCATTAAAAAATCTGGAGACAACAGATGCTGGAGAGGATGTGGAGAAATAGGAACACTTTTACACCGTTGGTGAGAGTGTAAATTAGTTCAACCATTGTGGAAGACAGTGTGGTGATTCCTCAAGGACCTAGAAATAGAAATTCCATTTGACTCAGCAATCCCATTACTGGGTATATATCCAAAGGATTATAAATCATTCTATTATGAAGACACATGCACATGTATGTTTATTGTGGCACTGTTTACAATAGCAAAGACCTGGAACCAACCCAAATGCCCATCAATGATAGACTGGACAAGGAAAATGTGGGACATATACACCATGGAATACTATGCAGCTATAAAAAATGATGAGTTTGTGTCCTTTGTAAGAACATGGATGAATCTGGAAACTATTATTCTCAGCAAACTGACACAATAACTGAAAACCAAACACCGCATGTTCTCACTCATAGGCAGGTGTTGAAAGATAAGAACACATGGACACAGGGAAGGGAGCATCACACACTGGGGTCTGTTGGGGGGGACTAGGGGAGGGACAGTGGGGGTAGGGAGCTGGGGAAGGATAACATGGGGAGAAAAGCCAGATACAGGTGATGGGGATAGAGGCAGCTAACCACATTGCCATGTATGTACCTATGCAACAAGCCTGCACGTTCTTCACATGTACCCCAGAACCTAAAGTGCAATAATATATCTATATATCTATATCTATGTAGATATATCCATACATATCTGTATAGATATATATATAGATATAATTAAGGGGAAAGGTAACTTTACTTACATGGGAAGACATTCCATCATAGTGTTAATTGTGGTAAATAGAAATTCAAAAAGCAGTATTGTGATAGAAGAGAATTTTGTTTCTATGTTGTTTTTTATTATGTATATCTACATTGCATGGAAATAAGCCTGAAATGATATACACTAAATAGTGAGAGTGGTTATCTCTGGATGACAGAATTACAGGTCATTTATTTTCTATCTCTTTATGTCATCACCAGCAAGCTGTTAGCTGTCAGTGCCCAAGACAGAAAGGGGTAGCCCGAGGTATAAGCAAAGAATGGAGGGTGTTCACAGGATAGCTGACTTCCACAGGCAAAAGGCTAACTATTTGCATTTCTAACTAGCTTCTAGGTAATGCTGCTGCTGCCGGAGCAGGAACCACCCTTAGAGTAACACTGCAGGTCAGGTGCGGTGGCTCACGCCTGTAATTGCAGCACTTTGGGAGGCTTAGGTGGGTGGATCATGAGGTCAGAAGATCGAGACTAGCCTGGCCAACATGGTGAAACCCCATCTCTACTAAAAATACAAAAAAATTAGCTGGGTGTGAAATTAGCTGGCAGTGGTGGCACACACTGTGTCTGAGGCTGAGGCAGAAGAATCACTTGAACCTGGGAGGTGGAGGTTGCAGTGAGCAGAAATGGCACCACTGCACTCCAGCCTGGGCAACAGAGTGGGACTCCATCTCAAAAAAAAAAAAAAAAAAGAGTAACACCACCCTAGGGTTCTTCTTCAGCACTTTCCTTCTTAGCTGTGTCCTACTGGTAATTATTAGAGTGTGTTGTAAATGTGTGTCCTGATTCCTCCACTAGAGTACAAGCTTGGTTCTGGCCCCAAGCCTACCACCTTCCACATAGCAAGTATTAAGTTCACATTTTTTGAAGGTGTTAATAGGGAGATTTCCAGGCATAGTGGGAGGGTTATTGAGAAAGATCTGCAGAGTTCACTACTTATTTCTCAAGTGGTACCATGGCATGCTTCAACAGCTTCACCTATGTGTGGGATAGTGTCTCGGGCAGGCCTAGAAATCTGCCCAGGTGGCTTTTCTGCTCACTAAAGTTTGAGGATCTGCCCAGGGAATCAGAGGAAAAGGAGGATTCTGTGGCTTGGTTGGAGAAAGCTTTACATTGAGACAATAAAAGTCCCTGGAAATATGTGAGAAGGTTTTTAAGGTATTTGACATAGCTTCACACTTTAACCCACTAATAGTTCAGTATGAATTAGTGCATCTGATTAGCATAGAGAAGAAAGAATGGACGTGAGATTGGCATGATTTGATAAAAGAGACTTGAAAGGTCCAAAGCAGAGCTTAGAATTGACCCAAGGACTAAATGCCCTTTTCCAATGGAGCTGGGGAAGAAGCACATCACATGCTGCCCAGAGGCCTTCTTGCTTTCAAGTAGTACAACCCCAGAATAAAGAGATTTTTTTTAAGAGGTAAAGAAAATAAGGAGGAAAAAACAAACTGTTCCTGCTCCCCAAGAGACCTTTAAGCAATCTCCAAGTCAGAAACCAACAGGGGGCTGGACTGCCAACACTTGAGGGATCATCCCTTCCCATGTGCTACTGCTCCCGGCTATATCTGCCAAGCCCTAGGGTGTCAAGATCTTATAAAAGGCATTTTGAGAGACCACAACACTTCCTTCTCTCACCCCAACATAAGGCCATCCATTAAGCCGTAACTAATTCTTATGACAAGTTACAAACCACAGGCAAAAATAATGAAAACATTGACACCACTCACACTGGGGGAAGATTTCAGGGCGCTCCTATGACAAAGCCCCCGTTATTCACCCAGGTCTCCTGAGAGTTCCCAGGGTTGGGCACAGCCGCCTCCCTAAGCTCTGCAGAATGAGGCAAAAAGCAGAGCTTCCACTGTGGCACTAGTTCAAGCTTCTAGCAGATAGCTCTGCATATCTGAGCAACTTTTTTATAGAATGGTTTTTCTTTAAATAAGGATAGGCAAAGGGAAGAATATTAGATTTGGAGTAAAAAGTCCTGGGTTCTATATCCAGTTTATGAAAAAAAATGGAATGGCCTAAAATGTGTTAGTTCATGTCTCTGAGTCTCAGAGTGTGTGCATGCATGTGCGCGCGTGTGTGTGTGTGTGTGTGTGTGTGTGTGTGTGTAGTGTGTGTGTGCATACAGTGGTAAACTAGTACCTTCAAAACTGAACCTTGACACATCTACTGTGGGAATGACACCTATGCCTCCAGACATCTATTTGTGGGTGTTGATAGGTGTTCCTTTGCTGCAAAAGGAGGTAGTTGGGAAACATGGGTCTGATAGAAGGAATAGAAGAGTAGAAGGTTCCACATCAACCCCTTTAGTCTCATTGGGAGCAGCCCCATTATCAGCCTGAATATGGGTAGAAAATTATTTGCCAGCACCATAGGAAGGATATGTGAGTCCTGGCTCCTGAGCCCAAGTGAGGCATTCTTGGGGGACCCCAGAAACAACAGAGGAATCCCAAAGAGAGTTCAGAGGTCCCACAGTTAGGAGAAGAATGGGCTGAGTGCCTTCAGAGTTGAGCCATTAGGCTGTATGAAATATTTCCCCTACTTGCTGGTGGGCAAGACCTGGGACATTCAATGGGAAAAGGAACTCCCCTTCCATCACCACAGGGTAAATATGAGATTCAAACTAAGTAATGTTCATAAAAGTAATTTGTAATCTACAAAAAGGATCTAGAGATACACAGAAGTGCTGGCTTTCTTTTCTTTCTCAATATGAAGTCAGTGGCCAGGGAATCTTTAGAGCACAAATCCCACTGGTGGAGTGAGCCCTGATAGGATACAGTGCAGCTGCACCTAAAAGCACCTTTATGATACAAACAAATGGAAAAACATTCCATGCTCATGGATAGGAAGAATCAACATCATTAAAATGGCCATACTGCCCAAAGTAATTTATAGATTCAATGCTATTTTCATTAAACTGTCATTGACATTCTTCACAGAACAAGATAAAACTATTTTAAAGTTTATACGGAACCATAAAAGGGCCTGAAGAGAAAAGGGCCTGAAGAGCCAAGGCAATTCTAAGGAAAAAAAAAAAAAGCTGCAGACATCACACTACCCAATTTCAAACTATACTACAGGGCTACAGTAACCAAAACAGCATGGTACTGATAAATGAACAGACATATAGATCAATGAAATAGAATAAGAGGACCCAGAAATAAGACCGCACACCTACAACTATCTGATCTTTGACAACCTGACAAAAACAAGCAATGAGAAAAAGATTCCCTATTCAATAAATGGTGCTGGAATACCTACCTGGCTAGCCATATGCAGAAGATTAAAGCTGGACCTCTTCCCTACACCATATACAAAAATTAACACAAGATGGATTAAAGACTTAAATAAAAAATCCAAAACTATAAAAACCCTGAAAAACAACCTAGGTAATACCATTGAGAACATATGCACAGGCAAAGATTTCATGACAAGACACCAAAAGCAATTGCAACAAAAGCAAAAATTGATAAATGGTATCTAATTAAACTAAAGAAAAAGAAACTATCTTTTATCTGCACAGCAAAAGAAACTATCAACAGAGTAAACAGACAACCTATAGAAGGGAAAAAACTTTGCAAACTATGCATCTGACAAAGGTCTAATATCCAGCATCTGTAAGAAACTTAAACAAATTTACAAGAAGAAAACAAAAAACCCCATTAAAAAGTAGGCAAAGGACAAGAAAAGACACTTTTCCAAAGAAGATATACATGAAGCCAACAATCATCAGGAAAAAAAGCTCAACAGCAATTATCATTTGAGAAATGCACATCAAAACCATGATGACATCTAATACCAGTCAGAATGGCTATTACTAAAAAATCAAAAAAAAAAAAAACAGATACTGGTGTGGTTGTGGATCAAAAGGAATGCTTATGTCCTGTAATGGGAGTGTAAATTCATTCAACTATTTGGTAGACAGTGTGGTGATTACTCAAAGACCTAAAGACAGAAATACCATTCAACCTAGCAATCCCGTTACTGGGTATATACTCGAAGTAATATAAATCATTCTACCATAGGGACACATGCCCACATATGTTCATTGCAGCACTATTCACAATTGCAAAGGTTGTGATCCCATCAGTGATAGACTGGATAAAGAAAATGCAGTAAATATATACAACAGAATACTAGGCAGCCATTAAAATGAATGAGATCAGTGACTGGCAAGATGGTCGAAAAAGAACAGCCCCAGTCTGCAGCTCCCAGTGAGATCAATGCAGAAGATAGGTGGTTTCTGCATTTTCAACTGAGGTACCTGGATCATCTCATTGGGACTGGTTAGACAGTGGGTGCAGTCCATGCAGGGTGAGCCAAATCAGGGTGGAGCACTGCCTCACCCAGGAAGCATAAGGGATCAGGGAACTCCCTCCCCTAGCCAAGGTAAGTCATGAGGATCCGTGCCATGAGAAATGGTGCACTCCAGCTCAGATACTACACTTTTCCCATAGTCTTTGCAACCTGCAGACCAGGATATTCCCTCGGGTGCCTATGCCACCAGGGTCCTGGGTTTCAAGCACAAAACAGGGTGTCTGTTTGGGAAGACACTGAGCTAGCTGCAAGAGTTATTTTTCATACCCCAGTGGTGCCTGGAACACCAGCCTGACAGAACTGTTTACTCCCCTGGAAAGGGGGCTGAAGCCAGGGAGCCAAGTGGTCTAGCTCAGTGGATCCCACCCCCATGGATCCCAGCAAGCTAAGAACCACTGGCTTAAAATTCTCTCTGCCAGCACAGCAGTCTGAAGTCGACCTGGGACACTCAATCTTGGTGAGAGAAGGGGGGTCCACCATTACTAAGGCTTGAGTAGGAGATTTTCCCCTCACAGTGTAAACAAAGCCACCAAGGAGTTCGAACTGGGCAGAGCACACCAAAGCTTGGCAAAGCTACTGTAGCCAGACTGCCTCTCTGGATTCCTCCTATCTGGGCAGATTGTCTCTGAAAGAAAGGCAGCAGGCCCAGTTAGGGGCTTATAGATAAAACTCCTATCTCCCTGGGACAGACCACGTTGGGGAAGGGGTAGCTGTGGGCACAGCTTCAGCAGACTTAAACATTCCTGCCTGCTGGCTCTGAAGAGAGAAGTGAATCTCCCAGCACAGTGCTTGAGCTCTGCTAAGGGACAGTCTGCTTCCACAAGTGGGTCCCTGACCCCTGGACTTCCTGACAGAGAGACACCTCCCAACAGAGGTTGACAAACATCTCATACAGGGGAGCTGGCATCTAGCGGGTGCCCGTTTGGGAGGAAGCTTCCAGAGGAAGGAACAGGCAGTAATCTTTGCTGTTCTGCAGCCTCCACTGGTGATACCCAGGCAAACAGGGTCTGGGGTGAACTTCCAGCAAACACTACCAGACCTACAGCAGAGGGGCCTGTTAGAAAGAAAACTAACAAACAGAAAGGAATAAGAGTAGCATCAACAGAAAAGAAATCCACACAGAAACCCCATCCGAAGGTCATCAACATCAAAGAGCAAATGTAGATAAATCCACAAAGATGAGAAAAAGCAAGTGCAAAAAGGATGAAAATTCCAAAAACCAGAATGCCTCTTCTCCTCCAAAGGATTACAATTCCTCGCTAGCAAGGGAACAAAACTGGATGGAGAACAAGTTTGATGAATTGACAGAAGTTGGCTTCAGAAGGTGGGTAGTCACAAACTCCTCCGAGCTAAAGGAACATGTTCTAACCCAATGCAAGGAGACTAAGAACCTTGAAAAAAGGTTAGAGGAATTGCTAATTAGAATAACACAGTTTAGAGAAGAACATAAATGACCTAATAGAGCTGAAAAACACAGTACGAGAACTTCATGAAACATACACAAGTATCAACAGCCAAATCAATCAGGCAGAAGAAAGGATATCAGAGATTGAAGATCTACTTAATGAAATAAAGTGTGAAGACAAGATTAGAGAAAAAAGAATGAAAAGGAATGAACAAAGCCTCCAAGAAATATAGGCCTATGTGAAAAGACCAAATCTATGTTTGATTGGTGTACCTGAAAGCGATGGGGAGAACAGAATCAAGTTTGAAAATGCTCTTCAGGTTATTATCCTGAATGTCCCCAACCTAGCAAGACAGGCCAACATTCAAATTCAGGAAATACAGAGAACACCACAAAGATACTCCTCAAGAAGATCAATCCCAAGACACATAATTGTCAGATTCACCAAAGTGGAAATGAAGGGAAAAATATTAAAGGTAGCCAGAGAGAAAGGTTGGGTTACCACAAAGAAAAGCTCATCAGACTAACAGCAGATCTCTCTGCAGAAATCCTACAAGCCAGAAGAGAGTGGGGGCCAATATTCAACATTCTTAAAGAAAAGAATTTTCAACCCAGAATTTCATACCCAGCCAAACTAAGCTTCACAAGCCAAGGAGAAATAAAATCCTTTACAGACAAGAAAATGCTGAGAGATTTTGTCACCACCAGGCCTGCCTTACAAGAATTCCTGGAGGAAGCACTAAAAATGGAAAGAAAAAACTGGTACCAGCCACTGCAAAAATGTACCAAGTTGTAAGGACCATCAATACTATGAAGAAACTACATCAACTAATTGGCAAAATAACCAGCTAGCATCATAATGACAGGATCAAATTCACACATAGCAATATTAACTTTCCATGTAAATGGGCTAAATGCCCCAACTAAAAGACACAGACTGGCAAACTGGGTGAAGAGTCAAGAACCACTGCTATTCAGGAGACCCATCTCACGTGCAAAGACACAATAGGCTCAAAACAAAGGAATGGAGAAATATTTACCAAGCACATGGAAAGCAAATAAAGCAGGGGTTACAATCCTAGTCTCTGATAGAACAGACTTTAAACCAACAAAGATCAAAAGAGACAAAGAAGGGCATTACATAATGGTAAAGGGATCAATGCAACAAGAAGAGCTAACTATCCTAAATATATATGCACCCAATACAGGAGCACCCAGATTCATAAAGCAAGTTCTTCGAGACCTACAAAGAGACTTAGACTCCCACAGAATGATAGTGGGAGACTTTAACACCCTACTGTCAATATTAGAAAAATCAACAAGACAGAAAATTAACAAGGATAATCAGGACTTGAACTCAGCTCTGGACCAAGCAGACCTCATAGATGTCTACAGAACTCTCCACCCCAAATCAACAGAATATACATTCTTCTCAGCACCACATGGCACTTATTCTAAAATGGACCATATAATTGGAAGTAAAACACTCCTCAGCAAATGCAAAAGAATGGAAATGATAAACAGTCCCTCAGACTACAGTGCTATCAAATTAGAACTCAAGATTAATAAACTCACTCAAAACCACACAACTACATGGAAACTAAACAACCTGCCCCCAAATGACTACTGGGTAAATAAGGAAATTAAGGCAGAAAAAAAATAAGTTCTTTAAAACTAACAAGAACAAAGACATAATATACCAGAATCTTTGGGACATAGCTAAAGTAGTGTTTACAGGAAAATTTATAGCACTAAATGCCCACAGGAGAAAGTGGAAAAGATCTAAAATTGATACCCTAAAATCACAATTAAAAGAACTAGAGAAGCAAGAGCAAACAAACCCAAAAGCTAGCAGAAGACAAGAAATAACTAAGATCAGAACAGAACTGGAGGAGATAGAGACACAAAAAAAACCCTTCAAGAAATCAACGAATCTAGGAGCTGGTTTTTTTAAAGAATTAACGAAATAGACCACTAGTCAGACTAATAAAGAAGAAAAGAGAGAAGAATCAAATAGACACAATAAAAAATGATAAAGGGGCTATCATCACTGATCCCACAGAAATACTACCACCACAGAATACTATAAACACCTCTATGCAAATAGAGAGTCTATAAGAAATGGATAAATTCCTGGACATACAATCTGCCAAGCCTAAACTAGGAAGAAGTCAAATCCCTGAACAAACCAATAACAAGTTCTGAAACTGAGGCAGTAATTAATAACATACCAAAAAAAAGAAAAATCCCAGGACCAGACGGATTCATAGCCAAATCCTACCAGAGGTACAAAGAGGGGCTGGTAACATTCCTTCTGAAACTATTCCAAACAATAGAAAAAAAGGGAATCCTCCTTAACTCAGTTTATGAGGCCACCATCATCCTGATACCAAAACCTGGCAGAGACACAACAAAAAACAAAAATTTCAGGCCAATATCCCTGATGAACATTGATGTGAAAATCCTCAGTGAAATACTGGCAAACCAAATCCGGCAGCACATCAAAAAACTTACCCAACACAATCAAGTCAGCTTCATTCCTGGGATGCAAGGCTGGTTCAACATACACAAATCTATAAACGTTAATTCATCACATAAACTGAAACAATGACAAAAACCACATGATTATCTCAATAGATACAGAAAGGGTCTTCAATAAAATTCAACATCCCTTCATACTAAAAACTCTCAATAAACTAGGTATTGATGAAACATATCTCAAAATAATAAGAGCTATTTATGACAAACCCACAGCTATTATAATACTAATGGCCAAAAGCTGGAAGCATTTCCTTTGAAAACTGGCACAAGACAAGAATGCCCTCTCTCACTCCTATTCAACATAGTATTGGAAGTTCTGCCCAGGGCAATCAAGCATGAGAAAGAAATAAACAGTATTCAAATAGGAAGAGAAAGTCAAGTTGTCTCTGTTTGCAGATGACATGATTATATTTAGAAAACCCCATTGTCTCAGCCCAAAATGTCCTTAAACTGATAAGCAACTTCAGCAAAGTCTCAGGATAGAAAATCAATGTGCAGAAATCACAAGCATTCCCACACACCAATAATAGACAGAGAGCCAAATCAAGAATGAACTGCCATTCACAATTGCTACAAAAAGAATAAAATACCTAGGAATACAACTAGCAAGGATGTGAAGGACCTCTTCAAGGAGAACTACAAACAGCTGCTCAAGGAAACAAGAGAGGACACCAACAAGTGGAGAAACATTCCATGCTCATGGATAGGAAGAATCAATATTGTCAAAATGGCCATACTGCCCAAAGTAATTTACAGATTTAATGCTATCCCCATAAAGCTACCATTGACTTCTTCACAGAAATAGAAAAAACTACTTTAAATTTCATATGGAACCAAAAAAGAGTCCATATGGCCAAGACAATCCTAAACAAGACAGCATGGTACTGGTACCAAAATATATAGACCAATGGAAGAGAAGAGAGGCCTCAGAAACAACGCCACACATCTACAACCATCTGATCTTTGACAAACCTGACAAAAACAATGGGGAAAGGATTCCCTACTTAATAAATGGTGTTGGGAAAACTGGCTAGCCATATGCAGAAAACTGAAACTGGACCCCTTCCTTACACCTTATACAAAAATTAACTCCAGATGGATTAAAGACTTAACCATGAGACCTAAAAGCATAAAAATCCTAAAAGAAAACCTAGGCAATACAGTTCAGGACATAGGCATGGGCAAAGACTTCATGACTAAAACACTAAATGCAATGGCAACAAAAGCCAAAGTTGACAAATGGGATCTAATTAAACTTAAGTGCTTCTGCACAGCAAAAGAACTATCATCAGAGTGAAAAGACAACCTACAGAATGGGTGAAAAATTTTGCAATCTATCCATCTGACAAAGGGCTAATATCCAGAATCTACAAAGATAAACAAATTTACAAGAAAAAATCAAAAAATCCCATCAAAAAGTGGGTGAAGGATATTAACAGAAACTTCTCAAAAGCAGACATTTATATGGCCAAGAAACATATGAAAAAAAGCTCATCATCACTGGTTATTAAAGAAATGCAAATCAAAACCACAATGAGATACCATCTCATGCCAGTTAGAATGGCGATCATTAAAGTCAGGAAACAACAGATGCTGGAGAGGATGTGGAAAAATAGGAATGCCCTTACACTGTTAGTGGGAGTGTTAATTAGTTCAACCATTTTGGAAGACAGTGTGGCGATTCCTCAAGAATCTAGATCCAGAAATACCATTTGACCCAGCAATCCCATTACTGGGTATATACCCAAAGGATTATAAATCATTCTACTATAAAGATATATGCACATGTATGTTTATTGCAGCACTATTCACAATAGCAAAAACTTGAAACCAACCCAATGCCCATCAATGATAGACTGGATAAAGAAAATGTGGCACATATACACCATGGAATACTATGCAGCCATAAAAAAGGATGAGTTCATGTCCTTTTCAGGGACATGGATGAAGCTGGAAACCATTCTCAGCAAACTAACCTAGGAACAGAAAACCAAACACGGCATGTTCTCACTCAGAAGTGGGAGTTGAACAATGAGAAAACATGGATATGGGGAGGGGAACATCACACATTGGGGCCTGTCATGGGGCAGAGGACTAGGGGAGGGACAGCATTAGGAGAAATACCTAATGTAGATGACGGTTTGATGGGTGCAGCAAACCACCACAGCACATGTATACCTCTGTAACAAACCTGCATGTTCTGTACATGTACCCCAGAACTTAAAGTATAATAATAATTTTAAAAAAGAATGAGATCACGTTTTTTGCAGGGACATGGATGGAGCCAGAGTCCATTATCCTTAGTAAACTAAGGACATGGATGGAGTCAGAGTCCATTATCCTTAGCAAACTAACACAGGAACAGAAAACTAAATACCGCATGTTCTCACTTTTAATTGGGAACTAAATGATAAGAACACATGGACATACAGAAGGAAAGAACACATACTGGGGCCTATTGGAGGGTGGAAAATGGGAGAAGGAAGAGGATCAGGAGAAATAACTAATGGGTACTGCTTAACACCTGGATGATAAAGTAATCTACACAACAAACCTCCATGACACATGTTGACCTATGTTAACAAACCTGCACATGTATCCCAAACTTAAAAGTTTTAAAAAAGAATAAAATAAGAAAAAATTTTAAATAAATATACATTTAAAATCCTTAGGAATATGGAGGGAAGTTTTCTTATTTTCCAAGGAGTCCTCGGATTCTTTCTAAGGGACCAACATGAGCCTCTGCAATTGTAAATTCAGCAAATCTTTAATACCAGACCTCTCTTCCTGGCTTGAGCCCCCTCTATCTACATAGAAGATAGTGCCATTTGAATATGCTGCAGACACCTCAAACTGGCACTCAAAATTACATTCATCTCCTTTAATTCAGAACTTTTAATTACCATTACATATATGCATCTCTACTTCCCCCAGACTCTAAGCTTCTTGAGGAAAGTGACCGGATCATACATATCTTTGTATTCTCAATGGAAAGATAGTAGATTCCCAATAGCTATAATAAATGCAACAACTTAAGAGGCTTAGGGCACACAAAATTAATATATTTTAATTGTGTGTGCCCTAGAGACTGCAATATGGGTGTTCCTGACAAGCGGACAGTCTTCTCATGGTCATTTGGGACGCGGTAACATTCCATTTTCTAAGGTCTTCACTCCTCTAGGATCCTGAAGACTTCTGCATTCAGCCTAGAGATGGAGATCGAGATGGGTACAGGGGAAGGTGAGGAAGGTAGAGGCACATCTGTTTTTTCAGCTCCCTGGCTCCAAAGTGACACATCGCACTTCCAAAACATTTCTTTGGTAAGATTCAGCCTCATGGTACCACTTAGATTTAAAGGGGCTAGAAGATGTTGTCCCTGGTGGGAAAACTGCTTCCCAGCACAGCCCCATACCATGGAAGGGGGAGCATGAATCTTTGGTGGAGCTGGCCATCTTGGCCACATGCTTTTATGGGACTTAATATCTAACCTATAAAAGACATATATTCCTCATAAATAGAAGGACTGTTTGTTTAGGTTGCCTAGAGAAGTCCCATTTTTGCCTATTTCCTCGACATAATGATTAATAACTCCCCTTTTTACTCTCAAAAGTGTCCAAATTTGGAGGATAAATTATGTTGTTACCCTATAAGACAGATGGTCATAAACCATCTTATAGATAATCTATGAGCTCAACAAAAAGTTTCTTAAGGCTTACATGTTTCACCATGGGTCACTGAAGGCCTATATGAGGGCACAGATCTATAACACAAAGAAGAAAACATCAAAAGTAGCATATTTCATTTTATATGATCACCGTCTACTTTCCTATGTGCCAGTAAAATCTATTCTTTGAACTTTAAAGTTCTCTTCAGAGAAACATGGCCTTCCAGAATATGCCTCCTCTGTGCTGTAGCACAAGCAGTGCCCTAAATAGAAAGCAGTAATGTCTGACACTGAAAAGCACAAGTCCTGCCTTCTAGCTATCTCTGACTCTGCTTTCCAGGAAAGAACTGATGTCTTCAGAAGGGCCAGTTTTTCTTTCTAAAGCCAAATCAACAAATCAAAAAAACCTATAATTCAACCCAAAAATCCCTTATAGCACTAAAAACATGATTCATTGGGCCAAGTGCGGGCCTCACACCTATAATCCCAGCACTTTGGGAGGCTGAGGCGGGTAGATCAATTGAGGCCAGGAGTTTGATAGCAGCCTGGCCAACATGGCAAAACCCCATCCTTACCAAAAAAATACAAAACCTAGACGGGGTGGTGATGTGTAGCAGCTGTAGTCCCAGCTACTCAGGAGGCTGAGTTAGGAGAATTGTTTGAACCCGGGAGGCAGAGGCTGCAGTGAACCGAGATTGCACCACTGCACTCCAGCCTGGGCGGCAGAGTCAGAATCTGTCTCAAAGAAATAAAATGATCCATTAGTCAAGAAATTGTTTTCCAAGGGTGAATTGTCACCCAACTTTAAATATAAAAACCTATAATTCACAAATTACGGTTATACAGGCAGGGACTTCCTTTTGCTAATAATCTTTCTTCATAATTTAGTAAACAAAAGTACAAGAAGAATGTTTAAAGGACTTGAGAGCAAGAGTTTTCAAGAACCCAAGAGAATTTTGTAAGATAGATATAGATACAGATAGATATAGATTCCAACTACTAATGATACAGGAGTTAAGAAAAAATTACTTAGGCAGATAGTCCGGAAGTCCTCAGTAAAGTTTTTCTTTTAATGAAAAGTAGCCCCAAATCATTTTCTAACAAAGAGCAGCCTGTGAGGTCAAGCTGCACACATAGATGAGCAAGCTGGGAGCATGCATGGTGACACTGGCAAGAAAGAACTACCAGGGGGGAGGATCCAAGATGGCCGTTTAGGAACAGCTCAGGATTGCTGCTCCCAGTAAAAGCGCAGAGGGCGAGTGGACGCCGCATTTTTATTGCCCACAGACTAGGAAATTCCCAGGCGGAGGTGCTCCACGGTCGCCAGCGCGGCTGTTTCGGCCAGCGCGGCTGTGCCGGCGCCGCTGCTTTGCCCCACGCGGCTGCTTTGTCGGCGCCCCGGAGCAGCAGTTCTCCCGGTCTGGGTGCCCTTTTGGCTGGCGATTGGAGCCATGGGAAGTCGCCCATTCCTCTGTTTAAAAAGGGGACTGAGCAGGGAACCAGGACAGTAGATTCCAGGGCAAAAAAAAAAAAAAAAGCGCCACAAACCTCAGTGCCGCTGTTTAAGCCAGCGCAGTGAGTGGCCGCAGGGGAAAACAAACAGACCCCGGCACCTCTCCAACAGGCGACTGGAACACCAGCTTAAAAAAGGCTCTGAGGCAGGGAGCCAGGCGATCAGCCTCGGCTGGCCCCACTCCCACAAAAGAACAGCAACCAGAAACTCTGGATTGAGAGTTTCACAGCAAGCGCAGCTGAACCCGGGATGGTCCAGCTCTGTGGGGAAGGGGTGTCCACCATTACCAAGGCAGCCCACCAGGACAGAGGTAGTCAGCCAATGCTGAGGCAGCCCGCCATTGCCAAGGCAACCCACCATTGCTGAGGCAGCCCGCCATTGCCAAGGCAACCCGCCATTGCTGAGGCAGCCCGCCGTTGCCAAGACAACCTGCCACAGCAGAGAGACTCCGCCTCAATAGAGGCGGGCCACCATCGCCAAAGCAGTTCTAACTACACCCATATAAACAGGACTGCAGGGAAGTTCACTCGGCAGCAGGGTGGAGCCCACAGCAGCTCAGCAAAGCCTCTATAGGTCGACAGTGACTAGGCTGCCTCCTTGCTGGGCTGGGCAGGTCTGAAGGAAAAAAAAAAGAAGGCGGCAGCATAACGGAAATTCATAAATAAAGCCCTAAATCCCTGGGACAGAGCACCTGGGAACAAAGAGCAGTTCATGAGTTCTGCTGCAGCAGACCTAAATGTACCTGCCCAGCAGCTCTGAATGAACAACAACAGAGCTCGCAGCTCACCATTTGAGCTACTATAAAGAAGAGACCGTCTCCTCAAGCAGCTCCCTGACCCCTATATATCCAAAGAGACACCTCATAAAAGAGAGATCAGATTGACACTAGGCGGGTATCCTTCTGGGACAAAGATAGCAGAAGAAGAAAACTGGTAACAACCCTTACTGTTCAGCAGCTGCTGCAGGTGAACTCCAGGCAAGCAGGGCCTGGAATGAACCTCAGCAGACCTACAGCAGAGGGGCCAGACTGTCAGAAGGAAAACCAAGAAACAGAAATAACCTCATCATCAACAAACAGAACGTCAATCTGAAAGATTTGAGACCCAATCTGAAAGCCAGCAACTACAAAGTCGACACGTGGATAAATCCTCAAAGATGGGAAGAAACCAGCGCAAAAAGGATGAAAACACCCGAAACCAGAACACCTCTCCTCCTACAAGGGATCACAACTCCTCACCAGCAAGGGAACAAGGTTGGAGGGAGAACGAGTGTGATGAAATGACAGAATCAGACTTCAGAAGGTGGGTAGTAAGAAACTTCTGTGAACTTAAAGAACATGTTCTAACCAAATGCAAAGAAACTAAGAACCTTGAAAAAAGATTTGATGAAATGCTAACAAGAATGGAGAAAATAGAAAGGAATATAAGTGAATTGATGGAGCTGAAAAACGCAACACGAGAACTTCGTGAAGCATGCACAAGTATCAACAGCCGAATTGACCAAGCAGAAGAAAGGATATCAGAGGTCGAATATCAACTCAATGAAATAAAACGGGAAGGCAAGACTGGAGAAAAAAGGGTAAAAAGGAATGAACAAAGTCTCCAAGAAATGTGGGACTATGTGAAAAGACCTGATCTACGTTTGATAGGCGTACCTGAATGCGACGAAGAGAATGAATCCAAGCTGGAAAATACTCTTCAGGATATTATCCAGGAAAACTTCCCCAACCTAGTAAGGCAGGCAAACATTCAAGTCCAGGAAATACAGAGAACACCACAAAGATATCCGTCAAGAACAGCAATCCCAAGGCACATAATCGTCAGATTCACCAGGGTTGAAATGAAGGAGAAAATGCTAAGGGCAGCCAGAGAGAAAGGTCAGGTTACCCATAAAGGGAAGCCCATCAGACTCACAGCAGATCTCTCAGCAGAAACGCTACAAGCCAGAAGAGAGTG
The DNA here is from genome assembly GCF_009761245.1 of Sapajus apella. Classification (NCBI taxonomy): domain Eukaryota; kingdom Metazoa; phylum Chordata; class Mammalia; order Primates; family Cebidae; genus Sapajus; species Sapajus apella. The sequence goes on from NW_022436966.1 coordinate 7,651,633, forward strand.
GGGGCCAATATTCAACATCCTTAAAGAAAAGAACTTTCAACCCAGAATCTCCTATCCAGCCAAACTAAGCTTCATAAGTGAAGGAAAAATAAAATCCTTTGGGAACATGCAAGTACTCAGAGATTTCGTCACCACCAGGCCAGCTCTACAAGAACTCCTGAAAGAGGCTCTACACATATAAAGGAACAACAAGTACCAGCTCAACTAAAGGGCAAAACACCCAGCTAGCACCAAAATGGCAGTATCAAATTCACACATAACAATATTAACCCTAAATGTAAATGGACTAAATGCCCTAATCAAAAGACACAGACTGGCAAATTGGATAAAAAGACAAAACCCATCGGTGTGCTGTATCCAGGAAACCCATCTCACATGCAAGGATACACAAAGGCTCAAAATAAAGGGATGGAAGAAGATTTACCAAGCAAATGGAGAGCAAAAAAAAGCAGGACTTGCAATTCTCATCTCTGATAAATTAGACTTTAAAGCAACAAAGATCATAAGAGACAAAGAGGGACATTACATAATGGTAAAAGGATCAATGCAACAAGAAGAGCTAATGATCCTAAACATATACTCACCCAATACAGAAGCACCCAGATACATAAGGCAAGTTCTTAATGACTTACAAAGAGACTTAGACTCCCACACAATAATAGTGGGAGATTTTAACCCCCCATTGTCAACATTAGACAGATCAACCAGACAGAAAATTAACAAGGATATCCAGGACTTGAACTCAGACCTGGACCAAGCAAACCTAATAGACATTTACAGAACTCTCCATCCCAAATCCAAAGAATATACATTCTTCTCAGCACCACATCACACCTACTCTAAAATTGACCACATAATTGGGAGTAAATCACTCCTCAGCAAATGCAAAAGAACGGAAATCGTAACAAACAGTCTCTCAGACCACAGAGCAATCAAGTTAGAACTCAGAATTCAAAAACTAACCCAGAACCGCACAGCTTCATGGAAACTGAACAACTTGCTCTTGAATGTTGACTGGATAAACAATGAAATGAAGACAGAAATAAAGATGTTCTTCGAAACCAACGAGAATGAAGACACAACATACTAGAATCTCTGGGACACATTTAAAGCAGTCTCTAGAGGAAAATATATAGCAATAAGTGCCAGCATGAGAAGCAAGGAGAGATCAAAAATTGACATCTTATTGTCAAAACTGAAAGAGCTAGAGGAGCAAGATCAAAAAACCTCAAAGTCTAGCAGAAGACAAGAAATAGCTAAGATCAGAGCAGAACTGAAGGAGATAGAGACACAAAAAACCCTTCAAAAAATCAATAAATCCAGGAGCTGGTTTTTTGAAAAGATCAACAAAATAGACAGACCACTAGCCAGATTAATAAAAAAGAAAAGAGAGAATAACCAAATTCATGCAATATAAAACGATAAAGGGGATATCACCACAGATTCCACAGAAATTCAAACCATGATCAGAGATTATTACAAACAACTCTATGCACCAAAACTAATAAACCTGGAAGAAATGGATAAATTCCTGGACACTTGCCTCCTCCCAAGCCTAAACCAGGAAGAAGCCGAAACCCTGAACAGGCCCATAACAAGGTATGAAGTTGAGGCAGCAATTAAGAGCTTACCACCCA